>NC_056742.1:254142471-254276318 GCF_019279795.1 Protopterus annectens
AAAACTGCTGCACTAAGTTGCACATGGGCTTTTTCTTTAGTAATTTCCACTTCTGTAAATTCTTAGACTGTATAAATGTAACTACTGTTTGTGTATAAATGACAATAAAATCTGTAACTACTGATTGTTTAACTGGAACTTAGTATAATGCAATGTAAACAAATTGAACTTTTTTCCCTGGGCCTCCCCTGAAAATGGATATTACCCAGAGGGACTTTCCTGGAAAATAAAGACAAACAAATAATAATAATAATAATAATAATAATAATAATAATAAAACACTAAACACTTCACATACAGAAAAAAACATAATTTAATAATTATGTTTGCCTTTCTTTCCTGCATTTTCTTTTCTGTTATATCACAAAGGTCACTAAGTGTGCAAAAGTCATTACTGGGCATGTTTCAAGTGCTGCAAAGAGCACTTCTGGCTGACATCAAAGATTGAAACAATACTAATTTCATGAACTTAAACATACTTTGACATAGGAACGGGGTCCAAAAGATTTATTTATTTATTTGACATTTGTTGACCAGGTTAGTCCAACTGGGGCAGAACCCCTTTTCAGTAGAGACCAGAAGAGAAAAGCTCCACAGTAATTACATACAATATGTTGAATAAGTATTAAGTTAATAAAAGAAGAAAAAAGTACATATAATAAGTAAAGCTGATTAAGCATGCATGGCAATTAGAATCAACATTATAGCACATGTAGATACAATGCAGAGTTCAGCAATACAAATGGTTATAATTGTAAGGAACACAAGATTGTTAAGAGTGTAGTTACACATAAATAAGTAAGAATTTCTAAGCTTAATATTTAACTGATAAATCATATACAAAACAGCAAACACTGGCATAGCATATAAAGATAAAAGGTAAAAGTAGTGAAAAGAATTTTAAAAAGAGTATAGAGGCAAATAGAATAAAACAAAAAAGATAGAATAGCCAAGAAAGGTGAGTCAATCAGGTGGGAGATAGTACTGACATAGTTTAGTTTTGCTTAAGTGATTTTTTACTGCCTTTCTGAATAGGAATTTGGATCTAAGGAGAGAAATGTCTAGTGGTAATTTATTCCAGTTCGCAGCAGGCAGATAGCAATAAAGATGCTTTCCTAAGTTAATCATGGGTTTGTAAATGGACAGAAGATGTTGTTCTTGCAGGGGTGTAGTGGGAGATTATAGAAGTGATGCTAGGGCAAAACGTGGACTGGTAAAGAACAGAATCAATTATTTTGAGCTGAGGAAGGAGGAGGTTATGGGGGAATTCTAACCAGTTCAGTTTCCTGAGAGCGAGGCAGTGATGAGATGAGTAAGGCATCTAAGCGACAAATTTAGTTACCTTGTTATAAGTGGATTCTAGTTTACAAATAAATGCGGCCTGTAGATTGGTAAGAATTTGAGAGCCATACAGAAGGGTAGGTAATAGGTAGGAAATAGGTAATTTGGAGAAATTAAAAAAAGAATGGCAGAGTAATTAAGCTAGGTCACTTATTCCAACTACAGAGCCATTAGGAAAACAATACCTCTTAAACAATGACATTTAAATGTGCCTTATGAGTTATAGACTGCCAGAATCACACCTCAAGGCAGGGCTTTCGAGTTTAGTTTTCAGAAGCAACTGTCTTTCCCTTTAATAAACTCAGTGCCACAAGGAAAGAAGATATGTCCACCTAACTCTTCTTACTTTGTCAGTATTTGAGTTTGCATTTTTCCTACACTATAATTTCTTTAAAAGTGCAAGTTGCTTCTGAAGCTTTGTTACATCATTTTTGCATTGTATATGCTGTTTTGCTTGAGAGAAGTCAGTGAGTTGGAAAAAGAAGATTAACATCAAAGACTTTAATTCTAGCTGCAATATTTAAAACTGTGAACACAACACAAACCATCTCCGCCCAAGTAACACCTGTTAATCACAGGGGTAAGATTTCTCACACTTGAACATTGAACTACAGTTGTTACTTTGACACAGACAATTAATTCAGCTACATTTTACGCCTGTCAAACATTCCATAAAATGCTGTAACAGAGATGGCCGCTAATGAAAATCAGAAGAAGCAAAGTAATTAAAAATGTGGATTGGTGATGACCATGAAAAGTAGGCCGTCACTGTTGTAAACTGATAAGAGAAAAAAACCACAGTAAATTATCCCCTTTCCATAAGGATTTCTTTCTGTCCTTCTAAAATTACATCAGGAAGGTGAAGGCATTGACTGTAAAATGAAATCATGTTAAGCATGGCAGCCTCCATCAGATAATTGTGGAGTATAAAAAATTAGAAAATTATAGCAACCATTTACTTTGATACAGAGACATTAGTAATGCAGAAAATACAAGATTTGATGAAAAACATGTTTTTTTTCAGTTTTTGGGTGCAGTTCCCCCTTAAAAAATTGAAATTGGGCAAAAGGTCAATATGAAATCCTAGTACTCTTTCTCCAGACTGACAGTGACTTCCTCCCAGCCCCTGGAGAAAAACCCACATGAAAGGAAAAATTAAAAAGGTACATAACTAGCCCCAGGAGAGAGAGTCTTCCCAAGTTTAATAATGAAACGTATGTATTCCTATCTCATTTAGGGCAAAGGCAATAGTGTTTGTTCTACAGACCTAGCCTGTAGAGGTTGTAGCAATGAAAATCAAAAATGCCCTTCTCCTTGGTATAATATAAAATCGTTACTCTATTTATAGAGCTAATGAATAGTTATTTAACAACCACCTCAACTAACTCCCAACAGCTTGGAGGAGGAAAATGCAGCAGACGTTCTTATGCTGTCACTGTGAGTGGGCCCAGCTACTTTGTGAAGCAACCTCTTTTCTGCCACTTGTGAACACTGTCTCATATTTTTAATGACTGCCTCAAAGCACATGATTGTAGCCAAGGAAGAGGACTTTGTCTAATAAATTGAAGACTTGATCCTACATTTCAGTTGTCATTTCTCCCAACTGTCCAGTGCAATTTCTGCAGTACTGCCTTAGCTGCACCCATCTGATAGTCAGTCTCCTAATGCTTCTTGTCTGCCTGCATGAACAAGATCTCAGTAAGATTAAATAAATCATCATGAGGTGACTGTTTCTGCCTTATCTGCATATAGCATGATTTTTATGGAGGGGGCGAGAACCTTCAGCAGTGATGTGAAGGCATTGATTTTAATTCCTTTCACTTCACACCTATCTGTGAACTACTCCATTACATGCTGGAAATTGCAAACACTTGTAGCTAAGAAAAGACTTCATGTGCAGAACATATAGTCTTCACATCCCAAACTGCACACTCTTGCTCCTTCTTGATATACTGTCCATGAAAACATGAACAAGAAGGAAGACATTTCATAACTCTGATGGAGTTCTACACCCCATACACCTCTATGCAATGACAAGAAATTAAACACAGGTCCTGCACCTCAAATTAAGGGACACAGTGTTATGCAGCAACAGTTATGGGATCCAGTACTGTTGTATCCCCTCATATGGTTATAGAATGTCACTTTGCTCAGAAAGCATTGACAGTCAAGTAACACAGCTGTTGTCCATCTAGGAAGTTTTATCAGAGATTACAATGAAATAGGTAAAGAGATAACCAACTGCACTTGGGAAACTATTATGTCTGGGTAGGATATTTCTCAAAAGTGGAACATATTTTCTGAATTTTTAGATTCACTAGTTGAAAGTTTAATTCTGCTTAAGGCAGGAACTTTGAAGAGCACCACTTAGTTAAGCCCTCCCTGGTGGGTCATAATAGAAATATAAGAAGAAAAAATACTTTTGGAAGGTGTCTAAGTATGCACCCATGTAGGAGAACAGTCTGAAGTTGAGAAAGGCAAAAAGTAAGTTTTAAAAGTCTCATGAAGAGTCAAAGACTGTAGTACAAAAATAAACTTGCAGTTCATTCTTTGGACAACTGTAAGGCCTTTTTCAAATGTGTACATCAATTCAAGAATAATCATTCTGGTAGCATATAAATTGCAGTGAATAACTCTGTGATAACAGATCCTATCAGTGTTGCAGAACCTTTGATCTGTTACTTTATTCCACTTTCTAAATCATCATCTACCAATGCTGGGATGGAAATAAATCAGTCTGACTCCTGTACCTGCCCTGTTACCTCACTATTATCAGTTAAGATGGCAGTGAAAACTATAAACGTCAGTGCTGCAGCAGACTGCCTAAATGGGTGCTTTCTTTCAAGAATCCTACTTAAAATATAGCGATGTCTAGTTGATTTTTTAAAAACATAATAAGCAAAGGATGGAAAATGTGATAGTCATCCAAATGCTGCAAGGCATTGATCAGTATTATACCGATTGGCCAGCGTGTGCGTCAAACGCTGATTTTACCAGCTGAAAAACGGCTTGTAAAGCGATATTAACTAGCATTATTGGAAAAGAATCCAAGAGAAACAGTTTGTAATGGTTCTCAAACACCACAAGATGGTTAAATGACTTAACACAACACGGTTTTATATCTGGCAGAGTCTAAGTAATCAGAGTTCTGTTTGAGTGTGATAGAATCTGCAGCTTATAATTTGCCAGCAGATATCATCTACTATGATTAAGGCTTTAAATTCCTTGCCACATTGTAAGATTTTGAATATGATGAAATATCTACATTTCAATAATTCAAGTATAGGGGGGCCGGAACCTGCTTTATGATAGAAGATTCTGGGTAAGAATGAATGAGTAATACTCAGAAGAGGTAGTTATTAATGTATGCATGTTACAAGATTCTGTGCTGGAGCCTCTTTTGTTCAATTTGTTTATGTCTACCTGTCCTTACACAAGTCATGTTTGGATTGCTAAATATGCAAATCATATTAAAATCGAGACTATGGTAATGAAATTGGATGTCCAGACCTTTTTGCAGAAACATGTTGATAGCATATATACATGATCAGTAAACAAAAAAAGTGATGAGCAACCTTAAGAAATGTAACACATATTACACTTTAGAAAATGTAGCCACAGGTATCCCTATGCTGTATATCACTTAGTATCGGTGCAGTACTATCCATCAGGGATCTCAGCATAACCATCGATGATAAGTTTAAGTTAAGCTATCATGTGTTATATGTTGTGCAGCAATGCTATGGAATCATGAAAGATATCCTAAGAACAATCAGCAGCAGCAGAGAGAGAGAGAGAGAGGTACATACGAGGACCAAAAATCTTTTGGTCAAGTTATTTGTAGCATCTTCCCTATTTAAATTCAATATTTGTTTATGGGAGGGGGCAAATTTTGGAATTTTCTTCCAGTAAATACAAGGTCAACATCATCTTTAGCAAAATTTAAGAAGGAGTTGGATAGCTGGGGGCAAACCTGTATTCAAAACTAAGCTGTTTGGTGGACATTTTTATGGCCTTGAATTGCCTTAACCATAACACTGAATACTGACCTTAAATAATGCTGTGCCTTAAACCACTGTGGGCTTAAAATTACCCCAGCTGCAATTATCCCATTCCTGTTATTACAGTACAGTGAATAACTTCACATTGCTTTTATTTATGTGTATTCTGTATGTCTGTTGCTATATCTAGTGACTATTAAAAGTTCAATACATATGCCTCGTGGCTTAGAGTTTGGCTGAAAATGATTATTGAACTTGTCTATCTACTTAGTTAGCAAATGTAAAATAAATAAATAAATATATACATACATAAATATCCAAGCAAAAGAAAACTGCAAAGTTACATGTTCAGCCTTCAGTGAAGTTCTGTTAAATGTACACTATCACTGTTGAGATTATTCTCTCCAAGTAGTTAACTGTATTAGCTTTCACTATATTACTTTTGTGTTTCTTTTTGGAAAAAACTCTGCTCATAACAAAATTATTAGCACTTGCATGGACATCCTCATTTGACAGTGAATACTTTTGCATGAAATGTTCTAGTAAGTTTTATGTGTGCACCCCAGATATATTACAGCTGCTAACAAAGTATGTGTGAAATTAGGATACAGAATTATAAACATTTGCTTCCTGACTTAGACTGGGTTTTTCTTTTTTGTTTGTGTGAACTGAGTAAATACATTGGTCCTCAGATGCTTTTTAGCCATGACCTGCTGCAATAGGGCAAAGCTAATTGCAGTACACATGAACATTTTAGGACAGCCAATCAACCAACATATTTCTGGGAGGATATTAGACTACCAAGACAATTCCCATGCAGGCGTAAGGAAAATACGCAGACTACACACAGTCACTGAAAACCCAGGATTGAATCCTGGATCATTATTTAGCACTAAACAGTGATTTAAATCTAGGTATGGCTTGTGAGATGAGCAAGCATTCACAGACAGCTAACAGATATAATCTTTCCAACCTGTCCTGTGAATGTTCACTTAGTCTTAGTAGTGTTTTGTTGAGGTCACGTATATGCAGTCCACTACTCTGTTTCATATTAAACATTCCTATTTTAAACCTCACTATGGACCATTATTTATTAAAGCAATAACTGATGATGTGATGTGGTATGTTGAAGATTTATCCATGGTTGGTGTGGTTTAATCACAAGGGTGAAGCTCAAGTGATTAAACAAAGGCAACCATGGGTAAATCTTCAATATACCACAACCATGGAGTCATTTATTGATATTAGATGACATTATGTAAGAAAAAAAATACTTTTCTTAAATAATGTCTTTGTATAATGGTGGATTACTGTTCTTCTGTCGGTTGTGGTATGTTGCTTCTTCATTTTGATGTACTGTGCATGCGTATGGGACTTGCATTTCCACACATACCCAGTACATCAATGCTTTGAAACAGAAGCAACGGAGAAAAGAAAGCTTCCATTGCTCCGTTTTCTCTTTTTTTCTTTTAATTGTAAAAAAAAAAAAAAAAGGTTTTGGGGCACTTTATGCCAACGGAAAAAAGTCCGGGTGACCGGACCTTTTTCCATTGGTACATTGTGGGATTTACAATGAGCATGCTGGTTGGGCTGGGCCAATCAGCATGCACATTTTTGAATAGTAATACAGAGCCATTGTATAATATCTAATATCTATCTGAAAATGTGTAATGCAGTGATAAAGAGTGGTCATCTAGTAGAAAAGGTGGCAGGATGACAAAATAGATATCAAAATGATAGTGGATAATTGTACCATAATTGTTAACTGAGTCTCTATATGTGTCTATTTGTCGTTGTTTGTCTGTTTGTGTGACCCATCTTTTGTCTTTATATCTAGTTGTTTTTGCTGACTGTACTTGCTAACAGTAACACCAGTATTATATGTAGATGATATTGTCATGTCTGTGGTTCAAGAGTGAAATCTTCATCTGATATACTTTGAGCTGATGTTTAATAGCTCAAATTAGATGTCAGCACAGAACACATGCTAGCCAGAGTAGCTGTTAAAGGTACTGAGCATGTCCTGAATGTGAACACTAGATAAAAACCCTAATTCAGAAGGATAGAATAGGTTGAAACAGCATGAAAGGAGCAGCATTCTATGTTTACCAATGAGGCAAAGGCAGCATGCATCTAAACATTGCTATGTTTATTATTTATTTATCGGGGAGCACAAAGCAGCTTCTCTACCATTATTTCTGACAGCTATTTCACAGAAAATTCTCTTTACTAAGGTTATCTTCGCTGACCTGCGGTACAGTAAAATAGCATTCTAGGCACAAGGCCAGATGATCATTTAGATGCCACAGCAGTTTTATTCGTCAGTTAGTCTAAACAGAATAAAGTGTGTGGGTGTGTGTGTGTGTGTGTGTGTGTGTGTGTGTGTGTGTGTGTGTGTGTGTGTGTGTGTGTGTGTGCGTGTGTGTGTGTGTGTGTGTGTGTGTGTGTGTGTGTGTGTGTGTGTGTGTGTGTGTGACTGTGATGTATGTTTTCATTTGCCATCTTCAGAGGTCACATCTGCACATTCATAATATTTTGCTGACAGTTTAGTTTTGGTTTTAATCCTACACAACTGTAATTCCTTTACAAAGTAACTAAGTACAGTTTATTGTATTTCTGTCACTTGGGAAACATTTATTTTATCAAAAGGCACAGCACACTAACTCCTTTAGCAGAAAATTTGAGATGACTTTTGTAGTAGGGCTGATGTCCGCCTAATGTGATTTTTGACTTACTTATTTATTTTAATGGCAATTCAGAAGTATCATGTCAATATCTGGCTTCCACGCACCCACATAAAAATGAAACTTGAAATCTAATCCATGTGGGAATGTATGCATCTGTGTGTAAATCTCTCTCACTCTTTAGTTGAACCCAACATCACCAAACACATTTTAACGAAAGCGCTTTTACCGAAAAAAGCTTTTTAGTTAAAATGTGTAAAAAAAAAAAAAGCGTTTATGCAGGGTGACTATGCCCCCAGGACCCCCATGTGGGGGGCTGTGCCCCCCACACCCCCTACTTTAATATTCTCACTCTGAGATCACACTACAGTGAGGAAAAGGGAATCTTCCATTATCTGCACTGTAGTACGGCCTCCGCAACAGGCATACTTACATGAAAATGCTGCTTCGGTGAACAGCATTTTCACATAAGTGAGGCTCGACCATGAGTGATGGGATTAGTACGTAACCCATACATATATATATATATATATATATATATATATATATATATATATGTATCAAAAGCATTGATGTACTGGGTATGTGTGGAAATATAGTCCCATCAGTGCACAGTACATCAAAATGAAGAAGCAACATACCACAACCGACATGAAGAACAGTAATCTTATAGGTTCATAGGTGTTTACTAGGCTAATGACCCCAAAGTAAGTTTTTTTTTTCTTACATAATGTCATCTAATATCAATAAACAACTCCATGGTTGTGGTACCCTTGTTAATGTAAGCAGAGGTTTGGGAGAATAAACATTTACATGCAGGGGCCTGGGAAATGATCCATTTACAGGCTGCCTGTGTCTATTATTATTTATTATTTCTGGTGAGACTTTACAGAATAAGAGTGTTCTTGTACATATTTTGTATGAATATCCATTGCTGTTACGCACTAGCATTTTTGTGTGACATTTGTTTGTGTGACTTTATAATTAATAGTGTCTTTAGACATATTTTATTAGGAATATCCAAAACTATTTACACTAGGAGTTTACGTATTCAAATGCTAAATCCTATGAAATGTAATGTTTGCCTAAGCTTTGTAATGTACCAATGTCTTTGTAAATACCATTGTCTTTGTAACCATTTTGATGTATGTGGAGCTTTTCTCCCTAGGCCTCCACTGAAAATGGACATATATCCAGCTGGACTAGCCTGGTCAACAAATGTAAAATTAATAAATAAAATAAATAAATAAATATTAGAGATATAGGTTCCAAACCAAGGAAGAATTTACTGCTCCACATCTGATTGTCCAAGTTACACTTGAATTGGGTTATGGAGAAACTCTGCTTCACATGGATGGGAAGTAAAAGTGGGAATCAAACCTTGTATCCTGTAATTGTGAGGTAAACAGCTTACCCATTATGCCAACCCTAACTCCAAAAGCAGGCCAAAATCGTTGTATTATTATAGGTAGGTACTAGGCTATCAGCCCTTATGAGCCATTTTAAGTGCAGTCATTTTCCCCTCAAAGGCAAGAATCAAACCATGTACCTTGTGTCTGTGAGTTAAATATCTTAACCATTAAACCACTCACAGCTTTTTAAACACTGGGCTTGTTCATTCTTGGTTGTCATAGATTCTTTGTGGATTTATATATTGCTCTCACACCTCTGCATGGAGTTTTCCTGTTGCTGTAGTCTCTGCCCATTTTTAAAGGCATGCTGTTAGTGAATTGGCAATGCCAGGTTGACCCCAGTTATGCACGTGGATATGGATCTGCACACTCTGATCAGCCAGTGTTTCATCCAGAGCCTGTTGACTGCTGAAAGAGGCTCCAGCACTGCCACCGTGATCATGAGCATGAATTAAAGCAGTATAGGATAGATGTTATATGTACCAAAGTACATCAATTGGTCCCCTTAAGCCATGCAGAGACATGCAGTCTGCTTAGACAAATATAGAACAGATCATATTTAGTGCAGAAAGAAATGCCACTCTGTTGTTAATGAAACTAAACTTCCACTGGCAATTATTTAGTTTTCCTAAGAAAAGATCAGAAAGTGAGGTGGTCAAAACCGTGGAACAGTAAATGCTCTCTTACTCTTTTCAAAATGTTGTAAGATTCCTAATTATGTTATCATTTGGTTTTATAAGCAAATTATATAACTGCTGCTTTTACTCCCATACTATTTTTCTTAACCTACTGGCCCAGAGTTTAGCAAACTAAACCTTTATAGCAATTTCAATGTGTGGGTATATGGAGTTTGCTACAAACATGGCAGAAGATTAGTTTGTTGTCTACACTACTTGTACTCCCCAAATGTACTGCTTCTTCAACAAAAAGATAAAAAATCAAAAGTATTGCTAAGGAGAAGGCCATGTTTCAGTTTAAAGTACCTCTATCCATGGAATTGCTAGAACAAAATTTGTCCAGAGTGCTGTCTGAATCAAACATAATTCTTCCCATTAAATGAAAACACCCACTAGGATGGATATTGTGGTTTAAAAAATGAATAACATTAGAATCATTCTAGACAAAGTACTGATGATGTATTTGAACTAAAACAGCTGCTGAGTCAAAATAAATTGAATACTGGGATGTGAATGACCAAAACAACATTCCCTACACCAAAACCCTGATCTAGACCATCAACATCTAAGATCTGCAGTATTTGATGAGAGAAGGACAACTCCATGTCAGAGCATTGTAAGCTATACCAGAAGACTTATAGAACAGGCAGTGATAGAACAATGTACAGCTATTAAGACTCACAGAAGGGGAAGAAGGACAAAGTATACCATGATTCTTGGTGAAGGAACTCCAAGCAGCTTTGATCACACCCTTGTATTACACTCCTACTGAACAAGCCTCCACTCCAAATTCTTTTTAAATTTTTGAACTTTCAGGACAAGGCTGCAATACTGGAAGGGTCCTTAGAAGGATGACCTTTAAACTTACTCATTACAAAGTGTACATTTATCATGATGTTTTTGCAGATGTTACACAAAAGAGAAAACCATTTGGTAAGGCCTGCCAAATACACAACAAAAGGGCATCCTGCTAGTTTCCAAATATGTAATGATCCTGCAGCTAAAATGGAAGTGACTGCTAGTATTTCATTTTGTGCATGTACGTGTATGTGTGTAATTACTAACCATTCTTTGTTGAAGGCAGCATATTGCTCAGTCTTTCTTGCGTAGCACAAAAACAAACCTAATAAAATTCAAAAGAGCTGAGCCATAAAAGGGTACAACTCACCCATTACAAAGGGACATGCCACCTCAAACCTTTTTGCAAGATGCTATATATAAATGGGTGTAGTACTTTACACTGAATGGATACAACTAAAAATCTTAGTTACCTGAAAGGGCCATGGGAACCAGTCACATCTCAGATTAGAAGTATCACTGAGGAACCCTTTTCTTTTGCGCAGTCTGATTACCAGTGCCACATTAGCTTCCATGGTGAAGCAAAGGTATTCTTTTTGTCTAGCTGCTAGAGAACAAAGTTACTTGCTAGTGGATTTTCCAGCAGGTTGGATTTGGTCAAAGATCAAAAGAAGCCTGGAGACAACTCACTCTGGATCAGTCCTTTATTCAGTGCTGTTAAGCAGCTGAGTGTTTTCTGAGACAGTGTTCATTTGAGCTGTAATTTATCATGAACAATGTAAGGTGGGCAGTAATCTTAACTATACCCACTGGGTGTGCCTCAATTATGGGAAGGGTCAAGGGATGTATCCTTGAAGAATTTAGGACTGCTCTTTGACCTCAACCTTCAAGGTGTTGGTACAATGTCCAAAATGCTAAAATAACATAAAGAAAAAAATGCTTGTTTTATTAAACATATAAAAGTTACTAGAATGGATCATTATTCTTATGAATAAATAATTTATAAGACTTAATCAGTATAATATAGTAGTCATCAGTTTTTCACTTTGGAATTATATGCATATTAAAAAACACATTTGCCAGTGTTTCATTTTCAATAAATCAGTAAGTTGTAAATGCAGCATGTTTTTTAATGAGGCTTACCGTAAATGTTAAAAAGTGCTTTCGCTACACAGGTGCTTCATCAGATCTGCCTATCTGGATAGGAGGGTTTATTCCAGGAAATGATAGGGAACTCATCAAAACACAAAATAAAAAATAAACATGAAAAGGAAAAAACAAACAAATACTTAATACCAAAACATTATGTTGAAAGTGGTCTCTCTACGTTTACTTAAACAGTGGTCAAGCCCTGTGTCCGAGTTGTGTTTGCCATGTCTGCAAATGTACCTTCCTAGCTGTTCAAATGCTTGAGACACAAGCTGTGGCAGTGTTTCAATAAAGAGCTTCTCAATATTGTAGGTGCCGGCCGGTGCTGAGATTGAAGTGGAGGGTTATTGGGCCACAGAGAAAACAAATCAGCTGTGTCTTAAATGTTGGTGGATAGGTGTGGATCTAAACATAACCCTTTGAGGTTAAGCCAATTAGTCCATCCAGGCTGTGCAAATCCCCTGAAGAATCACTCAATGTGAAGGTAAAAATGAACCTTCTGTGTGTCTTGGATCAACTTATGAATGATAACAAACCATGTCATTCCATGTGTGTGTGGTGTATTATCACAGCTGGGGAAAACCTAACGGAGGTTTGTGAAAGGAAGTATGAGTGCTAAATGGAGGAGTCACTGTTATATTTATGTTTATGTTTATTTTATTTTATTTTTATTTTAGGATCAACCCGATGGTTATTTGAAAGTGCTGAGATCCATAAAGTACAAGTGAGGCTTTCCGGTGGTTTAAATAAAGTTATGAGTAATTTCTAACTGTGAGCCATCCACGTATGTGTGGCATCTTAACAAGACAAGTGGACATCGAGATTTAGATTATGTTTAAAAGGCAGTGTGATGTTTAGCTTCAAACTTGTAATTTATAACCACTAACCATCCATGTGCCTGTGGTGAGAAAAACTAAATGTAGCTTCTGTCTGAAAGGTAATGTTCTGTCAAGCTTATTATGTAATCTAACTTCCTAACTTATTGTTAAAATTTTATTGCAAGCCTAAGTGGAAATCTAACACACACACACACACACACACACACACACACACACACACACACACACACACACACACACACACACACACACACACACACACAGTGCTCATTTATGTTGGTCCTGTTTCACTGAAAACCAGAAAATAGCAGTGGAGATTTTGATAGCTCTCAGTTTGCCGATTTTTATGCAGGTAAATAGTAAAATAATTAGCAGTTCACCCTGACTCCAACTGTTTTGCTAACTTTATTTCTAATGATAACACATTTCAATTATTTTTAATAAGTTCATTCATTTTTACACATTTTTAGATTACTGTGTTTATACAGTTTGTATGGCACTTTAATCAGCACTTTGGCAAATTAAGAAATATAAATGGGAGGGTTAATGACATCATCCTTTGATCAGATGACTGATTTGGGCCTTATTTAAAACCTTTGTTTGTGTTCAATTTTATCTGAAGAAGCCCATTATTATTACATGAACAAAAGTGGTTATCAGTCTATTTATTTGTAGATAATAAAAGTTCCTTCAAGAACTTTGCAGCTTCTCCTTCTGGCAGCTAATGTAGTTTATGTTTTACATTTCCACATGACCATATGTCACATTTAATCTCTTAATTTTAAAATGTAATTATTCATGTACAAACATGTCATACAGTGCACGGTCCCTCTGTTCCCATATTTGTTAGCAATGGACATGAGGAATGTTTGGCCTAATAACATCTTGTTTTCTCATCCAACCCCTCCCCCCCAAACAGAGTGTTATCCTATATCCTTCTTAGATTTTTCCTTGGGCTTGCAATAAAATTTTAACAATAAGTTAGGCAGGCACCACTCTCCATATAAGTAACCTCACACTCCCATACCTGCCCATGCCAGGTCTACCAGCTTGTCATTCTTTGCCCTCCAATTTAATCCTGTGTTATGGGTCTGGTCATGGAGCCAGGCATCTGGGGACTCAGCATGTCTGACCATTCATCCAGAGGGGGTCTTTTTGCTTTTTATGGCATACCCATTCCCCTCTCCTCTTGAAAGCCCAATGGTATGCCCAGGAATGAGCTTGCAAGGGGATGTGTGGTATATTGCCCCACCTCTTCAGTAGCTCGGCCATGTCTCCTTCCTAAATCCCTCTTGGATTCATCTACCAGTGTACCATTCACAGGCTCCACCAAGGATCATTATAGCAAATGTGGTCTCTAGGATATTTAGGAAGACGGAAAATGTGTGCTTTCTTCCACCTACACTGTCCTATAATCTTTATGCTTTCATATAGTAGATTGCTTCCTGAATACAGGTGCTCAGAATGAAGGACAATACAGAAACTTTCAACCTCCAAACTGTAGACTAATTGGAGGATGACTCTGGAACAGACAGAGTGAAGAAGCAATTAACACGAGTGTACAACAAGCTTATATCCATGAATTTAGAGAATGGAAGAGAGGAGACAAAGGTACCTATCTTTAGCTGTAATGCAGTCAATGGCATAAATTCACAAGACAGAATTCAAAAACTAAGATCCATCTGTACTCAGGAGTTGTATCTGACTTGTATAATGAGCTCAGGATTGGCCACTACCATTCCCAGAGTTACTAGACAAGTAAGGAGGAGAAGTAGAGCACCAGGCCTTCCTTCCACATGCACACACTATCACATCTTTAGGGAATGGGAAAAAACTGGAGTACAAAATAAAAAATGTGAACCCAGGCAAGACATGCAGAATCACACAGACAGCACCCGAAACAAGAATCAGAGCAGAGATCCTCTGTTAAGTCTGCAGTATTACCCAGTGTGCCCCTTCAAACTTAGATACTCACCTTAAATCACACAGTAAGTATGGCAAGCTCTGCTGTACTCTCTGTGTCTCTCTTCAGTATTGGTAGCTAGGGTATGAAATTCTCTTCATAAAGAAATTCAGTCTGAGGCAATCTGTGTCAAACAGTAGAAAACTTAGAGTAAAGTTAAATCAACACTTAAGCAAACTATAGAACTGCACATATATAAATTGATAATAAAGAATAAATTGATGATGAGAAATCCTGTTGAAATTTCAGTTGTATCATCAAAAAAAACAGCCCTTTGATACATCAAATGAATAGCAAACATTGTTTTATCTTTATCCACTACAATAATGTCTAAAACTTGACCAGATAAACACCTTCCTTACAACGTATTCACCCACTATCACAGCTGTCACTGATCACCCACTATCACAGCTGTCACTGATCACCCACTATCACAGCTGTCACTGAAGCATGGCTCAAACAAAACAATCCTAATTTTCAGCATCTGGTTCCATCCATCCATCCTCTAACCCTTTTACCAATGTTTGCACATGGGGTCGGGGTGTCACTTCAGTAGTGACAATCATCTTGAGCCAAGGTTTACACTGCCGGGTGGCTAGCTGTGCCATGGTAGTCCATCTGTACCACTCACTCACACACACACTTGCACCTACAGGCAATTTAGAGTGCCCAGTCCATCTGTTGCATGTCTTTGGAATGTGGGAGAAAACTGGAACACCTAGAGGAAATCCATGCAACTGCAGGGAGGACATGCAGTCCCTGCACAGAAGACACCCCAGCTGAGAATCGAACTGGAGAACCTCTTGCTGTGAGTTGACAATGCTAACTGCTGCCTTCCCTACTTTAAATATTTCCAAGATGTATTACTTGGCAGTAGACAAGGTGGGGGCACGCTCATTCTTTAGTAAAACAATCTTAAACCAAATGTCATTGCTCTGCAAAATGCCTCTTCATATACTGAACCCAACTGGATCCTTCTAAAACTTCCCTCTTGGAAGAACAGTCGCCCTTCTAATATCAGTCACTTAACTTCCTCCTCCAGCCTGTCTTGCTGTTACATCAGCTGCTCACAACTATAAAAATATTGTTATTATATGTGATTTTAACCTAATCTACCTAAGTCCCTTGAGAAATAACAATTAAATGAAGACTGTAAGACAGAGTGATATCACACTATAATCTGTACATATGTATATACCTGCGGCTGTCTTGGTGACTTGCATTGTACTACAAATTGTGTAGAGTATCTCTGCTTTTTGTGTAATTTTCACTGAGTTTCACCAATGGAGTTTGCCCTTTACCCCACTATTGTCCAACAATGATTGGTATATACATAAGTATGAGGGTGTGGCCATGCCCCCCACATGACTGATGCTGGAAGGCATGACCTCTGGGGAAAAAGTGAGATGTTCACTGAAATTGGCTTTCAATGAATTATTTTTGTGGCTTCAGCACTCAAATGAAAATTACTTTGGAGGCTTGACATGATTTGTGTAATATTTGTTGGCTGTTCACATTACCTTATTTGTTTATGTGTGGCTTCTGTAATTTGAATATTTCTCTCTGAGTCTGTGCTGAAAAGGGGATACATAGCCCAAATGGACTGTTGTATCAAATGAAAATTAAAGAAATATGTAAACACACACACACACACACACACACACACACACACACACACAAGTACATAAATAAATACATAAATAAATGCATAAATAAATAAAGTCATATTTGATGCCTAAAGTTTGAAAATCCAGTAATTCAGAAATCACAATGTGAAATTTACAAGTCTGAAGTAACAAATTTGAAAAAATATATATATACCTATAAAGCATTTTTTGAAAATATAGAGTAAAATCCACCCCTAAACCCGACCTGAATCCTAATCATAACCCAGTCCCTAATGTTTGTGAAATCTGAAAACCCCAATACTAACCCCAACAAAGACCTAAACTTTAACAATAAATTCACTGACTTCATGGGTGTTTCCAATCAGGTGTTACTTCAAATAAAATAACTTTCAAAACCATACACTTTCTAACTCTTTTACAGGCTCACAACTATAACAGTTGAACTAAAATTGCATTCGCAAAATGCCATTCAAAGTAATGTAATTTGAAACCACTATATGGTAGTGCTATGGCAGAGGTGGACATGCACTAAATTTCCATGATTACAGTCACAGCTGCAGGAAACAGGAATATTAGAATAATTGCCAAACTGGAGAATAAAGCAACTAGTTCATAAATTAGACCAGAAGGTTGTAAGGTGAGAATATGGCCTCTTCTAGACCCATATTAACACTTGTTTCTGTGTCTACACTGGTCAGGAGATTTGATGTTCAACATTATTCACTCTTGTGGTCCTCGACTTTCTCGGCTTGATTCAACAATATGATAACCAACATGATGGTAAATCTGTGTGTGTGTTTGTGTGTGTGTGTGTGTGTGTGTGTGTGTGTGTGTGTGTGTGTGTGTGTGTGTGTGTGTGTGTGTGTGTGTGTGTGTGTATTTATATGGGTCTACTTTTATTTATCAAAAGCTCATTCTTTCAAAAAACAAATGTATGATCCCAATTACACAAAAGTGCACTTAAACGAAAGCGCACTTTTGGTGAATACTGGTTCTCTGAACCAGTAATAAAATCATAAAACACACACTGCAAAGGCAGTTCTGCATGTGGAGGGCGGCTCCCCACACCCCCACAACTTTATATAGACTAACTCTGAGATCACACTACAGTGGAGAAACAGGTATATTCCCTTATCCCCACTGTACTTCAATGCTGCAGTGTGTGTTTTTTTGTTTTCATTACCAGTTTAGTGAACTGATATTCATGAAAGTGCACTTTCGTTTAAGTGCCCTTTCACGTAATTGAGATTGTACTTTCGTTTTTCAAAAGAACGAACTTTTGACAAATGAAAGTAGACCCATATATATATATATATATATATATATATATATATATATATATATATATATATAAACGTTAGAAAAAGTGTTTTTTTTTTCTTTTTGTGCCCCTTCACCATTTCGAGTATATGAATACTCGAGATTTTGGCCTTGGGCTTCTGCATTTCGAGTATTCATATATTTGATCTTGAAGGGGAACCATGTACACATATGCATACATGATTACATCGGGAAAGGTAGAAGACCCAAAAGAGAATCACAAATAGCAGACAAAAAAAGAGAAAATTGTAACATCAGGTATCATTTAAATGCAGTTTGTTAAACAAAAATACAGTATTCTCTTTGCATAAGTCTAGAAATGCTGCAATATTAAAGCAGGCCTTCACATTTTGCATACAGTTTCAGTGAATGCACTTTCAATCAGTGAAAATAACCTTCAGTCAAGAATACTGATAAAAATAAAACATGCTAACAGAGTGTGCAGTGCATTGAGTGCAGACAAGCAGATCTTGTTTAGATGGTAAAAGGTTTGGGAACCAAGGTTGAAGAGGCATGTGGAAATTTACAGAGTTTTGGTATTATTAGGATATCCTTCAGAAACAGTTAGTTTGTTTGGACTGATACGCAGAAAGTCATTGTAGTTCAGTCCTCAGAAATTTGGTACAGATACTCAAAAGTGAGTGCAGAAGTCAGGCCAAATATCCAGCATTCCAGAATATTAATTATATTATATAATAATTATATTATTCAGGAGGAAAGTTAAATGAGTGCAGAAAGCACGGACATAACATTCTGAGTACAGAATTTACAGATAGTATGATTGCAGAAGCCGCAGGGTATTTCAGTTTATTAACACTATTACAGGAGACTGTAAGATTTGACATTATGAGTACAGAATTTACAGACCGTATAATGAGTGCAGAAGCTACTCCAGTTTATCAGCACTGTTATTGGAGACAGAAAGATACTTCAGTTGATCAGCACTGTTATTGGAGACAGAAATATACTTCAGTTGATCAGCACTGTTATTGGAGACAGAAATATACTTTATTTTATCAGCACTGTTATTGGAGACAGGAAGATTTGATTTGGATATTGTTGACATCTGCCTTTCCTGTGCATAATAAAACATTCTTAACCAAAGTACAGTGAATGGAGACTTTTATTCTGAAAGGTAAAAGAAGACTTGGCACATAAAGGAGATATTGGCACCTGTTCAACAGAGCTCTGGTTAATTAAAAGATACAGGCATTCATTCCAGTCACATTCCAGTTTCTTCCAGTTATTTCAATTCATTCCAATATTCTACAGTCCTATTATTTCTTACAAAAGTCATAAAACATTGACTTCTTCTCTCCAACTAAAAAAAAAAAAACTATATTAGTAAACCCCAGTTAAAAAACAGAGATCAAGTGTTATTTGGCAATGGTACTGTTTGGGGAAAGGATTTTAGTAATGTAATGTGCGGGGTAAAGGTTACTAATCGTTAGGTTAGTACATATTAATAAGGTGGTTGATGGTGGGGGGTAATGAGTCCTAGTATCCTCTTCCCAGGGGAAAAAAATGCTGCCTGAACTAGTATCATTAATGATATTACAATCCCCTGATATTGTATTCCTTACAGGCAACCTGCTGTGCTGACATCCATGACTGGGATATAGATATACCAAGCTACACATTCTCCGAGATGGGAAGACTGTATATATAATAAGCAATATCTCCCCCATAAATGAGAAGATATCAAAATAAGACAGCATAACAATAGAACGGATATGAAGAAAAAACATTTGGACTCTCAAGAAAGACTGAACATTGTGGTATTTCTCCAAGCAATTGTTTATAGATTTGCCTCATCCATAAAAGATAAGAGAATTGCACAAATGTTTGTGTAGGACAGCAGTAAAAGGACTCTGACACTTTAATGTGTTGTTCTCTAACTACAACATTTTAACTGCTGTCATGCCATTTCATTCTACATATCATGCATGGGTGAAACCTCAGAACATTGGTACTGAAAGTTATATGACAAAAAGCAGCCCTAGAAGTGGTGTTCTTCAGTGAGGTAAGAGCTACAGTCAGAGGAAGAGAGAGAAAGAGTGAGACAGGATTTCAGGTATGGAAGTTAACTGCAATCTGGAATGAAACAGTCATGTAACAATGTGGTATACAGACTGCTGAAACACAATATGGTGAAACTGCGGTTTAAAGTGTTTCATTAAAATGTGCAGGCACCAAAAGACCTTCCAAGACAGGATGTACCCATATCCTTGCCATGTGGAAACTACCCACATCCCAACTAGATCCAGCCTACTCTATGATTACATATAATCTTGATTTAGATTGCATTTGAGGAAGAATCTTCATTCCCCTCCCAGTTTATTAGAACATTTGGGCAGTTTCACTAAACTGCGTCTCTGAGTTCATTGTGATTTCATGTTTTGCTGTCACTCTATATTTCTGATGGCAGACTTTTGCAAACTCTGACAGAGCCTCAGAAAACTTTTAGCTAATGGACATGAAGGTGAAATTAAAGATCAGTGGATAAGCATCAAAACATATTCATAGGAAAAAGATGCCAGTAGAAAACGTAGAAATGAAAAGTAAGTGAAAAATTATGGTCCTCAAATAAAGTGGCATTAAAATGTATGTTAAAATGTAGCATTTGGAGAACAGAAACATGGAGGAAGGGAGAGTGAAAACCATATTGATACAAGGTGGAAATATAACTAGCAGCAAGTCAAATTGAGGAATGGCTAGCCATTTTAGTCTAGAGAGATAGGACCATACCTCTCAAGTGTACCTCATTACGAGGAACGTACCTCATTTGGGGTCTTAAAAAGTTCATGTTCCTCGAAGTTCCTTGAAGTTCCACATTGAAAGACTGTCACACATTCAGTGTTAGGATTTTTTTAAAGTGAAATCCTTGTTAAATAGAAATTAATCATATTAATTCATTAAAAGAACTTCTTTAGAAGTAAAACCAGCATATTTTAACCATCCTATGACCTTCCTAGTTGAAGTTGTTAGTAAGCCATTAGTATGTGTTCCACATTTTGCCCATTTGTTCCACATTATGAGGGCTAGTGTTAATCATTTTGGAGATGGAAGGTTGAGAGCTATGGATAAGACTTTCCCTTACAGCACATTACATCTGATTGTGTTTGCCTTTTATGTAAATGTAATGTTCATCAAATTATTTATACTGACATTGAGAGATGAATGCCTAAACATACACAAATGTCAGAAGTGTTTTATTTAATCTCATAAGCATGTTTAGAAGCAGTAGAAACAGACAGAAGTGTATGCTCCAGTAGCTGTTTTTCAACAGACTCTCAACTGTCACTTTTCAAAATCATAACAAAGGAGTCAGGATTATCAAATTCTTCAAGCCAAAAGATCATGCTAGAGTTTCTGCAAAATATGATGATGATTTTACGGACTGGGGGCAGTAGACAGACTATTTAGCTGGACACACTTAAACTTCTTGAATCTTACATATCTGACTGGGAATAAAAAATGCTTAATTTTATATACTTTTAGTGAAGGCAAACTTTGAAGTGCTGTAAAATAAAAAAAACACAGGAGTGTTGACAGACTTCAGAAATCATTAAGAATCTTGATGGTTCTTATAAAAGAAAAAAAAAAAAACAGTTTTCACACCTTATTTTCAGGACATTTCAAATATTTTCAAAATCACTATAGAAACGGCAGACAAGTGTGCAATACCCAGCTCCTTTATGAATTTAAAAACTTTCTAGTCATATTCAATAGTTTAAAAAAAAAAAAAAAAAAAAAGGATTCTGTCAATGTGGTATACTGGTTAATGCACCACTTCAAATTTCTTTGGCTTTCTGGTGAGGTTCCCAAGTGACATATTTTCTTTGTGGGTACAAATCTCCTCCCTTTTTCTCTGGAAAAATTTTATTGAGTTCATCTGGCTTTTTGCAACATTTCAAAACCATAGCATAAGAGCTCATAAGGTAAACATGTGCTGCAGTATACTGGCTGTAGGTATGTGTGTGTGAGTGCATGTGGCAGGTGACTGGCATCCTGTCCTGACTTGGTTCCTCTGTCGTTGCATCCATTCTTTGGCAGGATAAGCTCCATCTTCCCTGAAACCCTAAACAGGTTAAAGCACATATCAAATAATAAATCACTTAATTGTCTTAAGGCTGTTTTCACCTCCAGTGGAAAAGAAAATTACAACTGGGAAAAAAAGCACTGTGGATTGCTAATAAAACATTACAAGTAGTTGGTATAATGTAGGCATGGACATCCACTTTGCTTGTGAACCCATTCAGTCTGGAAACACTCATCACATGGTGTAGAAGTATAACAGGGATGGAGATGGAAAAAGATAATGAAATTTTCTTGTTTTGCTAAAAAGAAAAAAAAATACAATATAATAGGCTACAACATCATTAGTGATTTTTGTGTCACATTTTCATAAAGAGCTCATATTATATACAAAACTGGTATTTCTTAGAGCTTATAAAACATAAATAATGCATATACCCTATTATCTTTTAAGTATGTAGGCCAGGAAGGTTAATGGATAGAGGAAAAGCATTTTGATCAGCTTGATGGTACTCCAGAAAACTTTCAGTTCAGAACAAGCATCTTTACACACCTCAGATGCAAGAACAGTTTGTAATGGGCTATAGTTCAACCATGGAGTCATTATTGCAAAGGATGGTTTCAAAGAATACTTTGAAAGAAAAACAGACATGTAGAGATGGGTATAAATCAAGAAGAAAAAAATGATATACTAATGCATGCACCACAATTTCTTTTTTTTGGCTGGGTGAGTTCCCAAAAGTGACATTTTCTTTGTGGGTATAAATCTCCTCCCTTTTTCTGAAGCACAGAGATGTATTGTAGGCAAAACAACTAGCTGATCAGAAAGTAGGAGCTAGGCATTACTTTTCATGTCAAACCATCAATCACCACTGGATCAAACCTGTCATTCAACAGCCTGTCTGAGTGATTAGCTGAGAGTATGTTAGATTTCTTCAAGGAATGATAAAGCAAAGATAGAACACACTGACAACCAGGCACATAGGCACTGATTGCTTCTATCTTCTCATTCATTCACGGTCATGGAGTACAGCATGCTAGTATTAGTGGAACAAATGCTGTTCCTAGTAAGTAAGACTTAACATGGTAAATGCTCTTGTGTGTTGCGATCACACAAACTGTAAGCAGTAATATATGTGTATATTACATTAGTAGAGACATAGATCACAAGATAGCTTCAGGCATTCTATCATGCTGCTTTTTAATAGGAAGCCCAGGAATTATGGGCAGTCCACAGTAAGCAGCAAGTAGAATGGTTATGTAACCAGGTATCAGTGCGATGGCTGGCAGTCTACAATAAGCAGCAGGTAGAATGGTTATGTAACCAGGGATCAGTGCGATGGCTGGCAGTCTACAATAAGCAGCAGGTAGAATGGTTATGTAACCAGGGATCAGTGCGATGGCTGGCAGTCTACAATAAGCAGCAGGTAGAATGGTTATGTAACCAGGGATCAGTGCGATGGCTGGCAGTCCACAGTAAGCAGCAGGTAGAATGGTTATGTAACCAGGGATCAGTGCGATGGCTGGCAGTCCACAGTAAGCAGCAGGTAGAATGGTTATGTAACCAGGGATCAGTGCGATGGCTGGCAGTCTACAATAAGCAGCAGGTAGAATGGTTATGTAAACAGGGATCAGTGCGATAGCTGGCAGTCTACAGTAAGCAGCAGGTAGAATGGTTATGTAACCAGGGATCAGTGCGATGGCTGGCAGTCTACAGTAAGCAGCAGGTAGAATGGTTATGTAACCAGGGATCAGTGCGATGGCTGGCAGTCTACAATAAGCAGCAGGTAGAATGGTTATGTAACCAGGGATCAGTGCGATGGCTGGCAGTCTACAATAAGCAGCAGGTAGAATGGTTATGTAACCAGGATCAGTGCGATGGCTGGCAGTCTACAATAAGCAGCAGGTAGAATGGTTATGTAACCAGGGATCAGTGCGATGGCTGGCAGTCTACAATAAGCAGCAGGTAGAATGGTTATGTAACCAGGGATCAGTGCGATGGCTGGCAGTCTACAATAAGCAGCAGGTAGAATGGTTATGTAACCAGGGATCAGTGCGATGGCTGGCAGTCTACAATAAGCAGCAGGTAGAATGGTTATGTAACCAGGGATCAGTGCGATGGCTGGCAGTCTACAATAAGCAGCAGGTAGAATGGTTATGTATCCAGGGATCAGTGCGATGGCTGGCAGTCTACAATAAGCAGCAGGTAGAATGGTTATGTAACCAGGGATCAGTGCGATGGCTGGCAGTCTACAGTAAGCAGCAGGTAGAATGGTTATGTAACCAGGGATCAGTGCGATGGCTGGCTTTCTACAATAAGCAGCAGGTAGAATGGTTATGTAACCAGGAATCAGTGCGATGGCTGGCAGTCTACAATAAGCAGCAGGTAGAATGGTTATGTAACCAGGGATCAGTACCATGGCTGGCAGTCTACAATAAGCAGCAGGTAGAATGGTTAAGTAACCAGGGATCAGTGCGATGGCTGGCAGGCTACAATAAGCAGCAGGTAGAATTGTTATGTAACCAGGGATCAGTGCGATGGCTGGCAGTCCACAGTAAGCAGCAGGTAGAATGGTTATGTAACCAGGGATCAGTGCGATGGTTGGCAGTCTACAGTAAGCAGCCGGTAGAATGGTTATGTAACCAGGGATCAGTGTGATGGCTGGCAGTCTACAATAAGCAGCAGGTAGAATGGTTATGTAACCAGGGATCAGTACCATGGCTGGCAGTCTACAGTAAGCAGCAGGTAGAATGGTTATGTAACCAGGGATCAGTGCGATGGCTGGCAGTCTACAATAAGCAGCAGGTAGACTGGTTATGTAACCAGGGATCAGTGCGATGGCTGGCAGTCCACAGTAAGCAGCAAGTAGAATGGTTATGTAACCTGGGATCAGTGCGATGGCTGGCAGTCTACAATAAGCAGCAGGTAGAATGGTTATGTAACCAGGGATCAGTGCGATGGCTGGCAGTCCACAGTAAGCAGCAAGTAGAATGGTTATGTAACCAGGGATCAGTGCGATGGCTGGATGTCTACAATAAGCAGCAAGTAGAATGGTTATGTAACCAGCTATCAGTGCAATGGCTGGCAGTCCACAGTAAGCAGCAGGTAGAATGGTTATGTAACCAGACATCAGTGCGATGGCTGGCTTCCACAATAAGCAGCAGGTATAATGGTTATGTAAGCAGGGATCAGTGCGATGGCTGGCAGTCTACAATAAGCAGCAGGTAGAATGGTTATGTAACCAGGGATCAGTGCGATGGCTGGCAGTCCACAGTAAGCAGCAAGTAGAATAGTTATGTAACCAAGGATCAGTGCGATGGCTGGCAGTCCACAGTAAGCAGCAAGTTGAATGGTTAAGTAACCAGGGATCAGTGCGATGGCTGGCAGTCTACAATCAGCAGCAGGTAGAATGGTTATGTAACCAGGGATCAGTGCGATGGCTGGCAGTCCACAGTAAGCAGCAGGTAGAATGGTTATGTAACCAGGGATCAGTGTGATGGCTGGCAGTCCGCAGTAAGCAGCAAGTAGAATGGTTAAGTAACCAGGGATCAGTGCGATGGCTGGCAGTCTACAATAAGCAGCAGGTAGAATGGTTATGTAACCCGGGATCAGTGCGATGGCTGGCAGTCTACAATAAGCAGCAGGTAGAATGGTTATGTAACCAGGGATCAGTGCGATGGCTGGCAGTCTACAATAAGCAGCAGGTAGAATGGTTATGTAACCAGGGATCAGTGCGATGGCTGGCAGTCTACAATAAGCAGCAGGTAGAATGGTTAAGTAACCAGGGATCAGTGTGATGGCTGGCAGTCTACAATAAGCAGCAGGTAGAATGGTTGAGTAACCAGGGATCAGTGCGATGGCTGGCAGTCTACAATAAGCAGCAGGTAGAATGGTTATGTAACCAGGGATCAGTGCGATGGCTGGCAGTCTACAATAAGCAGCAGGTAGAATGGTTAAGTAACCAGGGATCAGTGCGATGGCTGGCAGTCTACAATAAGCAGCAGGTAGAATGGTTATGTTACCCGGAATCAGTGCGATGGCTGGCAGTCTACAATAAGCAGCAGGTAGAATGGTTATGTAACCAGGGATCAGTGCGATGGCTGGCAGTCCACAGTAAGCAGCAGGTAGAATGGTTATTTAACCAGGGATCAGTGCGATGGCTGGCAGTCTACAATAAGCAGCAGGTAGAATGGTTATGTAACCCGGGATCAGTGCGATGGCTGGCAGTCTACAATAAGCAGCAGGTAGAATGGTTATGTAACCAGGGATCAGTGCGATGGCTGGCAGTCTACAATAAGCAGCAGGTAGAATGGTTATGTAACCAGGGATCAGTGCGATGGCTGGCAGTCTACAATAAGCAGCAGGTAGAATGGTTAAGTAACCAGGGATCAGTGCGATGGCTGGCAGTCTACAATAAGCAGCAGGTAGAATGATTAAGTCTAATAAGCAGCAGGTAGAATGATTAAGTAACCAGGGATCAGTGCGATGGCTGGCAGTCTACAATAAGCAGCAGGTAGAATGGTTATGTAACCAGGGATCAGTGCGATGGCTGGCAGTCCACAGTAAGCAGCAAGTAGAATGGTTATGTTTCTGCAGGTAGTGCTGCTTGTGATGAGGGACTGAGTTGTGAACCATCAATGTTATAAGTCTAATGATTGTATCTGCTGGGCAGAAGGCACTGAGGAACAAGTAAAAGTAACCTTTCCTTCTGAAATCATCAACTCAGTGCACTCTGTGGTTTATACAACATGCTGTTTGAATTATACTTATTACAATACATAAAGGTACATGGCTTTGAACTCAGTCAGTTATGTCACTTGAGTGAATCAGTGAATTTTTCACATAAGTTCCAATATGCAGTATGAAAGAGACAATTGTCCTGTTTCCCCACATGCAGTAACCTGAAAGTTGAGAGTACTAAGGAGTATCGGGGGCTGCAGCTGGAGAGAGGCTTGCCACCACTAAAACCAGTATTTATATTATTTTTTCTAATGACAAAATGAAGGTTTTTAGTATTGATTGCATTAAAAATCACATTCAGTCAAACATATTTTGATGTGATGATTTATACTAGTTTTGAAGAACCCATTACTCCCCCCAAGAAAATATTTTATTTTTTTGTCTCTGCAGGTTGGAGTCAGAGATGCAGGTATATAGAAAAGAATGTAAAATACTTATCATGTCACATTGTGCTTGGATAGCTAGTTCCGGAACTCAAAAATGCTGTCTAGAATTTGTATCCTAGCAAGTACTAATGCTTTGTTTAAAAATGTTTTTAAAGCTTGTGCCATACTGCTGTAATTGGTATATGGTTCCAACACATGGTATCATGAGAAGGTAAACGTTTTTCTTAATTAAGGTCTTGTAGCAGTCACTCATGACTAATAATTGTTTGTTTCTGACTGTACGTTGGGGAGGTAGAAAAGCTTATCTCCAGTAGCTTTGTTATAATACGGACACATAACTGAGAATTAGGTCTCATCTGGTAAGGCTGTATAACACTGAATTAGTTTGAGTTTGGCTAAGTTTACATCAAAGTTGTCAGTATTTACCAACTTTAGTTTCTTAATTAAGAGGTTTTTGAAATGTGCTCTAGCTTCTTTACAGATGCACACTTATATGTTCGTAATTGTTGACAGAATATCTCTCATAACATAATAATACCTTCTGGTTATATTAATCACATGAATATCAAACATCACTGAATTGGCAAAGGTAAACCAAGATCTTTGACCCATCGAGAGACAAGAATTAAGTATTTTTATTTTTTGATAAAGTGTGAACATCCATTATTTTATTTTCCAAAATTCCCAGAACTGGTAACTGTGATTTTGTAGTATTAAAATGCATTTCTATTTACAGACAAAGCATACAGAGAATCCAAGTAACTCAGACATTTGTGTTCTGTGAAATTTTTGACAACAACCCTTCCAATCTTATCATCAGCATAATTCCCTGTCGAAATCCTAATTTTTTGGTGGGGGAAATGTGACCATATAGATATTCAGTAGAAATGGCCCCATTCCCAAATCCTGGGCATGGGGTATACTTTTTAGCAATTCTTTTAGTAGAAAGCGTTTTACAAATCCTTACAAAACATTTGTGACTGTAAAGCCATTTAGATGATTACTCCAGTACAGAAGGATCTGTTTTAATTAGCCAAATCTTGGTATAATATGTCAGCAGGGAGATCTTCTTTTGTGGCATCAATCAAGTTAGAACAAAAATACATCAGGTTATGTAAACATGAGTGCCCATTAAGGAGATTGTATTGGTTTTAGTTAAATTGCTCAAATAAGTTTAGCCGCAAGTATAGTCATTCATAAAATGTTATCATTATACTGCTTTGTTAGAGTCTTCATTCTTAGGAATGTGTACCACAGCCACCTTCTTCCACAGATCCTGAACATATCTACAAACTGCTTTTTATTGAAAAGGTTGGTTAAACAACTAGAAATATGTTATTTTATTGTATCCAAAAGTAATGATCAAGCGATGGCATTTAATGCCCCAGTAACCATTTTTTTAGTAATGCTTTCAAAGATGTTGTTGTTGTTGTTGCATCTTTCGGCTTTTGTTAGGGGTCGCTACAGTGGAACTCCGTCTGCTAATGATTGGTAGTTGATTTTTACGTGCCGAGTTACCAGCCCTGATGCACAACCATCAACGAAGGTACACCCATTCACGCATGTCTCCACGCAGAAGACACTCTAGCTGAGAGACGAACCGGACAGCGTCTTACTGTGAGGCAACAATGCTACCGCAGCACCACCACCGCGGATAATGCTTTCAAAGATGTGATTAGTAGAAATATTTATTTTAGTGAATAACCATTTAATTTTATGAAAATGGTCAAAAAAATAAAAAAAAATCTTTGACAGAAAATATCTGCTTTGGCATTTTTTTTTTTTGTAATCACTATTTTGTCTACCAACAGTGAGATATTATTGGGGGTATCCCTACCTAGAAGTTCACCTTCATCTGTAACTAACTCTTTCAAATCATATAGACAAAATAATTAAGCATTGTCTCAGCTTAAACTGTGCAATAGATCCTCTCAGGGTCTATATTGAATCAGCAAATGCTTAAAAAAGTGAACACTGATTCATCGACCCCATGTAAGCGAAAGCTTGCAATCCCGAACACTCAGAACAGTGATTTTTTTTCCCTGGGAAAAAAAAATCGATGATCCACGAAAAAAAAAAAATCTTAAAACAGTGTATAATGTGGGGGGTTCACCCCACACCCCTGATGTGGAGGGCTGTGCTCCCCCTACTTAAATATACCAACTCTGAGATCACACCACAGTGGAGAAAATGTCAAACTCCCGAAACTGGCCCAATGATTTTTTTCCCTGGGAAAAGAAAAAAAATACTGTTCGGGGTGTTCAGGATTGTAAGCTTTCGCTTACATAGGGTCGATGAATCAGCATTCGCTTTTTAAAAGGCATTTGCTGATTCAATATAGACCCTCGTCTCATTTACTCTCGCATTCAGCCCACTTCTCCTTAGCCAGATAGTCTTCCTCCGATCACCTTTTATTATGTATGACATTCACAAAGGCTTCAGATAACAGAAAATAAAAATTGCAGAGTTGCCTTCCTCGCTGACATCGCACTTTCTACAATGTCTAAAATGGCTTCCAGTCACCAAAAAATTGAATTGAATTCAGATGCTCTTATTCACTAAATACTAAACAGTGGCTACTGCATACCTTTCAGATGGAAGCTACCCATCCAAGACCAAGTTTGCCTCCTGAGAATGCCCAGGAGAGCTATCACATTAAGCAAACTTCCATATAAAACAACTACAAGAAAATGTGCCTCTGACTAGGACAATCATTATGTAACAGACTCCCACCTGAATTAAGGGATCCGGAATCTCTCATTAAGTTCAAAATGGCCTTTTCTGAATTCTTGCACAAGAAAACTGAGGGTAAGTGCTATAGATAACATGGTTAACCTCACCATTTGCTATCAAGCAGTGTACAACTTCCAGTAAAACAGTCACTGTGGAATGTTGAATTCTAACATCTTGCTACCTCCAACATGGCAGTCTTTCCCTGCTTGTTATCCTAAATGTTGTCCCTCTTGTTTCTAGAAATGTTGAAATTCAAAACAGACTTATTGTAAACAACTCTATTTTTACTGTTGACTCTATCTTTGCAACATTTCTTTGTACATAAGACACTGTAACAAACATAAGAATCTGCAACAAACGTGTTTTTTTTCCAAGACTTTAAAACATTTGATTTTGTGTTTTATCTTGTGTATTATATGTTTCTTGATTTCTGATATTGTTAGCTTTTGTTTCTATACTTTCAGGTTGTGGCTGAAAAGGGTCTTTGGAATAGCCCATCTATTTATATATCTATCTGTTTATCAGATAGTAATAAATAAATATCACCTGATATGCTTGAAGAAAGCCTTTGATTTGTCAACAGAATAAGTGGCAAGTTTTTCTATTATTCTGATTTAACCTTTGTCAATTTTTTCCTCAAACTAACTTGGATCATGCTTAGCTTTTAATGTTTGGTTATATAGAAATTTCCTATAAGTGGTCCATCACAATTTTCTATTATTAATCGGTCATCTCAAATATTTGTTCAATAAGCGAAGCATTTTTATCACCTAGGTGCTGCTTATCAAAAGGCACATATTTAGCTAGTAAAATTTGTTCAGAATGACTTATATGTTTCCTGAAGATTAAGATCCTTGTTAATCCCAGTCCTTAAACTAGTTAGTAATTCTGTGTAGTCACCTGTATCAAATGATAGCATGTACAATGACAGAGAGGAAGTGATTTTTTTGCAGAGTTTTATTGACATACCAGCTGACATTAAGAAAGTTAGAGTTCCCCAGTATTGATTCAGTATCAGATAGACTGCTTGGAAATACATGAGTTGATCAAAGTTTTAATTACATTATGTAATCTGTTAGGGGCCAGACCTTTCAAGTGTGTCTCATTATGAGGAAGTTCATCATTCTGAGTCTTGTTCCATAGTCAAAGGTTCTATCCCACATTCAGTGTTAATTTTTTTAACCAATATCCATGGTAAACAATACTGAATCATATTACTTCATCAAAATAATGTGTTATAAGTATAATTTAGCACATTTAACCTTCCTGCAAGATTCTTATTTGAATGTTTTAGCAAGATGTTAGTAAGTGTTCCACAGCTTGTCCATTTGTTGCCCATTATCAGAGGTAGTATTACACATTCTGGAGATGGAGGGTTGAGCAACATGTCTCTCAACTGTTCACATTTTTGCAAAATACCAGATATTTTAACTCATGTTTTTGGTCTTTTTCTCATAAAATGTGCTGTTTTCTGACAAATCATTGAGGACTAAAGTCATTAAATAATGATAGACTTTTGAGTTTTAGATATTATGCAGAAGTTTGTGCTAAATGCAAAACATTTTCTTCTATCGACTTTCTAAATTTACAACAGCAATATTTAAAATCTACCCCTGATTTTGGGCCATTGTCTCCCCCACTGTTTTTGGCTTTGTCTATATTTCTTGAGCTAAGAGACTGAGAGGTATGTTGAGCACTATTGTAAGTGCAGTAATAATTCTCTATGTGTAAACATTGTGGAGACTGACATTGAGATGAACTGGGATGAAAGGCCTATGAGATGTCCAAGAATTTCTCCTCATTTATTTGGAGCATTCAAGTCTGCTGCATTTAATGTGAGCTTCATTACAAAGCATTTACTCAACTGATATAAAAAACAGAATTTTCCGATACTTCAGCTCTGATGTACAAAATGGAGCAATACCAACAGCTAGAACCATATTACAGAGAGGCAGAAATAAAGAGAAACTGAACAGGGTAAACCGAAAATCATATCACATGTACCATAAATAGGTATTATTTGAACAGCAGTGTGAATGGTACAAAAAGCACAGTGATTATGCAAATCAGCAACAGTAGATTTCATACTCAAAGAACAGAATAAATAAATGTGTGAAGATGTAGACACATTTGCACAGTGTTATGCCTGCAAGGCACTGATTGACAGGTCAGATTCACATACACTCTTCTTGCTGTGAACCATCCACAGTGCTGAGAACACATCTGGCTGCATTTCTAGCAAAGGCATGATTTGTAGGCAGACTCATAATCTGCCAGTACATGTTCAGTACAGCATGGACTTAATGTCTAACTGAGCAACTGCCTAATAAGCCATTTATTTCAACATCCCACTGAGTTCTAGAATGAAAGGGCAGTCTTCATATGAATTAATATGCAGTTCTATAATAATAATAATGATGTCAAGGGAAAATACTGCTGTGTTACATTTTACCTCTGTGCAGAATTTCATCTGGTAGAATCCAAAGTGTCCAATGTATTTTAGTCAAAATATTCATGTTTGAAACATGCCATGTAAAAACAAATTAGGTTTCAAAGTCACCTAACACATAAATTAAGTGAAATTAAATTTAAATAAGGTATCATAAAAGTTAATCAGTTTTGTGACTAATATGAGTTACTTTGTAATTTGATTAGTCTTTAATATGTGAGTATGACAATCACCTCTCAACAGGACATTAGTAAAGAAATCTTAAAGAAACCTTTCACTTATATTACAGCACGCACAGCTGTACATCTTCAGATTTTCTGTGCTCTATTAAAATAGTTTCTAGGGGAAATTTAATAAAGCCTACATGTTTTTTTTTTTTGTGTGTAGGCATTGCACTGCATTGCTTACATGGCCTTGAACATTTTTAGATTCAGTAAGCAGTGCTAAGCAGCGCATGCACACTCGCCAACATGGAAACTTCTGTGTCATGCAAATCACCTCATAAGCAGGTGAATCTCATGCAAATGAGGCAGGTATAGCTATCCAGCAAACAGATAGGCATCTCTTTAGACCACATGTGATTTTCTGTAGTGTACATGTAAACATTCTGTGTACTGAAGTGTAGATAGACAAAAGGACTTGTAAAAATGCAAATATTTGGACAGAAATGTCATACCACATACACATATGATTGAAACTATCATCCTGTATGCCAGAAAAATTAAAGGAAATAAGTTAAATTAATATATATTTTTTTTTAATAATCTGGTCATGTTTGTGTGGCATGCCACAGAGCACAAACATGCTTTATAGAAAGGAACAAATTATTTAGTATGTGACAGAAATGTATTAGAGGATTGTACATGGAGTCCCTAAAATGGTGCATTGGTGCTGTTGCTAACATGGTTTGGCTCTGAAGTGTGTAGTTTCCATTCTGTGAACATGGATACCAATGCAAATGAGGTGTAGGTACTGAATAGCAGAAGGGAGTAATAGTGTCTGCATATCCCCTTCATGTAGGCTTAGACCCGTGTTGCTGTTTACACTGGAGGTAGCTGACACAAGAAGCGGGGCTTTGTCTACTGACTTCTAAGCTCATTTCAGCTTAGGTGCGAGTGTTTTTGCAGTGCTGAGCATGTCCCCAACAGGAGGTGTGTCCACTAACTTCTAAGCATTGTTTACCTTCTCTGTGCATGTTTGGGTGGCGTGCCACCACACTCAGTGTGCTTTAAAAAAATACATTTATTTAATTAGATTTTGACCCTTGTTGAACCTAAAATAGGGCGATAAAATGATGTTAATTATATTTTAGGCAGGTAAAATGCATCATAGTTACCCAATCATATACTCCGCACCTACAGCAGAGCTCTATAAAGTATGCATACACCCTACATTCTCATTTTCTCCCAATACTCTACACCACTGGAGTACAGACTTGTGAATTTTAACTTAGAGAATGCTAGGGGCTGCTGCAGATCTGCTGCATCTGTGTGTGCTAGATGCTGAAGTCAGTGCTGCTGCTGATGATGACAAAAGGCCTAGACAGAAAAGGAGAAGAGTGTTCAGGCCCAGGGTAACCTTCCAGCTACATAAGCTGGAGATTGTAGAGCACTGCAGGATGGACAGGGACATATTACAAAACTCACTGAGCTCTGCCACCCTCAAATCAGACCCAGAGCCAATAGTGGAGAACCCATCCCAGTTGAAACAAAGGTACGTGTAGCCCTTAGGATGCAAGCTACAGGTACTTTCCAAAGACTAACTGGAGACATGATGGGGCTCTCACAGGCATCATAATCCAGGGTACTCCACCAGTTACTGGATGCCATGCTACCACATGCCAGTGAGGACATTTCTTTTCCCCAAACCCCTGAGGCAAGAGCCAGCACTATGCAACAGTTTTACCATGTAGCACACTACCCTGAAGTACTGGGTGCCATAGATCACACTCATGTACACATCAAGGCACCACACAGTGAGGAGGGTAGAATCTACATCACCTGCAAGGGGTACTACTCCATCAACTGCCAGGTCCTGCACAATGCCCAGGGGATTATCATGAATGCATGTGCTGGCAGCTCTGGCACTTATCATGACTCCCATATCTGGCATGCATTACAGCTGTACCAGATGTTTGTTAGAGGTCATCCCGCATGGCCATTTACTGGGGGATGCTGGCTATGCTCTGGAACCATGGATGATGACACCCATCAGAAATGCACACATACTCACAAAAGAATGCCATAATGAGGCACACGCACAAACTAGAAACATCATAGAGCATTTGTTTAGGCTTCTGAAGTCATGGTTCTGGTGCCTTGATATATCTGGTGGAGCCCTGCAGTACTCGCCAGCCAAATGTGCACATATGTTCACAGTATGTGCTATGCTACACAATATAATCCTGTGGAAACAGCTGCAGCAGGATCAGCAAAGGGAAGGGATACACAACCCCCCACCACTGCCTAGGGCACCACAGCCATGGTTACAAGAGGACTCAAAGGATAAATCCCCTAATGATGTCCCTGTAGGCAAACGTAGGTGTGCCCAGTGTGCCCTGGCTTTAATAGATAATGCATAACACATTTGCTGACAACCTAGGGCCCCTAGTGCCAGACAACCCACACAACCTGCACCTGTCCATGTACTGGCTGTGTACTGCTTGCATCAGAGTCACCCCTGAACTACAGTTCTGTCAACTGCTGCATGTGCAAGGTAAGTCCCTAACCTACACACTGCTTGTAAGTATTATTATAATATGCTATTATATGTATGAATTTGCTGCATTTATGTAAGTAAATATAGTGGGCTGTTTGGACACAAGTAACATCTGCATTAGACTATAGTTACCCAGTTCACTAGTGTGTGTGTTCCTTAATATTCACTAAGCCTCATGATTGGAATATGCACTACATCAGTCAAGGGAGATGTTAAACAGTGGGGTCACATGACAGTTAGACTACTGTGTATACCAGCAGAACATATGGTATTGCGCCCCCACACCCAACAGAGCAGTTTCCCCATATAACAGCTTTAACAGTAGGCCATCAATGGTATATCGGCAGTCCAGGCAAACTCAGGCCAGTAATATTGAAATCAAGCACACATGATATATCTCACTTAATGCAGGAATAACAATGTACATATGTATGCTGTTGACTGTGTGATGAATGACTGCTCTTTGGCTGGCAACTTGTGTAGCTCAGTGGACTAGGAAGTTAGCTTGTGTGATGCTGTTGATGGTTCAGATCTGGAGGTATTCACATATTGTGCATGTGAGGTATTATTATGTTGCTGTTGTCACAGACTGTCAGTCTGTCTGTGGTGTAACATTATGAACCTCTGTCACATATTAATTGCATCATACAGCTGTAGAATGCCATGGACATTTTGAGTGATGTGCAGTGCTGCAGAAACAGGGACAGATGTCAGTGACTGTAACACACAAAATTCCAGACTGGCATGCAGGTAGGTGTGGCCTGGATTCACTTTATAAGTACTGACAGTCCTACTGGCATGCACTTAGTTAAACTGAGTGCAGTCCTGCTGCACCTTGATCAAAATGACCTGTTATGTATAGATATATCTATACATGCATACATATATTTATACATATCCGTCTGTCACTATCTCTCTCTCTCTCTCTCACATACATAGTATATGTATCTCTATGTACTTTTAAATAGATATATACCTATCTATCTATATATATGTATATATATATATATATATATATATATATATATATATATATATATATATATATATATCTACTTTCATAAATAAAAACATACATCTCAGTCTTTCCCCATATATCTACATAACACATATACATATCATTCACACACACAGCTACAGTTATATATACATCCCTGTTATATTTTTATTTATATTTTATTTATTTTACATTTGTTGACTGGAATTGTCTGACTGAGCTGAAGAGCCCTTTTTTAGCGGAGGCCTGGGGAGAAAAGCTCCAACATATTATACAATTTTCATTATAAATTAGCATTAAACAGCAATGTTAGAGGATTATTACAAGGTATTAAGTAGCAATACAATGTTATACAGTGTCAATAATCAAGAGTATAGCATAACTATTTCAAGATGTATAAAAAGAAATATGTCATTAAGATGAGTATAGTTTTGGGTGTAAGTGGTTAAAAAAACAGTTTTATCATGATGTGGTTGCATGAAGGCAAGACAATTACAATAGGATGTTTCTCTGAGGCAATTTGCTTAATAGATTTTAGAAGACAGTAGAAACAGTAGTCAAGGAAGATTAGAGAGAGCTAGTGATAAGGGTGAGTTAAGGGCAGAAAGTAGATTAAGGTATGAGAAGTAGGGGATGCTAAGGAGGGAGAGTGCAGTGACAGGACCAGTGACTTTTAAACTTTTATATTCAGAAATATGTTTGTGGATGTGTGTATTGTCCTGCATACCCTAATACTGGTGAATAAAGCTGTTCTAGCACACATCTATAATGTTGCTCAAAGAATCCAAAGTATGGGCTCCATAATACATAATGCACTTAGCTACATACCTCTGTGCCTGCTGGGCTTCACCACATAGCACAGGTGAGCAGGTGGTGTAATGTAAAATGTGCATAGACAGGGCACATTGTCCCTGCTCTTAGGCTTTCCCATCCAAGTGCAAACAGCCACATATGGCCATACTGGTAACTGTAGACACATATCTAGAATAATAACAGTTATCTCACTGCTAGGATACTAGCTGTAGATAACAGTATGAAGCACTATTACTCTGCAAGCCACAGATGTTGTTCAACATAAGCTTAGTTTGTGTAGTGCACACTCCGGGTTAGCTATGGGTACAGATGCATTATGTGTGACATCATTAAATATGAGTTCACCGACAAGCTGGGCCTGTGCTTTGAGGTCACACATGTAACTACACTGTGCGTTGTGGTTCTGCTTTGTGTGGGTGGCCGATTTTTTCACTTACTGTGTCTGTACATCATCATGACACTAGTCGCTGAGGAGGCTGTGTCACCATTTTAGGGAGGGGGCACCCTCACACCAACTATCACACAGCAATGTCCACCTCCTATTGTACAGCTTGATAATGGCAGATGTCCACCAGGCAGGTCTGCTGTGCCATGAGGAGTCTGTGTTCCTGCTGACAGGTACAGCCAAATTCATGCAGTTGTAATTCTTCTGGCATAATGCATGGGTGTACAGCTCTGCATACATGCTGTCCCATCAGAGGGGGGAAGTGCAGTCAAGCTATGTAAACCATCCCACAGAAGGTAATAAATGGCCTTGTTGAAATATAAGTCTGTATTGTTTGCAAGTGGAGGTTAGTGCTGGTACTTTTAATGGCATTGATCTGTGGTCAGATCCCACCAGGGACAACCTCACATTGGGGCTGCAGTAGTTACCCATTTTGGTAAACACATGTTGCAAAACGTTAGTTCCCCTTGAGGGGATGTCACAGCACTGCTCCAGGACATTGTAGTTAAGGATGTAGACTAACCTTTGGGCAATGATCTGCAGCATGACTAAGCAACACAGCTAGAGGTCACTTAATGCCACCCCACAACATGGTGAACTGATATATCTTGGTAGACACTTGTACATACAAATATGCACAATGGGCTTCTGAATACAGAGATCTGCTCCTATAGCCAGATATTGCTTGATTATGTGACCTTCCAGTACTGAATGGCACCTGCAGTATCTTAGGGAAATCACAGTGTTTCACAAAATCTGGATGTGTATCTATCCTTAATGAGTATGTATACACCACCTGCATTACCTTGAACATTGTCATTTTGAGGTGTGAAGATGTGGATGGACATGTAGTCTGATATGGCTGTGGTGCTGTCCACAGCCCTGAACCAGATATCCTTGACTGCACACATGTCTGCATAATCCACATTGGGGACACATTCTGAATAGTGGGGTTCATTGTTGCCATGCCCACCATGTAGCAGCATAACCATGTTGTTGTATAAGGATGGTGTTCTCATTGTCAGCTTTTCCCTGAACAGTGCATCTAAGTTGCATTGTGGGGGTGTCTGTAGCCATGGCCATTACTCCAAATCTCAGGCATGAGAGATGAACACCATCACTGGTGAAGCATTGATGTCTTTTGAGCAAGGCATCTCAGGCAAACATGTAATAGATCCCCTGTCAATGACACCACACACTAAGGCAATTATTGACTTCCAACAATTTATGTGTGCATGGAACTATCATTCCAGGGGAGTGTCAACTGCAGCCGCAAGGTATGCTTATACCCACAAGAGACACAGTCTGGCTAAGTACAGTTATGTGTCTGCATACAAGCTGGGGACATATGCCCCTAGTCGCACACACCTGCAAGAACTATGATGTCAACATTATGTAAACTGATGTCCCTTGATTTGCAGCAATGTGTGGTAAGGCCTATTGTTTCAGTCCACAGTAGCTATCTGTCACCTGTCCCATATGTAGCCACTTGACACAGACATCAATGTGTCTCACAATGTAATCACCTCTGACTAAGAGGTGTGATTTTTTTGTTTTGCCTTGGGTGATTGATTGGTGAGAGAGTGGTGCTTACAGTATTATGTGTACTTTGCACTCCAGAGGCAGGATGATCTGAGGTGCCTGTTTGGCAATGTGTCTGATAAAGATCTGCACACATGCAGGTGTGTATGGCATGGATGTAGGTGGTGCAGGATGTGAGCTGTGTATGTTGGCATAATGCTCATTTCCATATGTAATGACTGCTGTTAGAACCACTATGGCAGCAAGGTTTGAAATGCAGTCACGTCTGTCACATGTCTTTGTGTGTCATAGGAGTAGTGGGGTGGGGACAGACCCAACACCTCAGCAGTAGGTCCTGCAAAGGTAGGGTCATGCTGTCACACCCTTGCAGTTGACAACCTGATATACAGTGTTTGTAGGCACAACTTGTGTTGAAGATGTGGATGCCAGTACATGCATAGCGGACTTGTTCAATGTTGCTGACATTACGTTGGCCTTGCAAGCATATGCCTGTCAAGCAACTAGACAGCGCACTAGTCATTCTGTGATATGATGTGGGAATACAGACGTGTTTGAGGTACATAACTATACAGTATGACATGCCTAGAACATGTGGCAGGTGGACATACATTGCCCAAAGGTGGCCAACCCAATGCAGTAGGCCTCACAGCCATGTCATGCAGATATACACCAGTAATGTGCTGAAGGCCTGGATGCATGAAGTGCTGTGAAAGTGTCGCCTACGATGGCTCGCCAGCAGTGTGCAGCAAGACTGAACATCTATGTCAATGGACATTGTACATTATATTGTGGCACTACAGCAGTGCTACTAATCCCCCTCTTGTCAGTTCCCTAATGACATAGCACCAACCCTGGAACAAATGGCATAACACATGCAAAAGCCAACTAATTGCCCTGGTTGCTAATCAAGGCATCTACTTGAAAAAGGATATGTGAAGCCTACAGATGCTTTCATGCTGTGGGACAGCTATGTGGATGAACAAACAGGCTGTGCCCTGCTTGTCATCATGGGCCTCATAGTACCATTTAGCATGGGATGACAGAAAATGTATGGGGGCATGGTATCCTATGTGAGAGTGGTGTTGGTGAGACCAGCATTAGTAGTTGCAAGGCACCAGCAATTCTGTGGACTCCCCTGCTTTCCACAGTCTTCACAAGGTAATTGTGTCCTTTCAGTACACACTGCTTGTGTAGTGTCCAACTGCAGAATACCTGTGTAAAATCCCCATCTTACCTTCAAATGGTATACATATTATACTTCACTGTGTTTGCACTCTGTATACACACCTTGGATGACTTTCTTCTTGGAACATGCTGGAAGCAACTGCAATACTTAGTTGCACAAAGGACATCTAGCATGTAGTGCCAAGCAGTGTCCCTACAACTCTAAGGTATGTGACAAGAAATGCCATGAAAGGAGTTAGCATGGATATGAGCAGTAACACTGTTGTACACCTACTGACCATGGACCACACAGCGTTTGTTATGGTCAAGGCCATATCATGCCTACTGGCTCTAACTGGTGGACCCAATTGAGTGTTACACTCTGCAATGGGTGACGGGAATATTACTAACTCTACTTACCATGGCATGACAAGGTCTTTGACAATATTAGGCCAGCAGGCCTTGTTGGAAACTGTGTAGGTTATCTGCTGAGTGTTATGTCAGCTGGTGAGTAGGCAAGTGTCTGACAGTCATAATCTGGGAAGTTAACACTGGGAGGCCTAAGCTGCAATGATGCCAGCCACCAGTGGATTACCCCAGACATCATTGATGGCATACCACTTCTAGCCATTCCCTGTCTGCAGTCACAGCCACTGTCAGTGCCCTCTGACTGGCTACATTAGCAAGTGATTGCATATCAGGAGCTGTCACTGAATCTCACATAGAGCCAACAGTTAATCAGGATGGCCTGTGACACACATTCAGTTACAGTCTGAGCCACTTACAAATACTAAATGCCAATGACTGCACAATACTATCCTTTGGAAAGTCCACTACCCCTGGGAAATATAGTAGTGTCCACACACCACTCACAGTTGTTCTATTACTCATGGACATATGGACACAGTGAGAAATGTAGCCTTTGACATTTAGTGATTGGTGAGATATGGGGATGCATTCAATGTTGTACATCATAAACAGACAGTTCTGTGATTTAACTCACAGACTGTCATTGCCATAATGAATGTGGCACTCATCACACCTATCATTGTGTAAAATGGAACCCTTGCTATGTCACTACACAGGCATATCTTACAACTGTAGCAGCCAGACAGGTTCCACGATACTGCAGTACACATTGCAGATAACATGTCCTGTGGAGACCATGCAAAGACCGTACATGTGTAGTCTGTCTCATAAATGCTTTGTAGGGGATGTGTATGGCTGCTATACAGGGAGGTGTCAGATCCCACTGTGTACCTCCTGTGTATATATGACAAGATTAACCCATGTCTTACCTGACCTACACACATACCCCATCACTGTGGTATAAATAATACATGTTGGAGAGACAGGTATGTCACACAGACAGTACAGCCTATATGTAAAAGCCCTCCCATGCATGCAAAGCACACATCTGTTTTGACACACATCATGTGCAGGATACACCATCAGATGCAGAACACGGCAATCATAGCTGTTGTTTGACAAATGTCAGTACTGGACACAGGAAATTTGAAGATGTGTCAACTCCAGCACCATAGCTTGTAGATGTGTTAGCACCCAACACCCTGGTGACACTTATCAAGGGTACCAGGCTTTTTCACAGATTAGGGATGCATGATTATGCTGAATGAGGCCATTGTCCTTGTTAGCCTTTTACACACATATGGACTTATGAAGCTATGCACCTATAGTGCTGTACCTTGCTGAGGACATATTTATTCTCTGCTGACAGTCTATCATGTGCTGTGATATCTATGGCTGTCTTGCTGCTGTGTGACCATAGGTGTCCCCAACAGAATCCTTAAAGAGAAACATAAACAGGTCTGACACACCTTTCATGGTGTAAGTATACTGCCATTACAACATCATACAAAATAAGGTATATACAATTATGTGGATTACTCATTACAAATGTCAGCATACAGTATCTATCAGTAACCACTACAAGTGGCATAGCTACACAATGCTTTACACAAGTACATGTTAATTTATATAGTCACCCTGCGAATCAGACACATACCTTCATTTCCCTGCATTGATAATGAGAATGACAGGGATGTGGCACAGGCATCATCATTTGCACAGGGTGTTGTGTGGGGGTGCAGGAGGCCTAGGCTGACCCAAAAGGTTGACTGCATGTGTCTGTGAGTCAGGACAGAAAGCAGGCAAGCTGGATCATGGAATTGTGCCTTGTGTGTCTGTAGGTGGCCTGCATTTGACATTGGTGTGTGAGTGTGTGCATGCACACAGTCAAGCTCAGTGCTAGCCATACATATGTGTATGTTGGACAGCTTTGAACCATGCATGGTAGAGCTGATAGTTCACCATCTCCAGGCCCAAACATGGGAACTGGCTCTGCAAGGAGTTGCACTGGCACCTCCATGCCCAAGGTCAGATGTGGTGCTAGCACCTGACAGTGACTACTGTCTGCTGGAACCATGTCATCCATGAGAACACCCAGGACCATGAGCCCATGGCCTTCCATGTCTTGGTGTGGACAGCACATTCCACTTTTTAGTGCTGGATGTACTGCCACTATGGGAGCGTGATTGTGCACAGCTACGTGGACTGTCAGCAGATGGGGTTGTTGACCTACATCCATGAGACTGACACTCAATTCCATCCACACATGCCAGCACAGACACTGTCTGTTCCAAGACAGACACTGTCTTGGCCCACCTTTTGTCCACTGCATCAGTGAACCAATCCAGGATGTCACCAGTGTGGTGGAGGCAGTCATGGATGTCAGACTGTGTTGCATCCATAACCCTGAGCATACATCTGGAGTTCCTTTCAGAATGTGCCTGTGCCTCCATGACGGCCTAAAGCATACATTGAGTGAACCATGATGTGACACTTGCAACAGGTGTTGGAAAGATAGCAGGCCTCTAATGAGAACCCTTATCAATCTGCTTGTGTGGAACCTCACCAGCTGTCTGGCTATGGCTAGTATCTACATTCACTGGAGCCATAGTTGCCACACTTTCCTGTTTAATGTCCCGACCCTATGACTGTCCAATATATGTGGGCTCTGGGGACTGGGTTTGTAGGCATACTGACTATGTGCTGTGACAATGAGGGTGGAAGAGTGGTGTCATCCTCTGGGACATATTCAGCCCCTGAAACCTCCACCTGTGCCTCACTGTGGCCACCATCATCATCAGAGTCTGAAGAGACTCTGGCATCAGGTTGTATAGGGGACAGAGACCTGTGATAAGACAGGAAAAAGCAGTACATTAATACCTACACTATTGTGCTCTGCAGTACTGTGTTGCAATAAATGTAAAGCTATATACACTTTTGGCACTATTACAGACCTGTTGAAACTCCAACCTCATATAGTAGGACAGAGTCTATATTGCATAACTGAAACATAATTTAATCAAATGGCACTTACATCAAAAATGCCATTTATCAAATTTGCTCTTGTAGGGAGGCTATGCCCCCCCACACTAATTATATATACCAACTCCGAGATCACATTACAGTGAAGAAAGGTCAAATTTTCCTATCTTCACTGTACCGCGATCTCGCTATAAACAGCTTGATGGACGTCATTTCAGTGTAAAGTGCCATTCGATTAAATCACTTTTCAATAATGTAATATAGACCCATAGGACAAGATGACATTACTAGTCCCACAAACAGCTGTAGTTACTTGAAAATAAAAGCTCTTTACACAGCAATCTCATCAACAAAAATGAGGTTCTCTTTTGACATTTGTGAAGACTCTGCACAGTTGTCACATATGGCAGTCTGCAATATCCTGACAATACTGTCACTTCTATCAGTGTGGTGACACCTACAAGGCATACATATGACTGTTACATGTGTACAGTCATAAAATATCAGTGAAGTTGGCAATCATGCCAACAGTACAGCACTTCAGGCAGCAGGCCTGGGATGACACTTTAGGGATTGCATTGGTGTAAACCTACATCTATAAAAAAACAGTGCTCTGCTTACCAGGAGCAGCACCACAGCCTTGTCTGATATCTGACAGACCTGTGAAAAGTAGAGGGAGAGATAATGTCAGTACCACTACATGTTGCACTGCAACAAGGTAATACATTCATATATCTCACATTTACAGTAGCTACTATGTTAATTATTACATCGGTCAACATCTGAGCAGGAGAGTCAAACTGCAGTTAAACCCTTCCCTCCCACAAAGAACACAGACCTGACACCCATGTAAGAGTATGTACACCCTGACACACTGAATGCTACAGTATTGTAATGGTGATCAAACTAAGCTTAGCTGCATGCTCCTCTGCATGGAAACTGTGGCACCCACATCCAAGATGTATGGAATTAATGGATGCCTGAGAGCTGTTGTGTGTGCCTAGGTTCACCAGGAATTCCTCAGTGGCTGAGAGTGGTTGTTCTGCTGCAGGCCGTCTGCCAGTGATGTCACAATTGCTGGCTAAATCTGCTTCTCTTCTGCATGCAGCATTGATCATGTCCATTCCACGGTGTCGAACCTGCTCATATGTCCTGCTCTGATGACTTGTAGCATTCACTTCATGGACAATGTCAGACCACAGTGCTGGCCGCTGTTCCATGTTTTCCCTTCCCCTGGACAGTAGGAGTTCATGGTGTTGCCTAAGGCTTTCAAGTATAATCTCATTCTCCACGTCCATGAAAGATGCATGGCATCTTGGGTACATGTGTCCTGAAAGACAACAGAATGGGAACACATGTGAGGATCACGTACATGGACGTACACTATGTGGAGATGCAGCTAGAACAGAATGGCTGCCAGTATTTACTGCTTGATCATACATGTCATATTCCACAGTGTGCAAGCATACCAAGTGTGTTGATACAACTAAGATACTAGTGATAATCAGCTATTCCCATGTGTGCCACGACAGATACTGCTGTATGATCATACACCCAGCACTGTAGTCTATTTTAGTGTCTTCCCTAGGGGCAACCCACCCTGATAAGATATCAAAACAACAGTTCCAAATACATAGTAGTATGCTATTACAACCACTATAAAGGACAGTCTCAAGAGACCAGTGAGACACATTGACAAAAAGCATTCCACCCTTGATGTATTTTACATCCTCTGTAGGTGTAACAAATCTGGACATCAATGACATGCTATTATCTCAGTTCTAAGAAAGGTTTAGTGAAGTAACCCCTATTCCCTGTAAGTATATTCACACATCTGTATCTTGTAAACAAAAAAGTTACATACCTGCTAGAGTGCAAAACTCTTTTGTTGATATGTGGTGATATTTCAATTCTTGCAAATGCATATTCTGTGTGCAGAAAATCTCATACAGACTGGTTCCCCATAGCCAACGTTTGCATTTTAACATGTTTTAATTAGCAGGTGATTGCCTCTTAACCAGTCTGTGGTTCTGAAATGCTAATTGCAGGCAACACAGCTGATTTGCACTGTCATAAACCAATGACATGCAGCCACTGTACAAGATATAAGGCCTCCATGTAGATTACAAGCCCTTTATGATATGTTGTGCTGGACATTACTACATCATTGCAGAGGATAGGTTTGTAGAAGCTACTGTTACATAGAGATGCGTGTGACACAGGCTGCAGCTGCTAAAACATGCTTAATGACTTTAACCTGCAATTGCAATGTTTTGCTTAAACCACGTGTTTTAATTAACAGCTGTGTGGCATGGCAGTTTAGTGCTTCACTGGTCATGGGTTCGCAGTAGGGGACAAGTGTTTATTTTGTACATGTTTATTATTTAAAACACATATATCAATATAAAAAAATTCAAACACACAAAGTCCATAGGCTGGTAAGGCATGCACCAACCAGAAATAGGAAATTCAGCAAAACAACTGGATAAGCGTACTCTGTGGCTAATGTAAAAAACTTTAATAAAACAATAAAACAAGTATTACAACACAGAAAATCACGTAAGCTCTTTCACAGTCTATATCACGACTGCTTCCTCAGACCTAATACAGACAGCCTCATTCACTATACGTAACAATGAAGAACTAATCAACAGCTTAATTACATAATTATGCAAAACAAGATGAGAATACATTCATTAAGTCAATGATGCATCAATCATCTCATAAGAAAGCAAACCAAATAAATGTTTAAAATGTTTAAAAGCATATATATCTCAAAATTATCTAACAATCAGTGCATAAGTTGTCAAACTTTTAATACCGGCTTCAAAGAAACCCTTTCCTTCAACCCAGGAAACTTATCTCCATTTAGACCTACTACCCATTCTTGTTCCAGCTCGTGGAGTATGCTCATCCATTTGTAGATGACATTGGACTCTAACTCCCAGACGGGAGGGGTGGGGTGAGGGCAACAAAAATTGCATTGTTAAGCCAAGTGGACCAAATTACGTGTGTCAAGTGGACACGTGTGTGAAATGGAGAGATATGTATGGGATTTTTTTTTTTTTTTGGGACAGGTACCCATGTTTTTTCTTTTTAATGTGAGAGTGGAATGCTGAGGGAGGGCATAGGTACGTATGGGGGAGGTAAGGTGAGTAGGTGAGGAATATTTTGCAGACAAACAAGACAGACAAGACAGTAGACAGGGGTGGTGTGTGACACAAGAGAAGGGAAAACACCTTGGATAGGGAAGGTGTTTTTGAATCCCAGTCCAATGTGCCTCCACAAGGTAGCAGTGTGACTCACATCCCCACCCATAGGACTGTTGACACTGCTCCATCACTGCCCCTTGGTTGGCAGTGATGGAGACTGGGTTCCTGGATGAGCCTGCTCTACCAGGATATTCAGCATGCTCTCCATTTGACAAAGGCATCACCCAAACCCATGGAAGATGATCCTGCACATCAAACCCAGCAGTTAGTCTCTAGTGATAACTTCCTCTCCACCACAGCTCCCAGAGGGGGGTCTGGCCCCATCCTCTGGGGTGTTACTACCCAGCATCACAGGTAGTGCAGGGGCAGCAGAATGGGCACCATCAGGCTGGGTTCCAGATGTGCTGGGATCCTGTGCCATGGCTGGAGGAACCAAGGTAGGTGGATCACAAGGAACCAGATGACTTTGACTCACTGTAGTAAAGTAGTTGTAACAGTAAGTTAAAGTTAGTATTAACCAAACCAATGTTAGTATTAACACAATGGAACATAATATTTATTACTCCAAATACATCTTAAGGTATATTATGTGTAACACAACATTAAGTAGCATAATAGTAAGTATGTTAACAGCAAACCAGTATGAATTAAACCATAAGCCAGTAAAATAGTGTAACAAAATGTGTTAATATTAAATCATAATAATAAATAACAATAGTAAATTAAAGAAGGTAAGGGACAGGGCAAGAGAGAAAAACATAACATTAGTTACCTTGCAGGTAATAGTACTACACAAAGTGCAACTACAAACCTACAGGTATGCAGTGTCACTTGTGAGTTCAGTGACTACAATTCTTCTATAGCTGATGTAGCACATGCATAGCTCTCAAGCAGTTAGCCTGGGACAATATGGGCCAAGCAGTAACAAATGCAGGTACACAACTACACAGAACAGTTTCACATAATGTAGACTTACATAACTACCAAGATGTTATGTAAATGGATTTGAAAATATATAGCAGTCCAAGTAATCATTTATGTGGCAGTCATGGAACAGACAGATTAGGCAGTTGTAAAAATCGTGACAGTTGAGAGGCATGTTTGTGTACATTAAGTAAACTAGACAGGCATCATGCCTTAGTTGGCAGGCATGGGAGTAGAACCCAATAGCTGTGCCTGCAGGGACATCTGCAAATAATATAACAATTGACTGCAGCAACTTAGAACAAACATGCAATGAATACAGCCCTATTGGAAATATTAAGATAGATTTATTTAGGAAACCAGAATGCTGCTTAACACTTTATTCGCATTGCTGATAATTCTGTGTGAAATCTACACACAATATCTGCTCATAAAGTGGGCAACCTCAGCCATATATCTTTTTTTTTCCTGCAGTGGAAGAAAATGTGAGCATTATGTGACTGAAATTGGCCTGGAGACAACCTTGAACCATACTATTAGCTGAGCAAAACATTTCACAGGACATTCCTTTTGCATTGTAGAGCTATTACAGTTTTATACTTTACTGCAGTGACAGTATGACATGCATGCAATGAATACAGCTGTGCTGTAAATATTAAGACAGATTTATTTAGGAAACCACAATGCTGCTTAACACTTTATTGGTATTGCTGATAATTCTCTTCTTTATTGCAGTACAGTTGTTATTGTTCATTTACTGCACTAAAGTTCTAACTCACCCATTTATTGTGCTACATTTCTAATTCTCCATTTATTGCACTATAGTTTTTATTGTTTATTATTTATTGCAGTACTTTTTTATTCTTTATTGCTTATTGCACTCTAGGTAGCATAATATATCCATACTTACCACACTCACGGCACAACCTGGCCAGGCACCCAGTATGGGACTAAATATTGCAAGTCCTTGCAGTTGTTGGGAGTGAAGCACACCATTATACATACCAGTTTTGTACACATTCAGCTTGCATTTTGATAAATTGTGGAAAAAATACTTATATATTTGTGGGGCATACCCAGCCCTAGCCTCTTGGACCCAGGTGTCCAAGGTCCCCCTCTTTCTCCACTTCGGGTCTTCATAGTGGTGATGACACTGCTCACCAGTGCGGGGAATACCAGTAGCACTGGTAATATAACTGACCAACAAATCCCAGGCCTCAGCCTTACACACTGAGCCCTGGTATCCACCCTGCAGCACCCTAGGTTCATAATTATGTATGAGGAGCCCAACAAAACCCTGGACTCCTGCACACCACATCTCTGTGCCCAAAAGAGCACACTGTCTGCAACACCACCTGCCATATTAGCAGATAAGCAGAATCCAACAAAAGGTGCAGAATTCCTGTCTATTGGCCTTAATATAGGCTGTTTTCCTGCCCTTACACATCATTTAGCAACATTCAAAAAAGTTGCTTAGCATTGCATAAACAAGCTAAGCAGTGCTGAGCATCACGTAAACTCACACAACCATGGTTTTAGTGAAGCTTAGCAGCATGCAAACAATATTACCCATTAACCATGTTTATAGCAGTGCTTAGCAACTCACAGCTCTCCCAAATCTAAAAATATTGATTTTACTTTCAAAAGCATTTTACTTCGCATTCAACAAATGATGTGTGTGCTAGGGACTTGAACCCAGGATCTGCGAAACTTTAGACCATCACTCTACCCATTTGGCTACTTGGATAGTATAAACAGGCTTAAATGGGTGTAAACAAAAGCAGAAATAAATAATTACATCGGTTTTATATTTTTAGATGTCTGGCAGGTGTCTGCTGTGTATGTCTAAGCACGGCTTGGTATTGCTGCACTCCACACTGTGCAAACAGACAATAAAAAAAACCCAACAGTTATCATAATTAATTACATCTGGTTTCTATTTTTAGATTTCTGGCAGGTGTCAGCTGTCTATGTTTAAGGGCGGCTTAGCATTGCTGTGCACCACCCCACAAATGGCCATTAGAAAATAAAAAAATAATAAAAGACATAACATTTTATGCATTTAATACACAAACTGTTAATACACAGCACATCTCACCAGTAGCATGGAACATTACAGGGGGCCTCACCATATACATAACATCTGACCAGCCTGTATACTTCTCCCTACATGGATTCAATATTCCTGTTACTATGCTCTCCTCTGCCAGCACACCATCATTAATATGCATAGCTTCTTGTGGAGGGGGAACCATGGCTGTGTACACGGGTACATTCTGTGTATACGTGGCCTACACAGAGTTTATTAAATCCTGGGGTCTATCTTTATTTTATGTTGATAGTTAAATTAGTTTAAAGTGGCGTAGAACTTCCATTTTGCATGGATGCTGACAAATGAGTAAGAGTTGTGTGGTGCCTTGTGTGGCACGAACATATTCCTAGTAAACTCACCATGTTATGTGGATATGCTGTATTGTAGCTATGAAGTCATTCTATAAACATTGCAGACTAGAAGGCTAAGTATCTTTTTCGATGCTTTTCATGTAATACTGTTATTAAAAAATGTGTTTAGTTAGTACATTTATTCTGATTATAGTCACTGGATACACTGATGTAGCCTTCTGTATATAACGCCCCTCCCAATATCCCAACAAGCACTTTCATTATTTCCTTTAATGCAGACTAAAGCATAATATTTATAAAACATCTTACAATGTTATTTGTGACAGATTGTAAAGGGCTGACAGTATAGCATGGAGCCCAGCATTGTAATCAGAGCATCTTACATTTGAACAAAGATGTTAGCATGGGGGAAATGTAGGAGAATACCATGTATAACAACAGGCAGTGACCTAGTCATTTATACTGCAGCTACCTATCAGAGGAAATGAAGCGTGAAATTCACAGGCATATTGCATGGGTTGGGAGAAGGTAAGAGGTTACAGCCTGTTATAGGGGAGCACAGGATGTATGTGGGGCCATTGACACTCATACTGCACACATCATAGATGGGTTTAGAGAGTGCAGGGGTACTGTGTATATGTGGTTTACTTATAACCGCAAACACCTATGCACAAATGGTCTGAGGTGTGTTTGTTGATTAGGGCATGAATGTAGCTGCAATACTACAGAACAACTTCTAGTGGACATCGTTATACAGACCATAGGTATCAGCTAATATGCAGAAAAAAAGGCAATGTAATTCACATACTTTCTTATGATGCTTTGTTGATTATTCATCCACCCCTAACTCAGCCTTAATACTCTGTCAGGCTTCACTGTCCTACTGTGTTATAATAATCTCTACACCTGTGCTGTACGAAGTGCAGATAATGCATTTTTTTTTGTACATTGCTGTAGCTGTTGTGCTGCAAGTGTATAGGCAGCATATTGTTACACAAGTCATGTGCTCTGATTTTAGTGTGTGTGTGTGTGTGTGTGTGTGTGTGTGTGTGTGTGTGTGTGTGTGTGTGTGTGAGAGTGTGTGCTGTTTGCAAATGTATGTATGTATATACTATAGTGGTGATTTTTAAGTTTGCTGGTAGAATATGTCACTAAGACCCAAAACAGGCAGGAGGGACAGAAAACTAATAGATGTTCATGATTCCTGGATCAGAAAGGAGTGTGTTGAGAAGCTCTTGGCAAGTTACATCTGAAGGGAGAGAAAAATCTTGAAGCTGCCTCTGCACTATGAAGTTTGGAAGATATCCTTGAAGCCTGAAGTGGAAAGGAAGAGGTCGAGTAGACCTTATCCATACTTCTGTGAGCTAAAAACTGTTAAATGATTATAACTATTGATTTACTCTAAAAATCCTCTGTGAAGGGCTTCTTCAAGGATGAGTTGTATTTGCTAAAGCTGCTGTAAATACCTGGATTTTGTTTTGTTGCTATAAGAGAGAAACTGTTCTCTGTTGCCCAGTGTAAATAGACATATTATACGTTCTGAGAAAGATATTTCAGAGACTGGGTTATAACTGCAAATTCAATTAAATGTTACATTGAAGAGATAACACAAAAAGTGGTAAAAACAGCAAATCCACAAGAAAATAGCCACTGAAAAGTGCAAACTGAGATGTAAAACATTCTGTTAAAAACTTTAGCTTAAACATATTTATTAACCGCTTTAATCCGCAATACAACAGACTTCATTGGAAACAATTATTAATGAAAAGAATACATATTTATCAAGAAATACAAATTACATTCAATTAACTAATTAACACTCATTTAAAACTTAAGCAAATTTTCTAATTTGTGAAGCATAATATACCCAGGGTACAATTTATTAGGGTCTGTAGGTTAATCACATGGGATTCAGACTTTAGATCTCAGGTCAGTTGTATTGTGTCCCCATTTGAACATCAATTTTATTCCGTGCCTGTTTGAACATTGAGGGTACAATAAGCAGATTTTGCTAGAGACCTTTGGGGAGGTATTTAATAATGAGATACCTACTTTTCACTGATTTTCTTAAAGCCATTAGAAAACAGAAAAGCTGTAAATAATAATAGTTGTTTAAATGGGAGTTATCTATCTTTTCCATCGTAGAGCTAGATTATTTGAAGTTGATCATTAAAAACAGTAAGAGTATTTTGTTTCAGCTACATGAAGATATTGTTAAACTTGATAAATATATTAAGAATATGATGCAATAGTTTCCAGATATAAAATCTGAATATGACAATGTATATGTGGTGGTGGAAAGATTTGAAAAAAAATTGTTATTCTTAAGCAAAAGAAGATTGTTAGGGACAGGATTGCTTTTGAAAATAATAATGCCTATCCATTGAATAATGACAACAATTTATTTTCACCCTTTAATAATATTAACAATGACAAACTTTTAACAGATTCTCAGAATAAAGTTGAGTCTGTCCCTTTAAAGGAATATGAACATTTAGGAGGAAGTGAAGTCATAAATTTCAATATTGCGTCTGTTCGGTCCAAGAATGGTTTCATTTTGAATGAGGCCATTAACCTTCCTTCTATGATTTCCATTAAAAGAACAGAAGAACTTCCATTGTATCCCAACAGGTGTACAACAAGATAATTCAAAAAACGTATCCAGCAGTGGACAAGCAAACTATTATTCGATATGGATGAGAGGAAAGGGACATGAAAAGAAGAAGCAAAACAATTGAGTGCTTTGGAAATTGTTTACCCAGAATTTTTAATTTGACTAATTATAATTGTTGTCCTATACAAATTAGGTTGTTGGAGTTAGGACTGAATTTTGTGCCTACTTTTAGAGCCAATTTAATTAAAACGTTATTAGAATTGAAAGTGTACACTAGAAAGCTGAATATGAAATATTTATTAAATGATGTTAAGTGATGTTCTAAAAAAAAAAACATCAGTGTATATCCCCACCTTAAATAATACCTTGAAGGTGTTTGAACAATGTTGCAGAAATGACATTAGACATATTTTATCTAAAAAATTTAATGAGTGTTATATTATGCTCAATCATGTTGAAAGAAAAGCTTTATGTGAATTAATGTATAACAAGGAGCTTACATATATGAAAGCTAGCAAATGGGATGGGTTAGTTATTATGACACAGGATGATTATATTACTACTTTTGAAAACATGTTATGTAAAACAGATGAATATGTGGTAACTTCATTAGCTGAAGTACATAAGAGGTATAAGTTCATTCATTCTTGTTTGTATGATGTTTTATGAACAAAGACATTGATTTTAATACTTACAGTTATATAGTTGGTAAACATCCTGAAATAGGAATATTATTTGGTATACCTAAAATTCATAAGAATGAACATCATTCTCCTTTTCAACCTATCGTCTCTGCACCCAATAACATCACAGAGACTTTTATGGATGAAATAATGAATCCTCTTGTACAGAGACTGTCTTTTTACATCAAAGATTCATGGGATTTTTTAGCTGAAATTCGAGAGTTTAACACAAGTTTTCCCTATGATTTTAATGATGTGAGAATGTTGACTGTGGATATTTCTCCCTTATTTATTAGTATACCACAAAATGTTGGTGTAGATTTTATTAGATTGTTTTTTTTTCTAAATACACTAATTTTTCTAATGATAATATTAATTTATACTGTTCTTTATTAGATACTGTTTTAGACAACATTTTTTCTTTGTTCCTTTAAACAAAAAGTATTACAAACAAATAAAAGGGGTGGCAATGGTTTCAGCAGTAGCCTCATTATTCACCACTTTAGTGTTAGGTTGGTGGGAGGTAGAAATTCTAACTTGTGATTTTTTTTCATAAAGTTGTTTTTTATAGAAGGTTCATTGATCATTTATTTTTTATATTTTGAGGCACTGATGTAAATTATTTGTGAGACAGCTTAATAATAGTACCCATTTTTGAAATTTAGTCTGGGAGCAACAGGGGATAAGGTTAAATTCTGGAATATTACTTTGGAATGGAATCTTAAAGAAAAAAATGCAGTATGAGTTATCAAATAAATAATTGTTCTATTGGATATATACATTTTAGATATAATCATCCTTTCTTTAGAAAGCTTAATACACACAGGAGATAATTTATTAGGGCCTATAGGCTATTCACTATAGATTCAGACTTTAGAACTGAGGTCAATTTTATTTTGTCCCTGTGAACAATGAGAGTAAAATAAGTATATTTTACTAGAGACTTCTGGGGAGGTGTTTAATAAGAGAGACACCTATTTTTCACCTATTTTATTAAAGCTATTAGAAATCAGAAGCTGTAAATAATAACAGTTGTTTAAATGGAAGTTATCCTGTTTGATTTTTGGACATGTCAGTCGATAATTACCATATACATCAGGTTATTAATAGCAATTGAAGAATTATTAAAGGCAATAAAGATAAATTTATGGTTATTGGCACCCAACCAGTTATTGTGTATAAAAAGAATATTCATTTTAAATTTATGTTACAAAATGATAATACTAGGATTTTTCCATTTTTAACTGAAACAATAGGGGGACATACACATGTGGGGTGTGTGATGTATGTAGGTTTATCTCTGAGTGACCGTATATTAGCTTTCACATCTGGATCAAACTTTTGGGGCTAAATATTGGTTCACTTGTATATCTCAAGGAGTTGTATATGTTAATGTTTGTTTAGTTTGTCAAGCATTTTATATTGGAATGACTACCAGGACATTGCAGAAATGAATTAAGGAAACTTTGTATGCCATTAAGGTAGATAATGTTGATTGTGCCTTGCATAAACATTCCAGAGATTGAAAAAAGATTTAAAAGACTTTTATTTTTTGTTTTAGAACAAGATTATTGTGATTATAGGGGGAGTGATTTTAAAAACAAGTTAGAAAAGAAAGAGACTGAGTGGGTGGCAGTTAAGGCTGAAGGCTGATTGGAGTCCTAGTCTAAATGATACCATCAATATTATTTTTTTAAGAATAGAAGATTAAAATAGGGACTGTTTTATTTATATTTTTATTTTTACTTTGCTTTCATTAAATTTAAGTTTTAAATGAGTGTTAGTTAATTGAATGTGATTTGTATTTCTTTATAAACTAGTATTCTTTTTATTAATTATTCTTTCTAATGAAGTCTGTTGCATTGCTGATGAAAGCAGTCAATAAATATTTTTATGCTAAAGATTTTTAGTAGAACTTTTTATGTCTCAGTGTACACTTTTCAGTGGTCACGTTCTTGTAAATGTTACACTGGTGGAGAATGGAAGCAGAACACTGTATAGAAACTATAATTCATGGAGTTATCAGGAAAGCATTCTGCCTGGATTTCATGCTTCTGCAGAAGAAAAAAGTTGCATTTGATGGAGTTACCAAGAAATGCAAGTCCTACTTCAGGATTGTGATTACTGGCTGCATAGTAGCCAGAAAAGTAAGTACTGTCTTTTAATCTGATAGAAACCCATGCAGTGTATACTTAAAAATGCTGTGTTATGTTAGTTATGGAACTGTTAAAGCCTTGAATCTTGAATAAAGACTTACTGTAGTCTAGAAGATCCTCATGGCAAGAAAAACAGTTATTGTAAAAACCCTTTTCACATATGTGAAATTAGTTTTGGTAGGATCATTTTGGAGATGTGAAGAGTTACCTGAAATAATTCTGGCTTCTGTTTAGGTTTTGTATTTTCCTGTGATAACAAAGACCTGTGTCAACTGAACTATGGAATATGGAAACATTATAAAAGCCTTATTAAAGCTAATAAGCATTTAGTGAGCCCAATCACAGCCTTCCAGGAGAAATATACGGCTGCTGATCAGCACATACTTTAGTCAGCAACACCAAATTTCTACCATTGTGAATCAGCAACCCACCTTGCTGCAAGTATAAATGCCAGAAGCTCAGTAAAGAAACTGAAGAAAATATAGTGACCTACCTGGTGGCCTTTAAACATTGTACAGCTTATGTGTGGTGGTCAGAAGCTGAATGATCCAGGATTTTATCATTACATTTAAATGAGGACTTACTAAAGATTTATGGACTTAGTATATGTGGATGTCAAGGACTACTAAAACCTGAAATGAAAATTATTTTCAGGGACTGGAGGTTTACCTAAAGTACAATCCCTTAAGTTCCATAGCTGGAGGATTAGGAAGAATACAGTAATAAGATCACAAAAGGCATTGTTAGGACCTCATGTGAGCAGTGTAAGTTTAAAAGGGCACTCCCCAGTAATTTAAGAAAAGGTGTATTCTTGAGCAATCATATGCCTCCTGAACAGGTGGTCATTTTAGTGGGGTATTTATTTTTAAAATATCGTGCAAGCCCTAGGTTAGACTTACATATACAACACATGCTATTAACAAGACTTAACCTAAATTATGTTGCTTTGCCTGTAAGCAAGAAAAAGTGCTAATGCGTGAGCATATTTGTTTTAAATGGTCTACAGCAGACATATCACTATTTTCTGCATAGTTAATGACAATTCTATACCTGAAAAGACTGTTAATACTAGCCACCATACTGACCCATAATATACCTATGAATTGCAATCACAAGGAATTCCTGTGTTGGATTTGGAATCAATAGAACTATAGAGTCTGCTTGCTGCCACTGCACTTTAACCATTCTTGACAAATACAATATTCTAGTTGAGGGAAAAGAAATGCAGTGATTGCTGTATTCAGGGAGCATGATTATTTTAGTTAAAGGGCAAAATGTGTGTACCTTTCAAATAGCTAGTAAACACAAAATTGAAATAATATGTGTAAGTGGAGCCAAATGAGAATAGTTTATAACACAGTTTGAAATACAAACCTTTCTGGTAAAAGTGCTTTACTTTGTAAGTCTAGTGCCTAATATCGGTATGGAAATTATTAACAATGTATATTTAGGAACAAAAATTGTTGCAGATTGTTAACAAACTTACCAGGGACTGGAACATATTGCATATTGTCTGTATTCCTAAGGAGATGATTTATGCTTCATGTCAAGTTTTACCACCTTTAATGTGCAGTGATCATAGTGAAATAAACATTAAATTACTGATGGATAACTCTGCCAAAGTAAAATCTAAGCCAATGTATAGAATATTAATAACAGACTACAGGAAAGCAAAACATTCACTATGTAAAACTAATTGGAATAAAGAATTCAGTGAAAAGACTGCACAAGAAATGTGGCAAGTTTTGAAAAGAAAATTGTTAGTAGAAAATAATAACAAAAAAAAAAGTTTAACATCAGGATCTAGGCACACACAGTCAGGAGGAAATATTTCCACAAGAACAAGATAATTAAGAAGAGACATAAAAGATAAAAGAAATGGAAACAATGTCAAAATGAAATGAACAAATGAAATATAGTATGAGACAGGCTTAGTAAGAATTAAAAAAAAACATGTATATATAAGAAACCAGTTTATAGATACATAAGATGTGGCAAGAGTAAAGACATACAAATTGATAAACTGTGTGTAGATTCTAAAAGATTATTTCTAAGTATTATAGATTATTGATATAGTTACAAAATTTTATACAAAACAGTTTGGCTCCACAGAGGGGGTGATTAATTGTCCTAGTAACATCCAAGTAACTTCAGATGCTAAAATTAAATCATATTATATGGAAAAAGAACTGTGCAACCTGAACCCAAACTAAGCACCTGGAGAAAACAGATTTAGTAATAATGACATGAGAACACTTCAGCATGAATGTACAGCACCATTGCATCGCTATTTCACAAAGCCATCTGAGTAAGAGGAGATTCCTAAAGATTGGAGACAAGCACTTGTTAAACCCATCATTAAGGGTAAGGGGAATGTGACAAAGCAAGAATCATATAGACCCAAAAGTTTACATGTCGTAGAAAATAATGGAGAAGGTTATTTTGAATACATTACTGTCAGAAGTGGAAACCATGTATCAGCAAGTATATGTTGAACATAGACATATACTACCTACATCATGATGTTCTACATTAATATAATAGCTATAAATGAAAAATTGTGCTGTGATATATTTTACATAAACTTAACTTTAGGCTTTGATAGGGTTATACATAAAACAATGATCGATAAGTTATAACAATTAGATTTTTAACTAATCTTTATGAAATGGGTAGCTACATTGCTTACAAATAGTACATGACAAGTATCACATGGTTCTATCCTAGGCCCGTATTTATTTAGATTGTGTCTTTCAGATCTGTCTTTTTCACCTGCTCTATTTTTGATGACTTGAAAATAGGTAAACTGATTACATCTGTTGCAGATTGCATGTCTGCAAAATAATGACTAAATTGAACATTTGGACACAGGAGAATGATATACTGATTAATGCATAAAAACAAAGCATATGAGACTTGGGGGACATGGACTGAAGGGTGAATAACAGCATAAAGGGATTGAAGCTGTAGATTTATTTAAGGACCTGGGTACGTGGGTCTCTCTGTCTTTAAGTTTTTCTGATCATATCAACCAATTAGATAATGATAGTAATCAAACTATAGGCTGTGTAAAAGATTCATAAGTGCAGGAGATCAGAAATGATGAAATCTTTGTTCATAGATTCATAGGTAGGTACTAGGCTAGGCTAGGGCCTATACAAGCCTAGCCATAAGAATTCCCTGGCTATTGCTTTTCTGAAATATTTAGTTTCCTGGACCTCTGTCTAGCAGGGCTACTGATGCAATCCCCAGGGTAAATTTCCTATCTCCCATCCAATCATCAAGGTTCCTCTTGAAGAGGGCCATTGAGACACTCTGCCTGACATGTATGGGGAGCCTATTCCAGAGTATGGGGAGTCTCTGGGTCAGGAACCTATCCTTCCAGCACGTTCTATTCATCGTGATGACAAGGTTAAGATCCTTGGAGCATGTGGCTCGGAGTGATCGGGATTTCTTTAAGTGTAGCATGTCCAACAACTCCGGGTTTGACATGGCCTTGTATGTTAGACAGAGATCACCTCTGAGTAGGCAATATGCGACAGAGTATAGCTGGAGTTTCTTTAGACGGTCAGCATAAGGCATCTGATTTAGGCCTGTGACTCTTTTTGTGAGGTATTTCTGCAGCCTTTCTAGTTGTTACAGATGTCTTGTGAGGTACATACCAAACAGGGCATTGTATTCTATAATGGGTCTAATGAGTGATGAGTACAGAGGGACATTGATCTCCTTTTTTCTGGATGAAAAGCCCTTAGTGATGAGGTGTGCCACGCAGAAGGATTGTCTAACTGTTGTGGCTATGTGGTTATCAAAGGTGAGACCACTGTCCACCTGTGTCCCTAGGTCTCTTATCATACTTTCAGAATTTAGTGTACTACCACCTATGTGGTTGTTCACAGGGACATGTTTTTTCCCAAAGGGACAACTATACATTTTTTGGCATTTAGCTTGAGCCGATGGCTCTGGCACCAGGCATCAGTTTTGGTAAGGCCCTTTTGTAGTATATCCCCATCATTTGGGGATTCAATAATGGCTCCCAGCTTGCATTCATCTGCAAACTTTGTAAGCCAGAGTCCCTTAGTGTTGGCCTGTACTTCAGAGAAGTAGATGCCAAACAAGAGGGTTCCCAGGACAGAACCCTGCGGTACACCACTTGCCACTTTTCTGGAGCTAGATTTGAAGTTGGCTACTTTTACAGTGTGTGTTGTGTCAGTAAGCCAGTTTGCAACCCATTGAGTGACTTAGGGATTAATGCCCAGCTTAGTAAGTCTATCTATGATTCCAGAGTGGGGGATAGTGTCGAAAGCCTTGACGAGGTCCAAGTAGGCTTTGTGAACCACCTTACCCTCGTCCAAAGCTCTGGAGACTGATTTGAAGAAGTTGATCAGGTTCGGGAGGCAAGATTGGCCATTCACAAACCAAAACTGGGTGGGGTCCAGTGTTTGAAGGTTGCCAATGTCTTTGTTTATAAGTTCCATGATAATATGTTCCATGTCCTTGCAGATCAGGCTCATCAGACTGATGAGATGGTAGTTCCCGGTATCCAAAGTGGATCCCCCCTTGTGGAGTGGGATGACTGTAGCTGTGCGCCACTCTATGGGCACAAAGCCTAAGGTGAGGCTATAATTAAACATGACACATAGGTGTAGTGCCAGTTCATTATGTAGTTCATGCATTACACAGCCCGGGATGTCGTATGGTCCCATGGATGCTATATTCTTGGCCTTGGAGAGTGCGGTTATTACCTGAGTGGCCGTGATTACCAGAATTCGGCATTCTTTTGGTATTGAGATGAGATTGTAAGTCATATCAGACTGAAACTGGAATATTAGATAATAATAGGAAAACCTGATATGAAAACTAGTATGAATAAATAGGAAAGAGTACAGCAGAAATATACAAAGGGCATCCATGGATGTGAAAATTTAAGTTATTATGACAGATTAAAATGTAAGAACTTGTACAGTTTTTCATATAGGTACTTAAAAGGAGATTTTATTCAGGTATATATAGCTTTTGGAGACAGCTACCTTTGGGAATGTTTAGGATTATCAAAGAGTCGTAGAGGATCATCAGACAACCTGTAGGATACACTAATTAATTGTCTGAGAGAGTAACTGATGCACGGAACAGACTACCATAGTACATTAAAATTATCATTAATTTAGATATTTTCAAGAACAACTTGGGCACTTTTGATTGGAATGATTGTTTTGTTATATTGACAGGCTAGAAGGGGATTATGGCTTGTGCCTGAAATGTTTGCATACATGTATGTATGTATGTATGTATGTATGCAACTTAACACAGGATATGATAATCAACCAAGATGTTCTATAATTTAAAGATCTAGAAGTTATGGAATGGGAATGTGCATCCAAATATACTGCCAGAAATGCATAACCCCAGTGAACAGACACAAAAGGTCCTAAGATTTGGCTGTGGGTGAAAGAAGTTGATAAAGTTAATACAGAGGTTTTTAAAAAAAGTGATTCTGTTAAAAGTCTGAAGGAAGTCAGTGCATAAATTGACAGGGAAAGTGAGCCCTGCAAAAATACTCCAGTTGTTAAAATAATGGAAGTTGTCAGTCTGGAAACTGTGATGGAATAACCTACATTCACGGGTGTAGCCAGAAAATTTCATTTTGCACTCACAAACTCTTTTTACTGCCCCCAACCCATCTGGCATTTTAAAAAAATGAACTTGTCTTTTAGAATGTTGCCTCCTAGCAGTTAATAAATGCACACAATCGTTCTTAGTGGTTCTCTGTAACACTACTAAAAGTATTGTATTTAGATTATCAATCCTGTCTGTAAGCAAGTTATGTATCTGTTGTTAGAGGCATTAGTTTAGGAAGTGGTAGATGTAATACAGCCTGAAAAAACTACAATATTTCTGAGTGATGCAAAGAAAGATGTACACATCAGAGTACAAAGTGCATGCCTGTCTACACCATTGCCTACATTTAAGAATATGTTAAGGGAAGTGGATGTACAAACTGAGAATAAAGCAGATGAACCTTACACTAAAGAAAATGTAAAGAACCTAAAAAGAGACGTGTGTCTTTCTGAAACATCAGAGCAGTAAGCCAGTTAGAAACAGAAGCATGACTCTAAGGGTAAACAAAATAAGGAAAATATTGAAGAGGGGAAAAGGAGGCTGCCAGTATCTCTGGAGGAGGAAAATTGTTTTTATGAGTTGCCATTACTGAGGATAAACTAAATGAAGCAGAAAATGTGTGCCTGTATTTGTAGGGAAAGAAGGCACATCCTCTACTTCAAGTCAGAATACTGTTAGAGTAATGCTGTCCAGACTGTCCAGTAGATAAAATTTTATGAAAGCTCAAAGGGAAAACCGTATCCTATGTAGCTCTGCAGAAAATAGAGAGAGAGAGAGAGAGAGAGTATGAGAGAGAGAGAGACAGAGAAAGAGACCGTAGATGGGACACCAAAGGAATAGGACCACCCAGCTACATACCCCTACTTTGAACTAAGAATTGATCTGCTGCACAGGGTAATTAAAGACAGAAATCATATACTGAGACAGTTATTAGTCCAAAGGCCTTTCAGAACTCTTGTAATGAAGTTGGCACATACTCATTTAAGAATCAATAAAACAAAAGTCAACATTTTAGCTATATCTTACTGATCTGGTATTATGATGGAGATAGAGAACTTTTGTGCATCTTGTCCAGAATGCCAAAGGCCGTCATCTATACCAGGACTTAAGATTGTTTTGATACTATTACAGACTGCAGATTTGTATGCATAGCAATGGACACTGTAGGCCACCAATATATCCTTGTAATTACTGATTTGTTTTGTTTTTTTTTTGTTTTCGAATTATTGGTTATGCTATAAAGTTTCAGTAGGTTATCCACCTACATAGATACAATGCAAAAGGTATATTGAAAGAAGTAGTACTGATTTCTTCTAGGGTATGAAATACCTGAGAAAATTCCTATTGACTGCCTCTTTCCATTCATGTCTGGAGTAAGACATGAATGTTGCCAGTTTCTTAATGTATAGCAGCTAAGAAAATGTATATACCACCTTCAAATAGAAAGGCTAAGTGAGCACTTTATAAAACTTTAAAACAGATGGTATTAAAGACTATAAAAGTGGACAGGAGAAATTAGTGCCAGCTCTTTCCATTCCTTTGCTATAAGATAAGCACCTCCTAGTCTCAACCAGGTTTGCACTATTTGAACTTCTGCACGTCAGATTAATGTATTCATGCATGTGTACTAAAAGCTGTTAACAGACTATAAATAAATTGTTTGAAAACTATACTGTGAAGAACTCCTGCAAGGATGAACTGTACTTGCTAAAGAAGTTTTGAAGAAATGCATTGTATTTGGTTGTTTACCCTGTTTGCTACAAGGAAACATTTTTCTTTTGATCAATGTAAATAAATCTACTATATTTCTGAGGAAGCTATTTTGGAGACTGTTTTATTGCTATCAGTCCAATTAAATGCTACAATCAATCTCTCTCTCTCTTTATATATATATATATATATATATATATACACATACATATATATATATATATATATATATATATATATATATATATATATACATGTATATACATGTGTGTGTGTATATAAACATTGCCACTGTGGTCAGAAAGTCCTTCTATGTGGCACATCTCATTACTAAGTGTTTTGCATCCAGAAAGAAAGAGGTCATTGTCTCCTTCTACTCTTCCCTCATTAGGCCAATCATTGAGTACAATGCCCTATTTGGCATGTACCCCACTAAACATCTGCAACAACGGTGAGGCCACAAAAGTACCTCACAAAGAGGATCATAGTCCTTAAACATTTGTCTTATATGGACAGACTCAAAAAACTCCAACTATTCTCTGTCTCATTTCGCCTACTTAGAGGCGATCTCTGCATGCATTTCTGGCATTTCTGGTGTTTTTTTAATGCAGAAATGCACTTGAATGTGAGGGGGAAATGACTGCTGCTGCTGGGATGGCTGCTTTTGGTTTGGAAATTGGAATGGATCTACAACTGCTGATGCTTCTACTTCAGCCTTTGGCGGGCGGGAATGACTGCTGCTTCATGGAGTGCTTTGCTATGGATCTACAACTGCTGCTGCTTCTACTTCAGCCTTTGGTGGGCGGGAACGACTGCTGCTTCATGGAGTGCTTTGCTATGGATCTACAACTGCTGGTGCTTTGCTATGGATCTACAGCTGCTGCTTCTACTTCAACCTTCATGGAATGAAAGAAATTATTGCTTTGCATAGAGATTATTGCTTAGCCATTTAAGTTAGGGATTCTGAAAGATATGTGCATAGCAATGCTTTTACTGTATGGGAGCAGAATTACTAACATTGGGCTTTTAAGCATTCTTTATTACTGTAGTATTATTGTCCAGTTTTGTAGCTTAAGTTGTTCCTCAGTAGATGTTTACATTTGTGATTCATAACATTATATCAGGCTCTTCATTATGTTCAGAGAAACGCTAAGAAGCTTCATGAAATGATTGGGTTTAATTTTTTTTTTTCTTGAAGAAGGAGTTATATAGATCTGACATAACTTGTTGAATATGCTAAAAGTGTTGAGCTTGTATTTTTAGTATGCTGATGTTCATGTTATTTGGGGAAGGGTTTCAGATCTGAGTGCTTTTAGCGTAATATGCATATCGTATCGTGTTGCCTTTTTCTTTTGTTGTTTAGGGTCTGTGATTTCTTAAATTATTTTAATATTTCTTTTTTTTCTGAGACTCATCTAAAATGGATATCACATCATCTTTATTTAGTATAATGGAACTATAACTTTGTTAATAAACAGATGATAATATCATTCTGTGTAAAATAATTTTTGCTACTATGCTGTTTTAGTGTAACAGATGGAGAAAGTCTATGATGTGTGTGTGTGCGCGTATGTGTATGCCCCAGGTGAATACACCTGGGGGCTAGAGATACTCAGGCTCAAACCCTGTACCTTGGGTAGAGGTAAAAAGAGCCTAACATCCCTAGCCACCACCACTTGTGAATTTATGCCTCATATTTTTGTTCTTTTCCTTACTGAAAGATTGAATTCACTAAATAATGACAGTATTTGAATTTAAGACTTCATACCCTTCAGAAAATAAATGGTAACACAAAACCTTTTATTCTAGCAATTTTCTAAGTTTATAAGATCAGTATTAAATGTGTGTCCCTTTTTGGGGCTGTATTCTTATTGGTTTTGTTTGTCTGGGTTTTTTTAAACGCGTTGAGCTATGGTGGTGAGAACTGAATTCTGTATTCCTCATTTGTCCAGCTTTTTTATGCTTAGAGGTTGAGAGCTATGCTGAGAAGTGAGAACTGAATTCACAAAATGATAGCCATTTACGTTTCAGTCTTCCTTCCTATCTTTCAGGAAACTGATGATTTGGCATAGTGATATGGGTCCTGTGTTTAAGACTTTGTAGTGGAATTTTTTACATTTAATTTATTCAACTTTATAAAAGCAAAAAGCAAAAATAAAATGTGTCCTGGTTTTTTTGTCCCTTTTAATAAATAAAATAAAAAAACTGAAAATAAGTTAAGATGCCTATAGCCAGATGACCTACCTACATGTAATTATATATATATATATATATATATATATATATATATATATATATATATATATATATATATAATATAATAATATGGGTTTGGAATGACAGAGATATGATGGATGGAAATGTTCTGAATTGGGCAGTTCATTGTTTTTATATTTTTTCACATCTGCCTACTGGAAAAACTGAAAAATAAAAAAATAAAAAATTTAAAATGTAAGTAAGTCAACAAGTGTGCTGTATTAAGGAATATAAATTAATAATTAAGAAGTATATATCAAACAACACATGTATGTTGTTTGATTTTGTGTGCAGGGCCTATGATTTGAAAACAGCCTAAGATAATCTTTTATCCAGCACTGGCAAATGCATTTTTTTCTTTGGATGTGTGGTGTTCAATTTCTGTTTCAATGAATGTGAGTTTCAATGGCAGAGAAGTTTTAATGCCAAGTCTATTGTCATTGTGAGTTTATAATGTTGTGTTTATTTTTGTGTTGCACATTATGCTATTTAATGTTAAAAAAAAAAAAAAAAAAAAAAAAAAAAAAAAAAAAAAAATAAAACATAAAAGAAGTAATCATACACACATTAGTAGTGCAAATAACACAGTAAATGGGTAATAGGAATGGCTGCAATAGCTGAATGGCTGGTTCATTGGTTGCATTTTTGTTTTTGAAAGTTGGTATTTGCATTTGAAAGTTGGGGTGGGATTTTCCATGGGTGGGGTTGGGTTATTTAATTATTTATGCAAATTATTATGTTTACCAGCATACAGTTTTTTTCCTATTTTTTGATGATATTTATCCAGATTTATGGTCCAAGAGGGTTGAGAGGGGTAATGGGTAGGAGCTGAGGGCAGGCCTTAAAGGCCCCAGCCCTAGTACACCTACTGAACCTATACATATATATATATATATATATATATATATATATATATATATATATATATATATATATATATATATATATCATTTCCCTACAGCTTCAGAAGAATCACAGATCGATCACCAACACCAGAAGACCAACTGAGAAGATATAAGCACATAACTGACAACACAACAAAAAAACAGCAAAATGGGAAACGCGGGAGTCGTGAAGTAAGTGTGTGAGTGTGCGGGGGTTAGGGGTAGGGTGGGGTGAGGTGTCGATAGTGAGGGACTCAGGGTTAGGGTGCGGGTAATGTAAGTGTGTGATAGTGATGGACCTTAGGGTTAGGGTTTAGGTTAAGGTTAGTGCATAGAAGTTGTGTGTAAGGTGTAGTGTAGGTTTTTAGGTTGTTGGTGTGCTTGTGTTGTGTGTGTGTTTTGTGGAACAGAAAACTTTTTGTTTTGTTAACTGTTGGGATTGTGGTTTGTCGGGCATGTGAACTTTCGTGTTTTTGCAGTTTCATTCTTTTGGTGTTGGTGTTGTTGTTGTCGGTGTTGTGTCATGTCGGTTTTAGTGTAGTAGACCCATAGATATATATATATATATATATATATATATATATATATATATATATATATATATATATATCCCGACATGAAAATGAAATGAGGCAACGAAAACACGGAATAACAAAAGGTAATTTTTTAAGAAATCATATGCCTACCATTTTTTAAGTGTGGCAGCGATGTTATGTGTGTGGTAAACATGAGATTAAGCAGTAAATAAACCTCTTGTTAATCGTGTTGCGGTTTCGTCGATTATATTATCCAATGATGGATGTCGAATGTCGATCGTCGACTACTGACATGTTTGCATATAGCTCTATATATATATATATATATATATATATATATATATATACACACACAATACACACACACACATTGTATTGTGTATGTGCATGTATATGTGTACACCATCAATGTCATTCTATATCTTGGGGACAATAGGAATCTAGAGGATATCTCATTTTTGTAGTGGTTAGCCTTTGGGCACCCTCTTTTAGTTTGACAGTCCATTGATTTTCATATCTTATTGAAAAATGTGTATCTTTGGGAGTAGACACTTGGAATTATTTCTTTGGGAATGATCATTTTCTGACAAGCAAATGTTTTAAAATATCTCATTACTGTTTCCTGAATGGAGCAGAAAACATAAGAATTAGATATCTGTACTATCTTCTTGAGGATACTTGCAGTCAGATCAAATACTTTTATTTGTATATTTAAAATACTTAGATTTCACAGGTAGTTACATATAAAATAGAAGGTATCCAGCTCCTTAAGCCATGAAATAATACATTGTGTTTCAGTGGCTAAACTACTGTGAATGACCTATTCATGAAAAGATGACCTGCAACATATTGAAGAAAAGAAAATGTTTATGTTTTCATCATAACGTCCAGAAAATGTTTATGTTTTCATCATAACGTCCACGTGATTTTTCCCATTGAAGATGTGGTGAATTCATTGCTGGGTTTAATAAGTGCCAACAATCTTGTGAAGGTACCCTGTTGCACTGGGGCATAATGGCTTTGTGCGAGCACAAAGTAGTTAATTCATAGGTTCGTAGGTGTTTACTAGGCTAACAGCCACAAAGGTCTTTTTAAGCCTAGCCATGCATCACAAATCTCTAACAAGTTTTTATACCCTTGATATGTGTAAGCATGGGCCTGGGAGATGAACCATTTAGAGGTTACATGTTAAACCAAGGATGAATTTCTGGTTTCCCATCCAATTGTCCAAGTTGCACTTGAATTGGATTAGGGAGGAACTCTGCTTCACATGGATGGGAAGCCTGTCCCATAGATGGGATAATCTCTGGGATGCATACCTATCTCTCCAGCAGGTCCTATTTATACCACAGGCAAGGTTTAAGTCTTTTGAATGGGTAATTCTGGTACTGTTTGTTTTGTACATATGCAGGAGGTCCATCAGAGTAGGGTCTGACAAAGCTCTGTATGCCAGGCATAGATCTCTCCTCAAAAGCCTGTAGGAGACAGAATACAGGGATAGGGCCTTGAGGCAGCCTGCATAGGACATATTACTTATGCCCTGTATTCTTTTAGTGAGGAACCTCTGTGGATGTTCCAGTTGTTGGATATGCCTAGTTAAGTACATGCCAAAGGGGGAATTCTACTCAATGATAGGCCTGATGAATGCCAAATACAGTGGAACAATGACTTCCTTGGACATAGATGTCATACCTTTGTTTATAGGTTGCGCAACATAGAATGATTTCCTCACCACTGTAGACACATGATAATCAAAGGCTTGATTACTATGTGTGTCCCTAAGTCCCTGAATTGTGGCTGTATTGAGGTATTTATATTTTAATTATAATTGTTATCAAAAGTATTAAAAATAAGTATAATTCAGCTAACTATGTTGAGAATTTGTCCTTTATGCTATGTTTCAGTCCTAACTGCTCACACCAATTATCTTCTATTTAAGTCACTTTTCATTGGAAAAGATACGTATAAAAAGTATGAAAAGGTAACTGTGCCAGTGCTGAAGGAGAATGCTTAAAATGTTATTATGCACTACAGGCTTATATGTCTGCTGTTAACGTCTGCAGGGTTTTGGAGCAGATCATTTTCTGTCAGACTGAGGGTTACCTGACCTTCAATCCCAATATCAGTTTACCACAGAAATCTGTGGCATTTATTCTAGTTAAAGTGCATGTACTGAGCTGTTCCATTAAAGTCTATGGATGATCCTCATGCATCCCTTGACTGACGTCCATGAGGGATTCAGTACAGTTGTATGGGTAGGGACTTACTAAAAAGTCTGTGCAGCTTTTTATTAAGAAACTACTTACTGTATGTAATTTTACTCAGACAGGGTGGAAAATACATTGCATCAGTTAAGTTACAAAATGTCTTGATGTATACTTAAAGTGCGACTGTGCACTTTAAAGCTTGTACATTGAATTCCATATGTGGTGCAGCTTTCTCTAAGGCGGGTTTGACTCAGGCAGGTGGACCCCAGGGATTGGTTTTGAATCCAGTTCAATTCATTGCAATCAGCAATGACTTGTTCTTGAATTAATTGTCTTCCACCAGAGACTGTATATTGGCAATGCATTCTTTTGTAACCGGGAGATAGGGCTTCAGTAGAGCATGTTTAAGGGAGTATATAAAACAGAACTTTATAAGCTGTGTAACTAACCAGCTACTGAATAATAAAATATTGACCGGCACTACCAAAAGATGTTTAGCATTAGCAAAACATACTTTCTGATGCAAATCGGGAATTAAGAAAATTTGATGTCCTGCTTCTTAATGATTCCATGCTATTGTCATTAAACACAGGTACTCTATTTCAAATCTTAATGTATGGCTGGATCTTGGCCTGTCATGTAGAGAAAACATGACTGGATGGCTGAAAAAAGCAGAGAAAGGTAAGGGATAGCTGCAGACTCGCTATCTGACAGCAGAGAGAAGACAAGTTGAGGTGGATATTCTAATACCCAGCTCAGAATATGCCATAGTGGTATCCACCCTTAAGTTCTGCTATGACAAAAGCATGCTGCAATCCATACTGAACAAATTCTATTGCATTATTACATTATCTGGTACTTGGGAACACAAAGTCAGTCACATTATTACATTATCTGGTACTTGGGAACACAAAGTCTATTACGTTATTACATTATCTGGTACTATAGAGCACTCTGCATGTCTTTGCAGAAAGTTAGTCAGTTATTTGTTATTATTTTATTTATTTATTCCAGTTCGTGACCGGGGAGGTCCACTGGGCTCAAGAGCCCATTTTCAGTGGAGGCCCGGGGAGAAAAGCTCCACAGTACAATGTTACATCTCATAATGAAATTACAAATAAAAAATACATAAACTTAAAACACAAAGAAAAAAAAATATTTGTTTTACAGTCAAAATAGGTGGAAATTCCATGGACAGCTGGTAAAAGCATTCAGTACTAGAGTAATTCATAATTAAGCAACTAGGATGCTAAATGAGAATTGTCCTGGAGGAAGAGAGGGATAAAGCATAAGGTTGGATGCAAAAATATTAGTTACATTAACAATGTAAGATTAAGGGGAAAATTAGCAAGGTATGAAGTTTAGCCAGGAGAGTAGGAAGATGAGAACTTGGGTGGTAAAGAATAAAGAGTGCAGTTGCATTTTCTTTGAGTTTGCAGGTAGCAATGGAGTTGTGTTTTGAAGGAGTGTAGGTTGTCACATGTCCTCAGAGTAGAGGGCAGGGCGTTCCATTTTTTAGCTAGGGAATAGGAGAGTAGAAGTTTATTGGCAGAACCACCATGATATTAACTAGGTAATCATCTGATTGTGCATCTGATATTCAATGTACATTTCTCCATCATCTGTGCTTTACTGACACCAAGTTCATCAAAAGTCAATGTTTTACTTTCCTCACATATTTACAGACTTGGCATTAATAATATAACATAAGGCGATTTATTGTGTGAAACATCCTATAATACCTTCTTATATATGTTATAATGCTGAAGTGTAAGTACCCTTGTATTCACTTCCTAAAGAGACTACACAGTGCTTACCTCTTGTTCAGCTTGTGCATGCCTTTATAAAACTCACAGAACCACATGCACAGCCTTCTAGAATTGCAGATACACAATGCTGCCCATCATCTCTTTACTTGATAACCAGGTAACTAACTGGTCCCTCCAGCATTTTCAGCCATGACTCAGGCACACTGGACATAAAGCATTGCAGAAGTAATTGTACATAGTAAGGCAATTAAAAGCAATTTGACTTACTAGCAGTACATCTGTGAAGGGTTTATATTACCTCATTGAAATGTATTTCCATCAAATGCTTCTCCATCAACACGAGTCACTGAAATTCACTTCCACGAATTGCAGAATTTTTCCCAGGGTGTAGAAACACTTGCCCCATAACACACCGAAACACGCACCCCACTAAATAAAACCCACCAAAGTGGTGAGTTTCACCCACCACACACCAAATATGGGAGGCTGCACCGCCCACACCCCTTAACTATATATACCAGCTCTGAGGTCACACTACAGTGAGGAAAAGGGCAAAGTTGTAGTGTTGGCCAACTACTTCCTTTCCCTGGGAAAAGTTCCATGGTTTGCGGAAGTGAATTTCAGTGATTCGGTGTTGATGGGGAAACATTCAATGGAAATACATTTCAATAAGGTAATATAGACCCTCTGTGAGTGTATGTACAATACATTACACTGACAATAATGACTATTTATTGTCATTAGGTGGTATTTTTAGTATATCATCTACATTGCTTGAGTTAAGCCTCCCATAATCCTGTAGGGATGAAGAACAGTGTGTTGTGTATGAGGCTATTATAGAGACATTAAAGTTTTATATAATATTAGGGTGATAGTAAAATGGTTTCATCATTATAACAGAGCTATTCCTGTCTGCTCTGAATACATTTAGAATAATTTACCAATCTTATTGTTTATATCAGATAATTCTCCTGTATGTACATTATTTACAGACATATTTCTAAAACTATAATACAAACTTGCTCTGCATTCTACCCACCTTAAAGTTTTTTTCACCTGCCCCACCCAACCCACTGCCATGTGGTCGGTTAGCTGTTAGTGCACCATATAAATGGATGGCATACAATGCTACTCTGCTCTGCATAGTTTCAAAGGTTCCTAGGAAAGTACCAGGCAGTTGGTCTGTAGACCAATTCAAGCCTATACAGAAAGTATTCAAAATTTCCTATTAGTCTAAAGGGGGGCAAGAAAAAGCCTGGGAGAGAATTTGAGGCTGCCCATCCAGTTATTTAGGTTTACCTTGAAGATGGGAACTTGCTGGCAAGGGTGCTGCTTTGCTTGACATGTTGCTCACATTTGTTCCAGAGGTGAGAGATGCATTGGGATATAAATCTATCATGCCAATGTGACTTATTTATCTGCGGATGAAGGTTTAGTGCCTTTAACTGAGTATTTGATGTACCGTTAGTTCTGCAAAGGAAAAGGAGATCAAATAGGGTTGGAGCTTTCATGACATGAAAAGCTGGAAATAAATCTCCACAGAGGAGCCTATAAGTGGCAGAGTACAAAGAAAGGTCTGCCACTCTCTCCTGACACATGCTAAGACATTTGAGGCCACTGATGTTTTCAGTTATGGATTTCTCAGGTCTCTCAAGCTGTGTGATATGTTTAAATAAATACATGATAAAAGGTGGATTATATTCGATAATGGGTTCTTATGAGATATAAGTAAAGGGGAATTAAGTCTTCTTTAGATCTAAAGGATTTCTGAACTACCGTGAAGACATGATGGTCAAATAAAAAGGAATTATGAAGGAATAATCAGATCCATTACAACAGTGTGTAATTGGAGGGGTGCATCTCCTACAAGTGAAATGGTTTTATTTACCAAAGTGAACTATGCTACATTGTTTACATTTAATTTGAGACTGTTGTCAACATGGTCACCACTGCATTAGAGCAATTATGAGTCAGTTGAAGATCAAATAACAGCACCCAATTTGCAGTCATCTGCAAACTTAGTTAACCAAAGGCCGGAAGTGAAGGCCTGAAAGTTTGTGAAATATTTACCAAACAGGACAGGGACCTAAACTGAGCCCCGTGGTACACCACTGATTTTGCTTTGTTTTTAGAACTGACACCTGCAACTTTAACCACATTGGTTCTGTTAGACAACCAGTTAGCTATCCATCACACAATATCAAAAATAATTGCACAGGGAATAGTGTCAACTGCCGTAGTCAGGTCTAGATATGCTGTATGCACTGCATAACCACTATCAGTCATTTACTTCCTGTTCAGGCACACTGAGAAGCCAGTTACAGATTTGTGATTCTGTTCTGAAATACTTATAATTTATACCGTCTTCACATAAAGGTTAAAACTGAGGGGAAGAAGGCTTTGTTCTGCATTTCTTAAAAGTGACATTTCTTTTATCATCACTCATGCTACCTGCAGCATGTTATCTCAGATTTAAGCATTTCATTCTAAATAAGCATTGTATCTGAGGAATCGTATTTTGGCTGGGCAAAGCAGTGCCTCAGTTCCATTTTTTTCTTTTTTGTTTTTTTTGTACATGCGCGTACTCACAAGCACGGTAAGACACGTAACAAGGGAAGCCAGAATCTGTTTCATTAATGTTATCCACTTATGACGGCCAGTCTGTTATTTGTAAAGGTTACCTCTTACCTAACAGGGCCAAGTAATGCTTAAATATACATTTAGAAAAGCAGTATCTCTGTTGTTTAAAGGTCATACTGTGCATAGTTTAATAACTTTCTGAGGAAAAGAGTGCAGAGTATAGTCTGCTAAATCTGAATAGAATTAACTACACAGCTTTGTTGTGGACTCCGCAAAGACCACAGCTTGAGAACATGATAGCCATAAATGAGGTGTCTGTATACCTAGCGAAGGAGAAGATATGATACAGCAGTAGAGGTGCATAACACTCTGCCATTTCTTAGGACTACAGACTGCACAAATCTGCAGTATGTAGTCTTATAACAAAGTCTCACTTTCCATGCATACTTTGCCTGTTAAACATGTTAGGCACTGAACTCTGATATTCACAAGAATGGCATTATGATATCATCTGCAGTATACACTGTAAGTGATGTAAGGTGTCTGTTTTCCCTTTTTGGTAATTTTAATCACCTTTTGTTTTTTTAAACATGTTTTTGCAATTAATAAATTATGTTTTCTCTGTGGGTAGATTTCTCCTCAGTCTTTATTTTTGGGAATAAGAAGTTACTACAAAATAAATATTTTTATATATTTTATTCTATAGAAAAATATATTTAAATATCAATACTAAATGGTTAACACATTAATGTAACAGATATCAGAGTCTGTTGCAAAGCTTGGTTCTTTAGTTACTAGTCAGTGGGGATATATTTTGAGTAGAATTGTTTATAGTTTCCTTTTTCTATCCCACATGGTGTGTGAATGTTTGTGTGTGAGAGAGAGAGAGAGTGTACATGCATGTGTGCGTGTGCATGAGTGCACGCACGTGCGTGCATGTGTGCGTTTGTGCGCGCACGTGTGTGTTTGTATATGTGTGATGTCCAGCAGTAGACTGATTTTAATCAGGATTAGTTTTTCTTCCTTGCACCTAACACAATCTGGTATAGGCTACAGCTTTTTCACATCCTGTAAGTAGATTGTACCCCCAAATTAATTGGTTCGGTAATACCCATACTTATGTTGACGTGAAAAGAAGTATCTAGGTGTAAGGATTAAGAATGGTTTTATTATGACAGCTAAGGATATGTGGGAAGAGATTAAACAAAAAATAATTCCAAAAATGAGAAGCTGGAAGCTCTTGACTAGAATTATTTTCCTATTGCTACAGTCCACTGACCCATCTCTGTGGTGTGCAGATGCCAAACTTTCTGGATTTTTAACAATTATTCACTTTTAAAGTCCTTTAAGCTGTACAAAGTACAAACCATCGGGACTTTTGTTATGCACTCAACTACTTAGTTCAGCTTTTAAGGGCAAAATGCAAATTCTCACTGACCGCCACTACCTTCATTGATAGAAACCACCCCACCACCTGGAAAAAGGACCGTGCTCTTCTATGCATACCCAGTTTTAAACTAAATTATGTTTCAACTTTAAATATTGAAAGTCTTACTTTATCAACATTAAAGGCTGCCTGCATACCACCGAGACCTCCCTCTATACTCAGTACCCCTTTAAAGCCACTCACCCCTACTTTCGTTACATTTATACCCAATACACCTTGTTCCATCCCCTCCCATATCTTCTAATTATCCAATCCTAGCAGTCCCTGCTAACCTCTTATCACTCCTCTTCAGATCCTCCCTCCCCCTCATTATCTCCACCCCACCTACAACATCTTAATTTAGTCTCAGCTTTCACTACTTACCTGTAGTATATCATTTTGCCTACTTCTCACGCCCCTTATCCCCACTAAAAAGTAATGCCTCCTTTATAGATTTTATCTCTGAACTCTAACATCTTACTGCTGTGTCACACACACATAGTGCCCCCCTCTGCCTCATAGCTATCCTACAAATATACTTCTAATTCCTCACCTCCTATCATACAAAACTCAATCGCTCACATACATCTCCAACATACACTTATCCTTTACTCCATATGGAACCTTTCCTGCCCTTCCTAATCTGGCCCTCTCTTTTCAATTCTTCCTATACTCAATTCCACAAAAAGAAAAATTTCACTCTCTCAACTATTTCCTTTAAACCTAAATACAAACCCTATAGTTTCTACCTTCATACTACAAAACCGACCCCACTCTCAAACAACATACTATTAGATGGCAACATCCACCCCAACCCTGGCCCTTCTGTCCCATCTACGACTAATACCAGCTTGACTAAACATCTCTCTATTTATGCAATTAACATACAGAGTCTAAGAATATTACGGAGCTACATTCCTGGATCACCCACTACATCCCTCATATCTTATCCCTATCTGGAACATGGTTAAAACCACATATCTCTAATACTGAAATATTACCTCCCCACTACAACATATACTGTCTAGGCAGAGCTACCAAAAAAGGTGGAGATTTTGCAATTATTTACTCTGAACACCTCAACCTGCCCCCCTGCCTATATCTCAGCCTAATTTTCACCCAGCTAAACTACTTCTTCTTAACTGTCACCTTAACCTCCCCAAATATTTGCCATTGCATCTATATATATATATATATATATATATATATATATATATATATATATATATATATATATATATATATATATGGATCTACCTTAGTAGATCGACATGTTAAAATTAACCGATGCCAGAAGAGATGCCAGAAGATCGACAAGGCAGAAGACCAACAGAGGAAGACACCGCGGAGAACACTGCGATGGGGAAAGGATGTGTAAGTATCACGGTAGTGACGGATGATAGGGTTGAGTAAGGTAAGTGTGTGATGTTGGTGGTCTGTAGGGTAGGGGTGGGATAAGTGAGTTAGGGTTAGATGTTGGTGGTCTGTAGGGGTAGGGGTGGGATAAGTGAGTTAGGGTTAGGTGCGGGTTAGGTAAGGGTGCAGTAAGGTAAGTGTGCGATGTTGGTGGTCTGTAGGGTAGGGGTGGGATAAGTGAGTTAGGAGGGTTGTAGATAGTTGTGTATGTGTTTGTAAGGATTTTGGTGTGCTTGTGTTGTGTGTGTGGGTTTTGGATAGGGATTTGTTTTGTTTCTTGGTATGATGTGTCGGTGTGTGCGATGTCGTGTTTGTGCACTGTCGATCTTCTGTCGGTGAAGTTACATCTTCTTTTAACATGTCGATCTACTAAGGTAGATCTATATATATATATATATATATATATATATATATACATATCTGCATTGCTTACTGTACTTATTTCCTTGTTTTACTTGAAAGAAAGTTACTATTTGTCATTTTTGCATTTAAGTTACCTGTAACACATTGCATTTAAGTTACCAGGCACTTGCTCACTAAAGTAATTATATAAGTCAGCTCTAAAAAATTAAAAGCACTACACCCTCACAAACTCCCCTTGAGTACCTTGTTCCCCATTGGCCCTTTTTTCAATTATAAAGGAATTCCCAATACTATTCTAGCATGTCCAAAGGTCAGTTGTCAATCTCCTCTCTGGTCCAGCTGGTGAATCTGGGAATCTTGAGGCAATGTTACAACTGCCTCATGTACACAGACAACCCTGTCCTCCTCCCAACAAATTCCAACACATGTGAGAGATGCAACCATATAGCCAAACTGGAGGCTAAGCTTTATCAACTCAGTACTGGCGTAACCAGTCAGGAGGAGAAGGAAACCACACTCACTACAATTCCAGTCTCACATAGACCTACCACGACAACAAACCAAACACATAAACACACAAAAACATACTCACAGGCTCTAAATAAAAATCTGCCTAAGCAGCAGAGACCTCCAAAGCAGACACCCAAGCAACCGCTACCCCAAAACAAAACACATGCAACACATAGCTCACAAAGCCAGTGTGCTGAACAGTCACAGCCCTTAAGGCTAAACAACACACCTGATACACTTGTAATAGGTGACTCTATTGTCAGGCACACTGACGTCCCACTCACCAGGCTGAACAAGGAAAAGGTCACGGTGAGCTGCCTGTCGGATGCTAGGATCCGCCACATAACACAAGCACTCAGGTCACTTCAAGGCAAGTACAAATATGACTCAGTCATTGTCCATGCTGGTGTGAATGACCTGAGACGTACCTCAATGGACTACATGAAAAGAGACATAGAGGAGCTCTCTGAGCATGTAGCCCAGGCCGGTATGACCCTGACCTTGAGTAGCATCTTACCCTCACCAAGAATGATGCCACAATATGAAGACAAGATGATCAATTTCAACAATTAGCTTAAGTGTTGGTGTCATTCAAAGGGGATCCAATGCCTGTCAGCCTGGGATGACATGCTCGACAAGCCACGATGCTTCGCTAGGGACGGCTTGCACCTGTCACCCTGGGCTTTGGATATTGGCAAAGGCACTTGCTACCCCATAGTGCCTTTTTAGGCAAGGCTCAAAAGACAAACCCACATCCACAGGTATCACAAGGGATAAGAAACTAAGAGTAATGTTACTCAATGCCAGAAGTCTAAACCTCAAGATGCATGCACTCGAAACTCTCCTTAGCATGGAGAACATCGATATCTGTGCAGTAATAGAAACCTGGTTCAAGGCTCCTGAGAGCACCCCAGCACTACCAGGTTATACCTCATACCATGCTTTTCGGCCCCAAAACTTGGACCGAACCACAAAAGAAGGGGGAGTATCAATATTCGTCAAAGATACCCACACCTCCAGGTTGGTGGCACAGCACGAAGCATCAGAGACTATCCATGTGCAACTAACTGTGGGTAAAACTGCCTTCCAGTTTATAGCCTGCTACAGACCACCCTCCCAAACACAGGAACCCCACTTGGCCTTCCTGAGAACACTGGAAAATATGAAGGTCTCTCCAAACATCATTATATTGGGCGACTTCAACTTCCCAAACATAGACTGGGAGCATCACTCTAGCTCCAACACCCTAGCCCAAAGGTTCCTAGAATTTATAAACTCAAATGCTATGGAACAACTTGTTACCACTCCCACAAGAGGGGAAAACATACTGGACCTGATCATCACCAACATGGGGACACTATGCTCCAGACCAGAAGTGTATCCCTCACTTGGAAGATCAGACCATAAACTAATCTCACTGGATATTCACATCCTGACCCCACCCCTGCCCAGAAAACCACAGTGAAAAACTTCTCTAAAGCAAATTTCACATGCCTCAAAACCGAGGCGAAATCCTTCAAATCCCCGGCCTGTGGAAAATACGCCCAGACCACAGAATCCTTTATAAACGCATTCTATGAACACCTTCAGGAATGCATGGATCATGCAATCCCAAATAAAACCAAGACCCAATCCTACAAAGGCAGACGTCCTGTCTGGTGGACCCCAGCCATAAACAAACTATACAATAGAAGGAGGAAGCTACTACATGATAGAGCAAAATCCCAAAAAGGGAAGGCATCTCTGATCAGTATTAGCAAAAAACTACGGGCACTCATAAAATTGTCTAAGGCCAGCTTCGAGAGAAAAATTGCACAGGACACTAAGGATAATCACAAGGCTTTCTTTAGTTATGTTAGGAACCTGGGTGGGAATTCCCAGATATGCTCAGAATTAGTCTAAAATGACAAAAATACACTGAGCCCACAGACATTGGCAACATCCTAGCTGACAGGTTCAGTGCAAACTTCTCCCCCCTCTCCCCACCAAAAGGGCAAATATCTATCCCAAAAGAGTGCTGCCCCCCTGACATCTCAGATGCTCAGGTAAGAGCCGCCCTCTCCAAAGCAAAAAACACATCATCAATGGGACCAGATGGTGTCCCGGGCTGCGTCCTACATGAACTCCAAGAAGAGCTAAACCCAAACAATCTTAGCCTTACTACAGGATATGTACCCAAAGAGTGGCGTACAGCAACAGTGGTCCCTCTCCACAAAGGTGGTGCCTCAACGGATCCTGGAAACTATCGCCCCATAAGCCTGACTAGCTTGGTCTGCAAAGCTATGGAAAGGATCATCATGGACCTCATAAATAAAGATATTGGGGACCTACAGACACTGGATCCTACCCAGTTTGGCTTTGTTAAGGGCAGATCCTGCCTCTTAAACCTGGTCGATTTCTTTGAAACAGTCACCAAGGCCATTGACGAGGGGAAGGTGGTCCACACAGCCTACCTGGACCTCACAAAAGCCTTCGATACAATACCCCACTCGGGCATTATAGATAAGCTCACCAGCTTAAATATAAACCCCAATATCACTAGATGGGTTGCAAACTGGCTCAAGGACAGGACCCACATGGTTAGAATTGCTGGAGCCATGTCAGACTCCAAACCAGTTACAAGTGGCATCCCACAAGGCTCAGTCCTGGGACCTCTCTTGTTCGGTATATATTTCTCGGCGGTACAGGCCAACATGGAAGGACTGTGGCTGACCAAGTTCGCAGATGACTGCAAACTGGGCGCCATAATCAACTCTCCAGCCGACACAAGCATCCTCCAAAAGGGCCTCATAGAAACAGACAACTGGTGCCAGAGCCATGGCCTCAAGCTAAACTCCAAAAGTGTATAGTCATCCCTTTGGCAAAACAAAGTGCCCACAAATTACCACATAGGTGGTAATCCATTAAGTACAGAAGAAGTCATTAGGGACCTGGGGACCCAAGTTGATAGCAATCTCTCATTTGACAACCACATGGCCAAAGTGGTTAGAAAAACATTCTATATAGCCCACCTAATCATGAAGGGATTCACATCTAGATCAGGGGAGGTCATCGTACCTCTTTACTCATCCCTCATCAGGCCCATAATTGAGTACAATGCCTCTTTTGGGATGTACCTTACCAGACACCTGCAGCAACTGGAAAGACCCCAAAAGTACCTCACCAAGAGGATCAAAGGGCTCAAACAGATGCCATATGCTGCCCGGTTAAAGAAACTCCAGCTCTACTCAGTGGCATACCACCTGCTCAGAGGCGATCTGTGCCTGACATATAAAGCCATGTCCAACCCGGAATTAATGGACATGCTGCACCTCAGAAAATCCAAATCCCATCGAGCTACGCGCTCGAGAGACTTGAACCTCAGCACTGAAATAAATAGGACATGCTGGAGGGACAGATTCATAACCCAGAGGCTCCCTTCACTCTGGAATAAAATCCCAGTCCAGGTTAGGCAGAGTCCCACATTGACTCTCTTCAAGAGGAATCTTGATGAGTGGATGGGAGATCGTAGGTTTACCCCGGCTATCACTTTTGTGTCACTGTTAGACAGAGGCACAGTATACTAACCTCAAAAAAGGCATAGCAAAATTAATTTAAAATGGGTGGCGAAAGCCAAACACACTCTGGCTAGGCTTATAAATGCCCTAGGGCAGATAGCCTAGTATGAACCTATGAACCTATGAACCTATATATATATATATATATATATATATATATATATATATATATATATATATATATATATATATATATATATCCCACCTGGAAACAACATTCCCATCCTCAAATCTATCCTAGCTTGGATCTCTCTGCATATCCCTGATGAGACCATACTACTTGGTGATATTAATATTGACTGGAAAAAACTATCTGCCACCTCTCCTACTTTACATATCAACTTCCATGGCTTCCATCAACTTATCACAACTCCTGCTGTCTTCAGTAACAATACAAGCGGTTCCATCTTAGACTGGAGTCTTACTTCTGATCCTACCCTATGTTATAACCCCAGTACCCTACCTGACTCCCTAAGTGACCACCACCCTACTCAGGTCCAACGACACTCCCTTCAAATACCTAAATCCCACCATTTCAGAGAATGTTGCAACCTTTCTTCCTTCAGCTCTGAAACCTTTAATAATCGTCTTGCATCTATTTACTGGGGCCACATGAAGTACCCCCCCCCCATGATGCAATTCTATAATTTAATCATGCATTTCTTGATATCCTTGGCTCTTTAGTTCCTCTAAGAAATGTTAGAATCAATGCAAATTACTCATCTTGGCTCACTAAAGACACAGTTACTCTCATGAAAAAATGGCCAAGTACTAGAAACAATGGCTAAAAACTAAATCTGCAACATTCTTCCAAAAATATAAAGAACTACAAAATATTTTAAAAAGCAAATCAATAAAGACAAGAAAAACTAATATTGTAATCCCCAGTTCTCACAAAATTCTAACCCTAAAAAAATTCTGGCACTCCATCAATAAAATTTTGCATCCTGGTGAACCTACCACCCCTAACCCCTATTGTAACAATTCTCCCCTAGAAACTGCCATCTTAACTAATACCCACTTCACTGAATGAATTCAAAAACTAAGCCAAACCTACCAAATGCATAACCTCTCTCACACCACACACAATACCAGCAGCACCATCCCTTTCTCTCTTAACCCCATCTCCACTGCTTACATAAAGTCCCTTCTACTAAAACTAAAACCTTGCTCTCCCTCTACTAACATGCTCCCTCCCCCTTTCTTAAATGTGCAGCTCAAACTATAGCTTATCCTGTCTCAATCCTTATAAACAGATCTATCCATGAATCCATTGTCCCTGATATTTGGAAATCTTTCTACACCAATCCACAAAGGCGGTAATTCCACAGATCCATACAACTACAGACCCATTGCTATTCTATCTCTGTTATCCAAAATCCTTGAAAATGTATTCATAACCAGTTTTTTACATACCTAATTAATGAAAAACTTCTTACCCCTCTCAACATGGCTATAGGTCAAACCATAGCACCTCCACTGCCCTCCTATCCTTCACTCACACTGTTGCTGAAGTCAGGGACAAAAATCTTCTTGTATCTTGCCTCTTCCTCGATCTCGCTAAGGCTTTTGATACTGTCTCCCATTCCAAACTTATTGCTAAACTAACTGATCGCAACCTCTCCCCTCTACTATTCACTGGTTCTCAAGCTATCCCTCAAACAGACTCCAGTCTGTCAGAATGCAATCTACATGCTCCCCTTTCCTTCCTATCCAAACTGGCTTCCCTCAAGGCTCAATCCTTAGTCCTCACCTATTCATCATCTTCACCAATCATCTATACTTCTCCTGCACCACCTCCTCCCTCATACAATATGCTGATGACTCTACTCGTATCTCTTAGGCTGACAACATATCTAAATTTCTTTCTATCACTCAAAACTCTTTCTCATGTGTGGAGAAATGGCTAACAGACCACCAACTTATACTTAACCCCAAAAAGACTAAGCTCCTATTATTCCTTCCCAAATCTCTTTCCCACCAGAAATCTACCTTTACAATTTCTTCTTGTGATAACAGCCTCATCAAAGCAGAACCTCACACTAAACTACTTGGCACGATAATTGATGACCAGCTAAAATTCAACATCCATATACAACACTGTGTCAAGAAAACTAATCAGAAACTGGGTCTTCTCTACAGAAATAAAAAATTCCTTGCTTCCAACTCCAAGCCTACCTCCTTCCATGTCTCCTATATGCCTCTCTTGTCCTTACCCATCTCCAGTCATCCCTACTCACCAAACTCGAAGAAACGTATAACAATGTAGCCAGATTCATCTGTAACCAACCACATAAATCACATCATTGCCTTACCCTGAAACAATTTCAGTGGCTTGGATTCCCCCAGCTCTTGCTTCTTTCCCAGTTGCAGCTCACACACTCCCTGCTAAATAAACCCCTAGCCTGTCCCTCTCTTTCTGCCATAGTATCCTCTTATATCCCTGCTCATTCACTTCGTAGCTCTGTCCAGCACCTTCTTGGCATCTATAAACCAAACAAAATAATCGGCAAACTTCTCTACAAATACTCAGTGTCTCTAGCTTGGAATAGGCTCCCCCATAACATCTGTAGCATTACTAGTACCAATTGTTTTAAAACTGAAGTCAAGAATTACTTTCTGAACTCAAGATCCTGCCCTTGCCACAATCCTCCTTAATTTCCATCTCCACTTCTTTTTACTCCCACCTCTCTTCTCCTTTTTAGAATTTGTTGCCTAATCTACTGAATTTTCTATATTAATATTATGCTACAATGGAAAAGATATCTTAATACTGTTGCTGCTTCCTCTTATCTGTACATTTATTAAGTATTTTTAAAATCTGCAGATCTTTTGCTCATGTTATTTGTACATTTTTTTCTGTCAGACTTGTTTCTCCACCAGAGGTATATTTCATTGCACTTTTTTTCTGTCAGCCATGTATTTCTCCACTGGAAGCATATTCATTGCATTTTGTTTATTATTCTTATCTTTTCAACATTTCATGTCAACTTTTGTTCTCTTTGTTTATATATTGTCTAGTATGTAGTTCTTTTTGTTTCTGTAATGTTGGAGCTTTTCTTCTCGGGTCTCCACTGAAAATGGGCTGTATGGCTCAGTTGGACCAAACCACTTAACAAATGTCAAATTAATAAATAAATAAATATGAATAGTAAAATTCCAGCAGTGAAAATGTTTCTAAGTTTAGTTTTATTTTTATGTCAGGCATACTTTAATCAATCAGAGGAAAAGTTATAGATCAATAAAGAGTTGAAGGAATTTATTTGGGAGGGAAAGAGAACAAGAGATAAGTTCCTTCTTCCTATAGTACAATCTGGTTTAGGATTACCATATTTGAAGGGATACTTTAGTGCTGCACAGTTAAATTTTCTTATACATAACACAAATAAAAACTGACAAATCAAAGTGGAAAGAAATGTGATGAAATTGGGGGTGAGGGTCAAGAAATAAGAAAAGAGAGTAATACATTGGATGCAGGCTTTTAAGTTGAACACGAACAACCATATAAAATATTGTATATGCATAGTAGCTGGAAGTATTGTAAGAATTAAGCCAACACAAGAACAGAGAAAGGAGATTTTACCAATAGGGATGACTGCAAGTAGGGGCAGATAAAAAGACAAGAGAGGCTGAAATTTGTTGGAGAAAATTAGCAAAGGATCCAACATATTAGGAACACATAACAAGGGATTGAAAAGTAATAGAGTGAGATGAAGCCAAGCAGAAGTTTGCAGTGCAGGGTAGAGACTATCATCCCTACTAGGGATTGATAACAGAATGCAGGCAAACAGAAAGGGATAGGGAAGTACTAAGTGAACGCCAAACTTTGGTTGAAGTTTTAGTTACATCTAGAATCAAAGCTGCTGTTAAAATGTGATAATTAGTCATTCATATAAATTGATGGATGATAACTATAAGAATAAATAAAAAGAGATTAGAAAATATTGTGAAGAGAGCATGGAAAGGCAACTTACAAAGGAACAGTGGGAGGACATGTGTATGATTCTCAAGTATGCAAAAGTGTCCAGAGGCTTTATGACCTTTGTATGGAAGTGTCTCCACTGGCATTTTTACACCCAAAGCAGACTTCAGAGGATGTTTCCTCAGGTAGATAACAAATGATGGAGGTGTGATTAGAGAAAGGTAACTGGGAACATGTTTTTGGGAATGTAATGAGCGGGCACAATTTAAATATTCCCTAGAGAATAGTTTGTCAGAAGAGTTAGGGGAGTAAATGAGTGTCACTAAAGAAACTATTTTTGAGCTTGAATTGCTTAGATATAGTAAGGCCTTAAAATGTTTAATGCTTGGCAAAAAAGAATCACTAGAAAATGCAAATCAAAATCCTAACTATACATATCCAAATTACTGAATATTATAAAGGAGATGAAGTAACCATAAGTGGAATTATTAGAAAAGGGAAGGAGAAAATTGCATGTAAATAAATGGAATCTGTAGGAACAATATGTGTAGAATAATGTTCATGAGTAGGTGTGCAATTTAAGAGAACTCGAGTAATTTATGCACTGGAGTGAATAACTGTTAAAAAGAAAACGTACATAATGAATGAAACAATAAACATGCTCACAATGGTTGGTTTTCTTTCCTGCTAATGCATGTGTATTCATGTGAGAATTTAATAAAGGTGTTTTAAAAAGTAAACAAGAAAGTGATCTGAAAAAGCATGAATTAATCCATGTGAACTCTAACTCTAGATTTAAAGCAGTTAGCAGCTGTATTAGCAGATTTTTAAACTAATTTAATTTTATGTAGAATACTGGCTATTATATTCTAAAAAAAAACATTTAGAATGTATTCCTTATTTATTAAGTTTATGACTTTTACATTGAAATATGTATAAATGATAAATAAACTTTCAGTGAATCTTGGTTAAAGATGTTTATGATTTGAATGCTATACAATATCTGAAGCTACTATTATTAAGCCCAAGCCCATATTGCTACTAGAGCAAATGTGTCTAATTTCTCTTTTTTACTAAAATGCATCTTTCCATTTTGAATGTTTGTTTTTGTGTTTTCATACTAAATATCAATGTATTGAAAAAACTAAGATTTGCTCTTTATTGTTTCATAAAGTAGGGTGATGAGAATATTGAGGATGTTTTGTATTAACAGTACAGAGCCTCTTATTTATAAGTTGATACTGCTTATGTGTGCTAGATTCATTTGTATACCTTTTATGTAGAAGATGTAAATTGTTTTGTTAGAAACCATCTATCTAAATATAAAGGCCCAGGATCAGAAGCACCTGGCATCATTTCATAGTAGTCATCCTGCTCAAGTATCTGATAAATGGAAGTATCAGGAAAAACATAATTTCAACACTTCATTAAGAAGCATTTCTGATATTTCCACAGAAAGGTGGAACTTTAGTTGACATTAACATCGATAGGTCTATGCCAGTACTGTACACTGCAAAATATTAAAAGGGAGTAAATCAGCAGTTTACTTAGTCTATTGCGTCAGTTAACATACTAAGTCAGTTTCACTATTGCTTTGGTAGTGAGTTCTCAGTTAATACTGTTTTAACAGTATCTGAATGCTTTCATAATGGGCTTAACAATGGTAATGTTTTACTGGTCAGGTCTCTTCTAATATATTCACAAATGATCTGTAACTACACTTGTTGCATTTGACCTATGCAATACTTTCAACTGCTAGTTAGAAAATAAAAAATATAAAGTAAAGTGGATACTTGTGTATTTCAATGAGTTCTTAACAAATGTGGATATTACACAAAGGTCAATACTTTAAGCCTTCTTCTTCAGCATGAATGTTTATTTTCATAGAATGACATTCATTGTCCATATATCTGAAATGAGTCAGGAACCTTTCAGGTATGACCTTGGTCAGATACAGATAGACGTTGTTTACTTCAGTTGATAGATGTGACTTAATGTCATGTCCATACAAAATAAAGAGTTGATGTCACAATGTAGCAAGTCATTATCATAAAGTAACAGATTACAGGAAATAGTAGTGCTTTAAAAAAATAAACTCATGAGGAATCGACTGACGACACTAGATGTTTTCAATGGGAGTTCTGTTCAGGAGCCTGCGATAGTTAATATCACGGCACAGCGACAATGAACAATGAAACGCTGCTCATCAGTGATGATGTATCCTTTACATGCATTGTACATTTGGCCTCCTGTTGTCAATGAGACGCATGTCCATACAGTATCTAGGAGAGTACTTCCTCCTTTAATTGTTTTCCTGTGGTGATCTATTAGTCTTTGTATACCATCACCTGCAGATAGTGGTACTGGTGTATGCCTGATCTTGCCATGGCTATTTATTGGCCACTAACTGCATTGTGGCTTTTATATACCAACTGCAGTCCAGGGATCTTTGCATCTGAGAAACTTTCCCATGCCAACTACAGTGTCACCAGTCTGCCCATTTGCATGACTTCTGCTTGTAACAGCCAGTGACAGTACAGCTTATAGTTTTGAAGTAAAGGGAAATGCTTGGTTCTCATGATGTTATGCACCATTTAATGAAATAAAGATGACTATTTATCTTCTAGTTTCACCCTTGACAGTTGATCTTTTTCCCAATTGCCTCTGTAGGTGCTTAATCTTATACACTTTGTGTGGTTTGACAGTTTTGAGCCTGATTGGAAAACTCCTCCCCCTTCTTGTTTGTGGACCCCGTCATATCTTCACTTATGCTTACCCTTGGAGGCTGCTCTGCCATTTTTCTTGTATAGACTTGGAAAGACATAATTGATTTTTAGCTTCTGTCTATGAAGTAAGTTATACACTATTCACTTTCCCTGTGCAAATTCCTTTTTGCTTTTATTCTATGTTCATTTAAACTAATGACTTCAACTTGGCCATTTTGTTTCCAAACATTCAATGCTGCTTGCTCAGACATACATGCCTCAGAATCATTCCTTCTCCCAAGTTAATTTATTTGAGACAGACTCAGGGAATAACAAATATGCAATGGTCCTTTTTCTTTTGCCTAGCACATGGTTACTCATGAAGTTACTGAATGAAGATTTAGATGCAGTCAGCACTACAGTATCATTCACTTGTGAGCTTCATTTATAAAGCACTTACTACAACCAACCATAGGTGGATTATGTGTGTGCAGTATTTTTAGTTGCTGCAAGAACTAGGGACATACATACGTGTGGTCATTGCATGTGCTTTATGAATGTCTTGTGTGGTTGGACACACTGCTGCTCTGTACCTTACTATTGCATTGCTGAGTGGGTTGTAGTGATTAGGCATTGCGCATGTGATCATAACAGTGGTTCATGAACCATGCCCCTGTGCTTCTGTAGGTAGTGTCCCTAGTAAACAAAATATGGAGTATATTTTGGGGAATTTTGACAGGTTTACTTGCTTGTTTGCGGACAGTTTGTTGCCCACTTTATATGGGTGATGTGCTGGGCAGATATGTGCCAGTCCTGTCTGAGCTCATTGCAGTGCATGTAATACATTGTCTTCATGCAGAATTACTCTTTCCCACTTTTGTTATGCTTAGCAATAGTAGCTGAGCTAATGTGGCAAACCTATCAATATCAAAACAGGATCAAATTAAATTGTCTTTGCTCAGTGCCAAAAGTCTAAACAATGAAGTGCTTGACGTTGAGACACTGCTGCATTTGGAAGCCACGCACATATGTGCAATGACTGATATATGGTATAAATGCCCAGAAATCACTCCCTTCATACCCGAGTTTAGCACCTACCATGGTTTTCCTCCACATTGCAGATGTGGTGACATGTCCTTATTTGTCAAAAAACATATCACCTTTAGGCAGATTCTCAGAGAGCAACAAATGGAACTTATTGAACTCCAAATCACATTAAAAAATCAATGATTAATTTATACCTTTTTCAAGACACCTTCTATTACCCTGGAAGTTAATGACAGATTCTTAAATGTCATGCCCATAAATAAAAACTCCATCATTGGGAGACTTGAACTACCAAACAATTGAGTGGAGTACCAATACCTCCAATGTAGGAAATGCACAGACATTATTAGATCTAATAAATAAAAATTAAATGGACAAGACTTACTAATTAAATCAGCTCCCTCCAGTTACATTCAGTGTTAAGACCCCAAGGAATTAAAGTGCCATAGTTTAAAATAAAAGTAGACTCTTTATATAACAGCTTATTTTTAAATACTGTATCATTACAATATTTTGAGAATATTTCTTCCAGAATGCTAGCTTGCAAACCAGAAGGTTTGATTTATCTATTAATTAATTATTAATTAGATAATTATGTTATTTTTGTGTATATATAGTTGCTCATGCTTGTAAGTTTATACTCATTAAATGTTCACAGCTGAGGCACTAGCATTTTATGTGTGTTCTATACTCGCTGAGTTGGTGTTCAACTGCTCTGAATTGTTCATGTCATAGATCCTGGTCTTGTAGATTATGCAGAGGTCATTCATGTGTAATTCAGAAAGACAACAATGTATCAGTTCCTGAAATTTATATGCATAATTCATATTTTCTAACCCTAGTATCACTTTCCTACTTTGGACACAATAGAAGAATCTCCATGGGTTCTGTTCAAGCAGCTTTATTTTATACAAACACATCACTATAGAAGTTTACTGACTTTACCTTAAGTAACATATACAAACTAACAACTGCTATCATGCATGTTCTCACAAAATGGCACTAGGGGATACACGTGTCTGAGATTTGTATGTGCATGTATAGCCTTGACATGCTTCTTAAAGATACAGCACACTTCACTTGCATTCTGATCTACATTCTCCCTCTTTGATGAGAACTAGATCCTATAACACTATGAGAGTACTTAGCATGCAGAAATCACAGGTAATTCTTTGTCATGCATTTCACAATATTAAGTGCACACACACACACACTCACACACACACACACACACACACACACACACACACACACACACACATATTTATATATATATATATATATATATATATATATATATATATATATCTAAATGTATACACATATATACAATCAAGTTCATTTTATGGCATATTTCACACTAGGCTTTAATACTTGCCCATATTGCCTGACATAAAACTGAGAGTTAGATTTAGCAACTGGAAATGTCTCTGCAAAATGTTTGACTTGTGGAATGTCTGTAACATTTGCTGGAATGGAATCAGAATTTTGAGCACATTCTGGTATGGAACCAGTGTCTGATTCAATCTTAGATTTGAAGTCTGCATCACAGAAACAATGTTGTGATGGTGATGATGATTCTGGTACATGAAGAATATGTTTACGCTTCCTCCTGTATTCCACACACTTGGAGTCTACCAGGTAGGATCTTGGCTTGGCACAGATGCCTGTAATCTATCCAACTCAATCAAAACCTTTCATTATCTGGACTCTCCTTGCCTCAACGATGAAGTAATCTGCTCAATCTGTCATAGCTAGATTTCTGGATATTATGCTTCTTAACTAATTGAGTCTTGATGGTTTTATTGTTCTTTGGTTTAGGCTTCAATAAACTGGAATTAATGGGTAGCTTAATTTTAGTTTGCCTGGAAAGTAATCTTTGAGCAGGTGAGCCAAGAATATCGTTACAGGGCATGTTTCTGAGATTAAGCTAATTCAAGAATATATCAGTGTTGTCATGCTTTGAGCTTTCAAGTAACTGCTTTGCACTCAGTACTGCATGTTCAGCTGCACCATTTTACTGAGGATATTCAGGACTACTAGTGACATGTACAGAGTCCCATTCTTTTGCAAATTTCTGAAACAATTGGCTAGTAAATTGAGTACCATTGTCAAAAAGAACTTTGTGTGGACTACCATGAACTGAAAAATGACGTTTCAACTTAGTAATAACAGCAGTGGATGTTAGGTTAGGTAGTAGATCAATCTCAAAGCAATTTGAATAAGAGTCTACCAAAGTCTTCCTCTCAAAGACATCAGCTGCAACTATTGACCAAGGTAGTTCAGGAACTAGCTGAAGTGGTTCTCTTTGCAAATGCGATCTAGTACTATTGCATACAGAACAGGAAGAAAGTACTTTGTCAATGTCTTTCAGTAATGAAGGCCAAAATACTAATGCTCTTACTCTTCTCTTCGTGGATGTGGATCCTGGGTGACCATGATGCAAAATCTGAATATATTATTGTAAAGAAGCAGGAACAAAAATTTTAGGACCTTTGAAAATAATGCCATCATCCATCAACAATTCATCTCTGTAAAGAAAATAGGTTTGCACTTCAGGTGGTACACTTGATTGCTTTGATGGCTAGCCAACATTAATGCAGTGATTGCACTTCTGCAAACCTGGATCAGTGTAAGTATGATCTCTCAGCTCATCAAGTCTAGTGGTAGAAAAATTATGCACAGACATCACATCAAAGACAAAATTCTCTGCATGAAACTGTTCTGTTGTATTTCTGGGTGATCTGGATAAGATATCAGCCAGATAAAGCAAATTGCCTTTCGTGTTGACCATTTTGAAATTGTACTTTTGCAATTTGAGCATCATTCTTTGTAATCTCGCTGGATGGAGCAGAATGCATAGGTTTTTTTAGAATAGTAACTAGAGGTTGGTGGTCAGTTTCAATCTAAATAGCTGGACCATAAATATAATCATGAAACTTTGAACATGCAAATACTATTGCCAAAAGCTCCTTCTCAATCTGAACATGCATCTTAGTTTGGGTTAGTGTTCTAGATACATAGGCTACTGGTCTGCCCTGCTGAAGTATAACTGTACCAAGACAAAATTTTGAAGCATCACAGGAAGGAGTAACTGGTTTGTTCACATTGTAGTATCTTAAGTTAGGTGGAATGGCAATTTTCTGCTTAAGGTCTTCAAGTGCTGTTCCAACCATAACCATGCAACATTTTTGCATGTCAGCTCTCTTAAGGGTGCTGTCAACTCACATAAGTCTGGTATAAACTTGCCTAAATAGTTGGCCATGCCTAGAAAATATTGTAGAGCTTGTACATTATCTGGTGTTGGACATCTCAAGATCAGCTGCTTGCTTAGTCAGCTCTGCTCTCAAGTCTGTACTTGTGAACAAATGACCTACGTATGTAACTTCTGGAAGTCTGAATTTGCACTTCAGAGGATTGAGCTTCAAATTTACTTCATATGCTCTATCTAGAACTTTCTTGAGATTTCTGTCAAGCTCTGCTTCATCATTGCCTCCAACCAACAAATCATCTATTATTATGGCACAAGGATAACCAAAAAAAATTTGCTGCAGTGCATGCTAAAAGACTTCACTTGCACAATTTATTCAAATGGCATCCTTAGGAATCTGTAGTTAGAAATGATGATTTATGATCAAGCATCACTTGCCAAAATGAACTCTTTGCATCCAAAACAGATAAAACCGTGGCATTCAGTATTAGGGCTGCGACCTCTTTGATTGTGTACATTGGATGATACAGTCTCTTTAAATGTTTGTTCAGATGTCTTGGGTCAATATATATTCTGATTTCGTCTGAGCCTTTTTTGTGAGGTGCTACCATGGATGACACCCATTCAGTTGGTTCTGTGACTGGACAAATCACACCTTGCTGTACCATTTTATCCAGCTGAGTCTTGACTTTGTCCTGCATAGCTATTGGAACTCCTCCTGTTGGTCTGACTAATGGATTGACCTTTGGGTCTAACTTCATGGAATATACAACTGGAAGTTTTCCTAACTTGTCATCGAAAACATCAGGAAACTCTGAGAAAATGGTTTAAAAAAAAATAAACCCTGAAATGCACTTACATGATGGACCTCTTTAGCAGAAAAAAGCAGATTCATTCTTAAACTGTCTTTGAGACCTAATAAAGATTGCACTGGTCTTTGGACTACATAGAATAGCATGTTGTAACAGTTCTCAGACAAATAACATGAAAGCATCATTGAACCATCGGTTTGAATTTCTTCACCTCCATAAACAACAAGTCTCACACTACTGACTACATTGAGTTGTTCGTTAGTTCTCACTTTAGCAAATGTGTCTGCTGATATAACATTACACTTTGAACCAGTGTCTACTTTAAGCTCTGTGGATTTTCCATTAATCCAGACAGTACAAAACACTTTGTTCTAGCTAATAAATTCACAGCATCATCTTTTTCATCAAGCACTGATATACCATCTACGTTGAAAGCTGTCTGCTCTGGCTCTATTTGATCAACTTGCTTCTTTGTGTGACCTTTCTTTACAACTGTGTGAGGCTTACTTGATTTACAAAACTTTTGAAAGTGGGTCCATTTTTTTACACTTGTAGCATTGCTGACCAAATGCTAAACACTTCTCTCTTTTAGACTCATGATTTGCACCACAATTGCAACAGTTGACAATAAAGTTGGACTTTGGTTTTGCTGATTCATGCTTCTATTGTACCGAGCTGGAGAGCACTCCCTTCTTAGAACTTACTGGGAAGCTATGTGTCTTCCCTGGAAACCTCATAGTTCCATGTGCTTGGGCCTACTTTTGTTTTCCAAGTGTTGCATACTATCTACATTTGCTCTGGAGCCAACTGAAACCATGCTCTTGTCACTTGTAAGCATACTCGTGGGTTTTTCTGTCACCTCATAGAGTTGACAAATCTCTATGGATTTGCTCAACATTAAATCACTGTCATGAAGTAAAATATTTCTCACAGCAGCACTGTTAATACCACACACAAGCCTGTCCTTTACCAGCTCATCTTTTAAGTCACCAAAGCAACACATCTTAGCTTTGTTTGGCAAGTCAGTTATATAAGTTGCAAATGTTTATCCTGGTTTCTGATCTCTCGTGTAAAACAAATGCCTCTCTAATATAATATTTGTCTGTGGGTTACACATTTCTCTGAACTTACTCTTTAAACACTCAGGCCTTCTCTGGATTCAGCCTGTACAACAATATGGCAGTTTTCATCTTCTCCTTCATATACTGCAGGTCCACACACAAATGAAGGCTCTCTTTCTATGGCCTCTGACCCAGCTAGGTTTAGCAAAGGAAATGACCTGGTGCGAACATCTCTATCTACATAAGCTGCTTGTATAAAAATATCTTACTCTTGCTCAAATATCCTCTAATTCCCTAGTGATAAAAGACTAACCAAGGTGACCAAAAGCAATAACATAGCAGGTGACTCCCTCTTCTCTAACTACATAGGTAAAATTTGGAACTCATTACCTTCTGCTATTACCTCAGCCAATTCAATGGTTACATAAAAAAAAAAACTACTAAAACAACACCTAAAACTCACACGGCTATGCCCTTGCTACCCACCAGGCTGACCCATATCACACACACCCTCTGACCCATATTCGTGCTCTCTTTCACTTCTATCCTTTGAAGAACAATCGTGACTCCTCCATAAAGTGCCTCACCTGCAAACACCAACACCAACAGTCCACAATTATACACATTCCAACTTCAAACCCAACCACTTCTCACAAAACTAACCCTAGCATCCTCTCCCAACCCCCTCTTACTTACATTTGTCTCAGTGTTATTACTGGAAACCAGTACATTCTATGTACTACTTTACTCTAACTTATAAACTATGGAATTTTGTTAAAACTTGTGACTACCAATGAATATTGTACTTTGTAACTTTAAAACTATGGAATCTTGCTAAATCATGTGTTTTCCTATGAATACTTACTTGCTATGTAGAAATCTCATAGTTGTTTGTTCTTAGTCTATGGAGCTTTTCTCCCCAGGCCTCCACTGAAAATGGACTTGTATCCAGTCAGACTCTCCCAGTCAACAAATGTAAAATAAAATAAATAAATAATATTCTGATCAAATACAAGTGGTAGGGGCTTTCAAAATCTGTCTGCCATATTAACACATACCAGTGAAGGGTTTTGCAAATAAGCACAAACATACAGTCATGCACATATCCCAGAAACTTATGCCAGTATTCGTAACTTTGTCCAATGCCTTTGTGCTTCTGAATTCATACTTTTGGCCTTTTTGAAATAATGCTAATGAACCAACTCATAGTACCTTTGAATAATTGGACCTTGCAAAATAAACTTCTCAAGTGCTTTAACACTCTTGAAAAAGGGTTTATATCATGTTATCGAAAGATGAAAATAGCGAACCCTATTTCATCGAACCTAAAATAGCTAAACCACATAATATCGAACATTCAGAACAGATAATTTTTTCCTTGGGGAAAAAATTCACTATTCCGAAACACATACACACAACACAAGCACACCTAAAAAACATCAATACACACACATACACTTATAATCCTACAACTAACCCTACATTAAACTATACATACACTACTTTCTATCCACTTACCTTAACCCAAACCCTAATCCTAAGGTCCATCACTATCGCACATTCACCTAACCCACGCCCTAACCTTAACACACTTAACCCACCCCTAACCCTAATTCACCTAACTCACGCCCTAACCCTAACTCACCTAACCCGCACCCTAATCCTAACAACCACACAATCGCACATTTACCCGACCCATAAATTTCCACTACAGCGCTGAAAATAGTGAAGCCACAGAAAGAATTATGTGTTCTGCAGCTTTGCAGTTTTTAGCATTCGCTCAAAAAAACGGGTCAATATTAGAAAATTCAAAGTTTTAAAACTTCGATGTTCTGATATAGACCCTTGAAAAATGCTAAAGTCATTTATCATCATTCTGCTAAAGTCATTTGTCATCATTTTAAGAAACATCTCAAACAACTTTACAATGTGAGTGAAATAAATCTCGGGCACTGCACTACTCTTGTGATATTGTTTTGGAACAAATCACCTCTTGTCAGTGTAAGAAACATATCAAATAACTGCACGATGAAAATAAATTGGACTTCTTTTGCCCAAAACTCAATAACATTTCGAAGTAGTTGCATTTTGCGAATAACTGCAGTCAGTACGCTGAAATGTCCCAAAATGGTGGTATCTTATTAGGCAACTCTTTACAGTGCAAGCAACACTCTGGAATGGCAACACTTTCCGAATAGAGACACCCAGCACAAGAAACTTTTTGAAATGGCTATACTTCGACTGTATTTCATGAAATAGTTGCACTTTGCACATAATAAACTCTTTGACATACATGCAGAGTAATAAGCACACACTGTAAGCACTTTTACACAGTTTTAGATACTTTGAGTAACTTTAGTTATGCCCTTAATACAATATGAAGTCATAGTTAAGCCGAAACATATCACCTTGCCAAACACATGCAGTCGTCTTGCTTTATTTTTGCTTAATGTGCTCTTTTTGACCTTATTATATTTGTTCTGCTCATTTAAGCCCTTTTCATGCCCAATGTACTTTTCTTGTGCTTGTTTTACTCTAAACATGCCCAGTTTTGCTTTAAACATATTTGTTTTACTTTAAACATGCGTGTTTTATCTTTAAACATATTCATTTTGCTTTAAACATGCTCATTTTACTTTACTGTTAATCATTTCATCAAATACCTTTATTTTAAGTATCTCTTTTTTAGCGAACACACTTTCCGTGCCTTCTGCTTGCTCAGTAATGTGGTTTGTGCCCTTGTAATGCCCCATTTTGTCTCTTTTATCACATGATCACTTTGTGCTACTTATTGCCGTTGATTCTTTTCTGTCCTTTTTGTGCTCGTTTCTCTTAGTTTTACCTTCACTGTCATCTCTGCACCTCATGGCTCTGGATCTTATTCTCTTTGATCCCGGTTCTGACACCATGCTGCTCTCCTACTTTGGACACAATAGAAGAGTCTTCTTGGGTTCTGTTCAAGGCAGCTTTATTTTATATAAACACATCACTATAGAAGTTTACTGACAGTAACTTAAGTAATATGCAAACTAACAACTGTAATCATGCATGTTCTCACTGTGGCTGCTCTTACATAATGGCACTAGGGGATACACGTGTCTGAGATCTGTATGTGCATGTATATAGCCTTAACATGCTTCTTAAAGATACAGCACACTTCACTTGCATGCTGATCTACACCTAGGATTTTTCTTGTAAAGAGTCATTATACCTTTTCTATTTGGCTGAATGCTATAGAATGCATCAGTGTGTTTAGTAATGGGTTAAGTCATGACTATAAATTCAATTTTCAAATAATAAAAACACAACACAATCATTAAAGATTTAAAAATAATCCTACGCAACAATTGAAACATTAATAAATATGTATCGACTAAAGTCAGAAAAGCATATTTTATATCACTTCAAATTATAAATGGCATGAATATTTGCTCCAAGGAAAGCACTGTACTACTTTATACATCCATAACTCTTTATGCCAGTACTCAGCAGATTTGATTGTGCTAAGCCAGCTTCCTAATTTTATGTCTGAGCAGTCTAAACTGAGTTCTGCAAACCACCTCTGATAGCCAAATCACAATGGACAGATAACCCCACCCTGATTTATGCAGACAGCTAACCCCACCCAAATTATTGTCCTTTTACTCAAAAACTATGCTACCATTTAACTATTTACAAATTGACATTTAATTTTTCAGTTATTCCCTTGAGAGGAATAGCATTAAATGTCTGTGAATAAACTCTCAGTACTTCAAATGCTGTTGTTCTCTCTATAACAGAATGCTATGAGATAAGAAAAACAGGGCCCACTTTTCCTTACTGAAACATTCCATATCTAACAAAACTAGATCTCCAGTCTTGTGTTAGATGCTAAGCGCTATTATACTCCATGATTTTATACTGAATCCTGCTTAGGCTGAAGGGTTTAAATTGTTTGGATTTGAACCTCCTCTCACATTGTGAATTAGTATCCATGCAGCCCATCATCACTGATTAGGAATTTGTCTGTGTATTAACATTTTATTGTCAAAATCAAAGCTCTTGAACCATGAGAAGACACAAATCACATATAGCTATTTGTGATTTGTGGCTTCTCGTGGTTCCAGAGCTTTGATTTTGCCAATATTCTTATATTTATTGCTTCTGGATTGTGCCCTGGATACTTTTGTTGTACTATTAACATTTTGTTAAAATGATCTTGAAATGTTTAGTTAGTTTGATCTTAATTCTGTGTAGGAAACCACCATGTATTTTTCCTAGTCTAATAGTATTCAAATGTTTATTTCTTTATTTATTTGCATCAGTAATTATCATACTTGTAGCTATATAAACAAGGGGAGGTCTCCTCTCCTATCTAAAATACCCCGATAGGCATTTTTATTTACTGTGAACTTTACAGAATATTTTTCTTTAGGCAAATTTAACATGTCCTGCAGTTAGATAATCACTTTATAGTTTATTGACAACATGTGACTTTCACATTTTTTCCCCTTTTGTTTTCTGATGATATTAAAGAATGCCTTATTATTACAATAGCAAAGAATAGGGCATCAGAACCACTCTACCAACTTCTGGAAAGTGACTCAGTAAGTGGAACAAAGAAACTGTATCAGGTTGCAAGGCAAACACAGAAAGATAAAGAAGATAGACACCCTTCATAAGGGATGCCAGCAACAACCTACTCACCAGTCCACAGGACATCAAAGCAGATGAAAGGAGTATTTCCACCAGCTTCTGAATGAAGAAAACCCCACAGAAGCTGTACTGCCACAGAAGTAGCCTACAATGAGAGAAGAAGAGGAGCCCACCCTAGAAGAAGTAAGAACAGCACTAATGAAGATGAAGGCAGGGAAAGCAGCAGGCTCAAATGAGGTCACAGCAGATATTATAAAGATGCTGGGTGAGCTAGGGGAGCAATGGCTCCTGAGGGTACTAATAGCAGTGTGGAGAGAAAGGCATATCCCTAATGACTGCAGAATAAGCATATTTGTGCTAGTGTACAAGAACAAAGGGGACATCCACAACTGTGGGCAGTACAGAGGCATCAAACTCCTATCAAATTATATGAAAGTTCTGGAGAGGGTGATTGATAAACGAATATGCAGAGTAGTAGAATGTAAGATGGGAGATGATCAGTTTAGATTCAAGTTAGGATGCAGCACAACTGACCCAATGTTTGCAGTGAGACAGATACTTGAGAAGAAGCTAGAGATGAGGAGAAAGTCCAACTGGGCATTCCTAGACTTGGAGAAAGCATATGACAAGGTTCAAAGAAAGCCGATTTGGGCAGTACTGCAGTGGTTTGAAGTCCGAGAAACATTGGTAGAATTAGTGCAGGCTATGTACAAGGACCCAATGACTCAAGTATGAACAGTGTTCGGCCTCACAGAGGGGTTCCCAGTGGGAGTGGGTGAGCACCAGGGTTCAGCTCTGAGCCCACTGCTGTTTATACTGGTGATGTACTATATTAGCAAACAGGTCAGAGGGGACAGATCAGCAAAGTTGCTGTATGCAGACAATGTGGTTTTACAGGCAGGCTCTGAGCTAGAACTTCAGCAAAGGATAGGAGAATGGAATTTAAAACTGAAGGCACATGAAATGAAACTAAGCACAGATAAGATGGTGGTAATGGTAGCAAACTGGGGAAATCAGAAGAAGCTGAGAATAGAGAGAGAAGAGAAGATAGTGGAACAGTTAAACAGCTTCAAGCATCTGGGGGTGGTAAGTGAGGAGAAGGGAAGTCTGAATGAAGAGGTCAAAGCTAGAATCAGAGGGACTGCAGCCAACTGGCATAGAGTGTCAGGTTTAGTCTATGACAGAAGAATGCCAAAGAAGCTGCAAAGTAAGATGCACAAGGCAGTGATGCGACCAGTACTACTGTATGGTACAGAAACCAGGGCAGTAAAGGCATAATAGTTGAAAAAGCTAGAGGCAATGGAAATGAAGTGCCTGAGAAGGGTGGTAGGATGCATACTGTGGGCAGACGAAGAAATGAGGACATAAGAGAAGAAGCCAAAATAGCACCAATTGCAGAAAAGATCAAAGACAACAGATTATGGTGGTTTGAACACACGTGCAGAAAAACAGAAGACAATCTGGTGAGGAAGATTTGGGACAGGCAGGAAGAAGGTAAGAGGAAGTGAGGATGTCCAGTAAAGAGGTGGATGGATTGCGTGAAAGAAGATCTGTGACAGTCAGGCATGAGTGTTGAAGAAGGCAGGAGTGTGGGACTGAATTGAGAGAGTTGACGACAGTTAACACGATGCCCCAACCCCATGTAGAAAAAAATGGGGAAAAAGGGGGCTGATGATGATGATTATTGCTTTCAGCCTCTGAGATCAAGCTGAGTTCATACTTGAACCCTGACAATTTTATAAGAAAATGAAATAGCTTCTCTTCTTTGTTCAATCTTATCTTCTTTTTAATGACAAGGGTATTTTTTGAAAGTTAAGCAGTACATCTTTTTCTGATATATATATATATATATATATATATATATATATATATATATATATATATATATTATTAATTTTGTGATTCCACCAAAGATATTCTTTGTTCAATTTGTAGGTCTTAACCAGTATGCTTTCATGAATGCAGCAGTTTCTTGTACTGTTTGTATGAGTTACTGAGGACAGTAAAACATCCTGTATTCTTAAACATTTACTGTATGTTATCTTAATGCCCATTGGAAGAGTCAAGAAAGGATGGTTTATTGATTTTACTTTAACTCGGTTTGTTTGTATGACATCTAAGACAGTAGTATACCAACTTGCATTTTGTAGTATTAGTTCCAGATTGTCTTGTTTAGCTTAGTTGATATGAGGTTATCTTTTTAATGGTGAGTAGGTCACCCAGTCATTGCTTGTTCAGTTAAAGTTGAAAGTAAGGATTTTATTTTCACTGATTTTAAGTCCTGAAATTTAATCAGAATGCATTCATGCTCTCTAGGTGGACATAGACAATGTACTTGTGAATTCGTATAGTATCACTATAATTCAGAGTTGTTGATATTTGTCATTGTATGAACAATTTATAGGCCTGAATTTTCTTGTTTTTTGTTTTTGTATGTGTACTTTATTATGAAAAGTCCTAATGTACCTATTCCATATCAAATGGACTCTTACTATCCTCAGGTGTCACGTGTCTAAGCCTAGAATATGCCTCATGATGGGATTGTTTAATTAAAGTGATATCCTCCATCTATCAAGGGCAGCTTTAGTAACTATTCTGACATTCTAGTCCTATGTTACTTATAACTGCCAATGATCAGACTCTGCCTTCACTTTAATGGATGTATATTTGTAGCTTTTCAAGCCTTTATCATTATAACTTATTTCTTCCAGACACTTTATGACTTCACTGCTACTGTCAGATATCACCAGTTTAGGACACATTCATTTTTCATACTTATGTACTACCAGTATAGGCTCAGCTTTGACTAAAACTTGAGTTCTACTTCACAGATTAGATTTTAAAGATGACTTCCACCCACAGCTGTGAATGGCTAAAGGTAGCCATTTATGCACATTACAAGACATCCACCTTTCTTTTTACAATTGCTTGGTTACCGACTCTGTGAATGAAGGAAATCCTTATCAGCATTCTCTAATTGCCTCATGTCAGGCAGAGGAAACAAGATAGGGGAGGGTATAGCCAGGCATACTCTATGTACTCTACTGAGTGCATTTTTTTTTCTGAGTATTACATTAATATGGCTATTTTTCAGGTCATATTATATCTACAGCTGTTTAAATGAATGCCCCCAGCAACAGGCACAGTATTTCTAATCTAAAAACAATATTTTAATAGCTTTAGGGGAAAGAGCTGAAAATGTTACTTACATATATTAAGTGCTTGTGGGCAACATTTTGAGAGATATGTCCATTTTAAGTGATGGGTGTCCAAGGGGGTTAACAGTAAGAGCTTGTGAGTGCTAATTGAAATTTACTTGCTACACCCCTGAGAGAAGCGCAAGCCCTAAGCTCTAAAGTTGCTAAATATGGGGTTAATATTTTAAGATTAAATTGCATATGCAGTGAAAGTGTAATTGTATGCTTAAGTCTTTAAGAGCTGCTGTGGTCAAAAACTGGAAAATATATCATCAAATAGTTCAGTATCATAGTAATAGTAATGGCCCTGCAGCATTACAAGTATTTTCTTTTTTAATTGTAATATAAATGGCTTGTTGCAGTGCCATGCTGATTCAGTGTTTTGTGGCAAAGCTTTTGTCTTCTAGCACTGAAGTGTTTGTCTCCTAGAGGATAACATTTTTGAAGCACGATTGTCCTTTGGGCTATTCTGCCTATTTGCTTGCAACGGTGATACTCAGAGCTGCTGCTTACTTTCAGAATACTTAGAGTTTTAGGAAGTCAAGTCCACTGATTTGTATTCTTTACCATCATTTCAACTCACTTTAATGGTCTTATTTTTCTTCATTTGCAAACACTCCTTACAATTCTTTTTGGGAAAATTCAATAATTAGTAGCTGCAAGGAATCCTTCCAATTTCGTTCCCTTTGCAGCCAGTACTCGCATTTATCTCAGCATTCCAGCCACAGTTTTCTTAAACTGAGAACACCACACAGTGACAGAGCTACAAAACACCTGAGGATAAAGAGGTTTAGAATTTAGAACATTAGTGGGAAGGGAAGATGGATGTCTTTCTTTTTTTAATTTGATGGTCAATCTGATGTAACAGCTGGAAGGACGTATTTCAAAATAAATCCTTGTAAGATTTCATGCAAGCCTAATATGTTTCACAAACAGAAAGCTGAACAGTATAGAAATGTCTGCCACACAGGAAGAAATTTGTGAATCTTGTTTTATTAATATATTGCATTAAGGGGATTGTTTTTATTTAGAGGAAAATGCACTTTTATGTAAGGAAGAAAAATGACCAAGGCTGTAGTTGTCCTTAGCATTTCTAGAACACTGGTTTATTGGTTTCCTCAACCAGAAATTTTCTGTAGTTGTGATTATAAGTATATGTTTTTAATATTGTTGACAAAGAAATATAAGAATGCTTATAGTATTACAGATTTAGCTTTTTAGAAACTTTTAAACACTATTACCTCTGAATCAGGCTCTAGAATCAACAAAAAATTTGTAGTAAATTTTGAATTATTAATCACACTGAAAGAGTCAAATGTAATAATACGATTTTTTGACAGATAGCCCCAACGCTGTCAAGTCCAGAAGTCCATTGAAATCTGAAAAGAAAGAAAAAAACACAACTGTTTTGACTTAACTTGAGCAGTCTAAAAATACATCTTATGAATTTAAGTGATATGGTTCTTGAGTGAAATTTTTTAAATTAAGGCTTCCTGACCGAAGGGTTATAATATGGTTGAGGAAGCAGGACACCTTCCTGGAGTTCACTCATTAAATGGGCCAGCTTTACAAACATTGCCCATTCATTGATGGTGGTGCACCCTTGGTGGTGTTATACTTAAGTATAGGTGGGGGTGGTATATCCCAAAATAGGGATGCAGTAGGCATCACCCTCCTTGTAAGATCCCTGGGATGTACTACATCAAGAAGGGACACTTCCACTGAGTTTCATTTTTGATCATTTGGAACCTTATAGGTTGTCTAGGATTCCCTGGATTCTTATTGTGGGGATCTACCTGACCTTGTTTATACCATATACTTTTTATTAGTTTTGCTTGCCAAAGATACGGTGGATTTCCAGTTGATTCATTCATTCATTCATTCTTTCATTCATCTATCTGTTCATTCATGCATTCCTTCATTTCTGTTTCACAATTTACACATATCTCTTCATTGAAGTCATTGTCTTTTGAGAAATTATCATTATTGGAGTTGATTACTGTAAGTGACCTTAGAAAATGCAAGTGCTTTTAATTTCTTTTTCAAAACAACCAACATAAAAAATATTAATGAATGAAGTAAGCATTATATCAATAGTTACCTGAACAGACCTCATAAGATTAGAATCACTGCAAACATAGTTTAACAAATGTTTTATGATTACTCAATGAGCAACATGTTTTGCATACAAAGCTGCAACATTGAGGTCAGACTTTTACAAAATAGGATTTATATTTCTGACTGGACCTATCCAGTTGATTTATGAACTAGTCTGATATACCTTTTTAATTGCTAGTAGGTCTAACATGATTTACAATTTGAATTCATTAGGTGTTTATATTCTGATATACTATATGCAAAAGGTGTTAAATGTTAAAGTATGGGTTGCCTTTCATGATTTTATTTGCTTAAAATAGAAGTACTATTATTTATCAGCTCATAAGAAGTACTTTTTTCAGTTCTTGTACAGATCCTATTCGTTTTCTGTCTAGTACATTTAGCTGGTTTGATTAACTGGGCATGGCTCATTAAGCTCAACATCTTGTTTTCTGGCATGCCTATGAGGTTCTGCTCTGTCTCTGAGACTTGTTCAGAGATACACAGAACTGGCATGAAGGCTGTTGGATTAAAGCCCAGCTCTGTGATGAATCAATTCATTTGCAGCTCACTATGCTAATCTTAGAGTAGCACTGTCTAGTACACTGAACCTTCAAATAGCATTTTATGCAAGTAATTTGCTAAGACTTAATTTTACAGAGCTATGAAATTTAGATGTATTTTCCAGTTTATTGTCCTCACAGGCTATAAAAGAGAAGTTCAGCCATCTACCTGTCTAATACCATTAACATTCAATCTGTTTTTTATAAAAATAATTGCAAACAAGCTAAGCTCAGTGCAAACCATATAATTATTCTGTAGATAAATGTAAAGGGTATTTGACTAGCACATTTTTATACTATCGGATAATTTATTTGTAAATCTAGGGAAAATATTGAATGATTATGACCTAACACTATAAGAATAAAAAAAAATGCAGTCTCTGTTGCTGTGACAGAAAGGGATACACTAAATACTTGGACTCAGGTGTACACAATGTACGTAGAGAAACTACGCGTTCAATTCAAAGAATTAGCAGTTTTTGCACAACAGGCATAGATAATGTGGTCCTCAGGTGACATAATTTTGTTGAACCTCTCTTTCTTTTCAGTTATAGACTTTAAAGTCCTGCCACATGATGCTACTTTTTAAAAATGATTTAGCTTTTAATACACTAGTCACTGTAGTGGATTAAAGTTTTCAAAAAACTGCAAAATGACTAAATAATATTAAGTAACAGTTAGAAGATGAAAATATTATATAGTTAGTGTGATTACATTGCACACAAACCTGCATTTAATCAAAACATGGAGCTGGGATTGCAATGCATGCTTCTTTTATTAAGCATGGCTGTTGCATGATCAGTGTTCGCATCCAGATGTGTGTACATTTGTCTATATGCAGTAACAGTGTATATACTGCATTTCTTCTTGTTCTCCTTCTTCCTTCATAGCTTTGCTGAAGAACTACATGAATGAAAGCCATGGGCCTTTACTTAATTATTACAACCGTCAAGTTACTGTGTCAAATGGATTGATATTGAAAGGCAACTGATGAAATGCAACTGACTGATCCGCAGCCTACCAAAAAAAAAAAAAATCAAACAAAAATAAAACATTGTTTTTTGCAGGGTGTTAAGACCACCCCCTATATCCTCACCCACCCCTGCTTCTGTTTTATATATATATATATATATATATATATATATATATATATATATATATATGTATATCTACACAAACACACACCAACTCCAAGATTGCACTGCAGTGGGAAGAGGGCAGATTTCTTAATCCCCACTGTACTTCAATTTTGCAAAGAAAACAAAAAGTACATTTGAACACCCGATTTTCATTTTTTAGCCATTTGACAATTGGGATGTTTGACCAGTTGTCAGTAGCCTATATATTTATAAAATTATTACACACTTTAACTGTCTCAAAGTTCACTGAAACTTATAAAAAACACAAACCTTGTGAAAATGATTGGTTGTTGTGTCTTTCGGCTTTTCCCAGTTAGGGGTCGCCACAGCGGAACTCCGGTCCACTAATGATTGGCAGTAGATTTTTACATGCCAAATTGCCAGCTCTGATGCACAACCTTCAACAAAGGTACACCCATTCACGCATGTCTCCACACAGAAGACGCTCTAGCTGAGAATCAAACAGGACAACGTCTTACTGTGAGGCGACAATACTACCGCAGCACCACCACCACAGTTGGTCAACTATACAAATAATTGACAGGTATTTGAGATCCACAATCCCTGGATAGAGGAATATTCCCTTTCCCAAGGATTGTGCAATCTCAGAGTTAGTATGTATAATTAGCAGGGGGTGGGGGGCACAACAACTCACATGCGGGATGTTGTTTATGTTTTTTTTAATTTGAAACAATATTTGCATGCACCAAGAATCAACCTAAGCACATGCATTCTAGGAAGTCGACGTTTCTGTTTTCGATGTAGAGTGGTTTACTTTCAGGACTTCAACATGTCTGTTAGTCAATCAACTGAAGGTAAATCATATGTATCTGTATATATGAGAGTCATGTATCTGATAGCTGAAATATGTTATACTGTCAGAAAAGGCTTTGGTTTCTTAACCACACTATAAAGGAACAAGTGGTTTATCAGGAAATGAAAAATAGAAATTATAGACTGAGTTTTTTTGATGAAAGTAGGAGATATAAGTCCCAAACAAAATCCAGTAATCTTACAATTGAAGATCTTTCATGTACTATATCACTATGTGGTCCATTTACCCATTTTTCTGTGGCTTTTAGGTTAAAGTAATATATTTGCTATTAGTTTGGCATACATTCTAAATTTAAGAAGTTTGCTTTGTTTTTTTATGAATGAAGTGCTTTGTCAGTAGTTTGTTCTGCAACTTTAGTTTCACTTATTTTTGGTGTACTTTAGCAGTGTAGTGATCATTACTTTAGGAACTGTTAGCTTTATAACTTAGATTTTTTTTAATTATCTTAACTAGTTTAGAAACATAGAATCAAGTGAAAGATGAGTACCAGTAAGAGTGAAAGGGAAGGTCTACAAGAGGGTAGTGAGACCAGCTATGTTATATGGGCTGGAAACAGTGCCATTGACAAAAATGCAGGAGTCAGAGCTGGATGTGGCAGAGTTAAAGATGTTAAGCTTTGCACTGGATGTGATGAGGGTAGACAGGATTAGGAATAAGAATAAGTGTATCAGAGGGTCAGCCCAGGTTGGACGGTTTGGAGACAAAGCCAGAGAGATGAGATTGCATTGGTTTGGACATGTGCTGAGGAGGGATGTTGGGTATATTGGGAAAAAGATGTTAAGGATGAAGCTGCCAGGTAAGAGGAAAAGAGGAAGGACTATGATAAGGTTTATGGATGTGGTGAGAGAGGACATGCAGGTGGTTGGTGTGACAGAGCAAGATGCAGAGGACAGGAAGAAATGGAAACAGATGATCCATTGTGGTGACCCGTAATGGGAACAGCCAAAGGAAAAAGAAAGAAACATAGAATCAAGTCTGCTTAATTTGTGAAGTTATTTCCTGTCTATCTACTTGCAGACACCATTTAATGTTTTATTATACTGCATGTGCAATATGTTTTTAATGAATTGTTTTATCAGTATTTCTTAATCAAATAAACTGCTTTTCTAAAAAAAAACACAAAAGTATTTTAATTAGGGAATCCCCATCCCACATCTTCACTGGTAGCCTTTCCCCTTGCAATCTCCTTTCTTATATATGCCAACTCAGTGGGTAAACAGCAGTAGAGAAAAGGGAAAACTCCCTGCAACAGTTCACAGTGGAATTCCCCAAACAGAGTGACCTCTGAAAATAACTTAATTTAGTCACTGTTTGATATAACTTGATGAAGAAAATGCAACAAAGAAGGCACTCACTGTATGGTAAGACATCTGACTATAGGATAACGTCTTTAGAGAGTAACATAAATATAGCTGATTTAGATTGCCTGCTCCTATTTATTGGAGGTCATCTGAAACTTGTCACTGCAGTCTTATATAACTCTCATCCACCTCTACAGCCACTGTTAATGACCTTATGCAGCCCATCAGCAAACAGTGGTAGCAGAATATAATAATGCATGAGGATTTTAACTTTCACTGGGATGCCCTAACAAAGGTCAGGTGGACTAAGCCCTGGATATACTGTCATTACAACAGTTAATTACAACCCAGCTATCTTCAGTACAGGCCCTCCCAGTAGACTGGTTTCTTAGTAATAAACCATATACGTTTTCCCATGCAGAGAAAGACATCTTATTCTTCAGTGACTATAACCTCAATAAGGTTATATCATACTTTTTTGACAAGTTATGCAACATTTCTGGAAGAGTTTCTACCATTATATTTTCTTTCAAACATTATCCTATAATGTTATTATCCTATAATGGCCTTACTGATTGAAGCAGTTTGTATCATCTGGACTTCTGTTAATGAACGAACCAAAATGTGATGCAGTCATAGAACATACTCTGCGCATATTTCTCCCTTAGGCATTTTCCACTTATTATTAGGGGAATTTAAGCAACATCCCATTTCATACTCAGAAAGAGGCCTTCATCACATGGGATCATCCATTACCAGCAGTTCAAAGGATAGATGCTAGAAAACCGGATATAATGGTCCAAGAAAAGAAGACAAGAGTAGCATTGATCATTGAAATCACCACACCCAGTGATTACAGTGTCCTGCGTACAGAGAGACACAAGGTTGTAAAATATCAGGATCTGCAAAAAGAAACGAGAGTAATGTGGAAGAAGGATACGCAGATAGTTCCAATTGTAGAAGGAGCAATGGGTCTTATAAAAAGAGTCTACCATCATATTTAAATAAGCTACCAATACATGTAACTCTAATTAAACTATAGAAGGAGTCATTACTGGGAACATTGTGGGTGCTGTGAAGAGCACTTTTGTCTGACATCACCGAGTGAAACAATACTAATTTCATTAACTTTAATCATTCTCTGACTTAGGAATGGGGTCCATTCCCATCATGGTATTAGAAACCCAAAAGATTTGGAGAAATTAAAAAAGAGGCCATGTATCAAAAAAAGTCTTAAAAATCATCAAATCCTGTTCTTGATGGAATTCTTCAATATGCTGAATAAATGCAATAATAATAACAATAATATTAATATCTAATTTGTCAGGCTAAAGCTACCTACTTAAAATACACCAGGCCAAGCTCCCTAAGAACTTAAAGGCATTTTAGCTGGAAGGGAATAGCTGAAGAACTAAGACTCTTGTTTCAACCATTCTTACACTTAACCCACCTTCTTCCTCTAAAAAGTAAACATATCAGAAGTAAACTACTAACTAAGAACATTGCCCAGCTGTGAATCTTCAATCTCAGATGGTCTTGACCTGAATTCTCCAAAGCCTGAGATAATTCTGCTGGCAGGCTGCTTCAGCATATCATTCTTTCATTGATCCATGTTTTTCTCCCTTACATCACAGTAATACCACTTCCCAAGTAAGGGAAACCCCACCTTGCTTTTCTCATTATCACTCAAGTTGTCTTCCTTCTCTACTATCAAGAATTCTAGGAAGAGCTGTAACTTACCAACTCATATCTCATTTACATGTTTTAACTCCTAATATTATAGCTTTTGAAAGGGAACATAGTCCTCTAACCACTATACTGTACCTCACTAACCATGTTTTAACTACCATGGACCAAGATAACATAGGTGGTACAACATTTATTAACTTGAACAAAGCATGTGATTCAGTACAGGATCCCTTTTTCATGTCTTTGTATCCTTTGCTGTCTGCCAACCACATGCTCTACTGCAATCAGTCAGTGTATTCCTCCCACTGTGTGCTGAAAGCAGGGGATCATCATCCAGGCAAAAATAAGTTTCTTTTTTTAATTCTTGTCATCAGCCTCTCTCCACAGCAGCTGCTGTTTGTACTTATATGTGCAAGGCCTTGCAGTCCTTTTCCATTTGGTGTGTGTATTTCTGCACATGCACCATGAAAGCTACCAAGTGAATAATTATTAATATTATTAAGGTAATATTAAGGATGTAGAGCATTATGTATGCATACCTTTAAGAAGCTTTCCGTAGGTTTGCACATGTATAAATACTGAGCATGTGCGAGCCAGACTGCCATTTTGTAGAGAGCTGTTGAGATATAAGCATGTTTGCATGCAATGTTCTGTCAGTTTGTATGTAATGCTCTGTCAGTTAATCAGTTTGTTTATATTTTATGTTGTGGCTATCCATCCTGATGTGTTTCTACATAATAAATCATATAAACAAACTACCCCTCCTGTTCATCTTGAATCATAACATAGGACGAGCGACAAAGGGTAACTAAATCTGAGCACAAAAAGGGAAATTGGATAAGCTTAATATGGCCCGCATGGGTAACTTACCTAGTACTTACCTCTGACTTTATGAACCTATAATAGCCAAGTATATACACATACTGGCCATCTGTTGAATTTCATTCCTTTTTGTTTCCTGTAGGTGGCAGCACTCTTGTGAACTGGACCACCTCCTTCCCTAAAGGATGCCAAGCTGGCATCAGTCACTCATTCCCTGCAGCTCTTCCAATACTCAAACTTCTAACTGACCTTAAGGCATTTGGGATGTAGTCAGGACATTATCTGTATTTGCTATATGGGTAGGTCATTGTAGCATTTCTTTCTTCAGTAATTGTTACCACATTAGTGGCTATGATCCATATCTTTTTTGTCTTAGATGGATATAAAGCTGTCTTGGTCAATACTTCTTCAAATTTAAAACAGGAAGGTATTATCCTGTCCTCAGCAGATTAAGCTTGGAGTCCCTCAGACCTCTCCGCCCAGTCCTTTCTTGTTTAAAATTTTCATTAACACTCTCAGGATCACAGCTGTAACATTTCAGCATTATTTTATACTGATGACATCTGGACATAGACTTTACCTCATTCTTGTATTGATTCCAGAATGGAAAACACTTTGGAACAAATTATATTTAGTATATGAGCAGTGTCCTCATTCGTCACCTTCAATGCCCCTCTTATTAGCTCTGCAGGAGACTTTGAAAAGTCCATCTATAAACCAAGGATTCATGCTTCGTGATAGTCATTGTGTGAGGTTCAGTGCATACATACCAGATACACTGTAAAATTTTCTATGAAGGTAGAACTCAAGTTAAGAGTAGATTAATTTATTTATATTCAGCTGTATGTCAATGTTGGAAGATCTGCAGATATTCCAAAGAGTAGTCTTGGAAATTCTTTGAGGTCTGTGAGATAGTTTGAGTTGGAATACAATGGTATAAAAGTATAGGTAAAATTAGATAAAAGCAAATAAATGTTATGGGACAGTAGAGTAAAGAGGATGTAGAAAACAAATTATATGGGCTTGCAGATGTGGAGAATGTACAGTAAAATAAAAGAGAAGAATTGAAAGAAGTTAAGGAAGCAAATTAGGCGTTACCTTCAAAGGTAGATTAGAATAGAAAAGTAATATGAGAGAGAAAAAGAATAACTATACACATGATAGGGTTATTGGGGATTTTGTTCATGTTTAAGCACATATTAATACATGTAAATTGAGCCTGGCTTGTGGGGATACACAAGTGTGATATATTTGGATCTACTTCAGCTAAATAAAGCCTATCTCAATTAATGCCCTTTCACTCATCTGAGTTGTTTTGAGTACTGTACTGCGTCAAAAGTAGCACAACTGTATACCTATACAGAGCATAGGAAGGGAGGGAAGAAAATGGCCCTGTGACAAACCACATACATATGGAAATATAAGAATGCTTTAACTATTGTTTAATACTCTTTGCATCTCATATCTCTCCTATTTTATCTAAATGAATCTTTGTGATCTCACAGACTCGAGAGTAGAAAGAAGGCATGTATTGACTTGTAGGATACTGCAATGATGGAGTTGATATATTGACACTCTGAGGAACTGGTCCTGCAGGTGGTTTTACCCTCTTATAAAAATATTTCCAAGGGCCAGAAATATTTTCAAATTTAAATCACACTTCTATATTGCTTGAATGCTACAGTACTGATGCATCTTGGATCAGTGAATTTTCAAGGCCCACATATCTGTACAGGATATGCTAGTAGTGATGAAAGACACTGAGAGGACAAGATGAGTTGCTCCGGTTGGACTTGAGACTTAAATAATAGCTAGCACAATAGTTTCAAAGCTGAAAAGGTGGTGTTGGGAATGACAGAAAAATATAAAGGAAAGAAGGACCTGAGGAATGCAGTAACGAGGCAGTGGGGGGTGCAGAGAAACTTATATACACACTGCCACCATCAAAACCTGTAGCACCTAGCTTTAATGGCACATCTTGGAGCTATTTGAAGGTAGCCCACTCCTCAGCAGAGATAGATTCCTGAACATCAACCTTTCATTCAGTCTGAAACTTTCAGAAATGGATAAATGCCCTTCTATAGTAATTCTATACAAACAGACAGTTTTACCTGTTAAAGAAGCCTGCACTTCCCTGTCCACCTGGTTCCATGTCACTAAAGCTGAGTGGTTCCATTCAAGTCCCTCTGTAACAAAGTAGGTGAGAGAGAGAGACAGAGAGAGATAATGTGTTCATAGAGATTGAAACCCAAATGCCTCAGTTAATTAGTTCAAGATCATAACAGATTCCCCCCACTAGTAATTGCTCCCAATTCAGGAGATACTGGTGATTGTCTAGCTTCCTATGTATCACCAATGTAGCAAAGTGAAAAGGGGATGAATATCTGATGGGTATGATCTGCCTTGAAAAGAGTATGTATAATAAGAAAGGAGTAGGGAAAGTTTCTGCCCCATTCATGAGTCATACTCAACCTTTCAAACACCCTCTCCCTGCACCCACCCAACTCGGGATAAAATAATTTTGTTTTCATAGAGGGAAATAATCTTTCTGAATCAGGCCCCATAGTATTTTAAATAACTCCATATCTGAGAGGCCACTGTCCCCTTCCATCTAATCATGGCTCAATATACTCGTTAAAAGATATTTGACAGCACCATAGGCTGCTATGCAGTCCATACTGCCAGTAGTATAATAACTAAATATACAGTTCAGTACATTCTTGATTTGGTTGTCAGAGAGCCAATTCTGTGACCATTGTTGTAGCTCCAACACTGACAGCGTAACAACAAGCCAAGCCAGGTACCAACATAGTTGTTCTATGCTATGAGCATTGTTTCACTTTATAACTAAGAATTCAGGACATATGGAAAATAACACTTGTAGGTATAACTGGTCAGACTAAATGAATGCTGTTACATAACAACAAGGGTGAGTCTGGTTATTTTGGTGTGTTGTTCATTTGCTTTGTAATAATTCTGCAACTGTAACATCTTCCATGATTCACAGAAGGCAATATTTTTTCACATCTAGCCTCAGGAAAGGTTCCTGTTGCATTTGTTTTGTTCAGAGTTATTGAAAAGTCAAAAATAATGAATGGAAGAGATACAGTTTGCAGGAAGCTGGTTGTTTTTTTTTTCCTCTTTAGTGATTCTTGTATGAGCTCAGAGATCAATAACAACTATTAATCTTATTTTATTTATATGCAACCTATAAATTTAAAGAAATTTGAGGGGTTTCTGCAACACATATAGTGTGCTAATTTTTCCCAGGAGATGCAGTATGGGATTTGTTCTGTCTTTTATCTGCCCTACTCAGCTGAGTGACCAAAGGCTGACATATAACGAACAGTAACGTGGACACATGTTTACTGCAGGATTCAGATTTGATTTGCTTTTTGAGCACTACTAGCACCTTCCTTTCTGCTTTCTGTAGAGTTTATAAGTTTCCAGCTATACTTTAGAAGTATCACATGCCTAGTCTGATACTTATGTGATACAAGCATGTTAACATATTTTACATTGTTTTGGTCACCTCAGTCTGACCTCAAGCCATGTAATTCCGCCACGATATGTCATTAAGGAAATGACTGGATTTTAATTTGAGCATTAAACATTTGACCTTTGTAACATGGGGAAGATTTGATCAGAAGCAAGCATTTAATGCTAGAAAGAATTTCTAGATCCATACATCCCAACCCGTTGTGCTTTTGAGCAGTGCACATTAAAACAAGTATACTATGGCATGACATAGCTCATACTCATGCATTGGCCCTGGAATGACATTCCCACTGCATATGAAGCAGTTTAAGGTAATAATATTTATTTTATTTCTGACATTAAATAACAAATTTAAAAATGAAGATTCACATTTATATTGAGTTTTTTCAAGGGTTTCAAAAAATCTGAAAAAAAAAAAACTTCGAATGATAACTAATGATATTGTTGTGCTTCGACATCAGTGATTAGTTTTCCCTTCTTCCATAATACATAGTGTTAACAAATGTTGAGGGGAACACAGTTTAAGTATATGGTACCTTCATGCTCTTGTTGACTTCTCAATATGTATTTGGGGCGTATATGGGGTGTAGACTTTGGTATAACAATAGTAAAGGGGCAATCAGCAAGAAAGCTCCTATGCAGATTTTAATTTGCTGCATGGTTTGTTAAGGTTCCTGCACCTGCCAGTCAGCACACACGTTGGCAAGGAAATCATCATCTTGGTCTGTGACAAGACATGAGGCAGGTGAAGGCTAGATTACTGTAGATAATGCTTCCAGAGCTTTTCTCCTTAGGTCTCTCTTTCTTTGCCACTGCTACCATTATGGTTTTTTTCCTTCTACTCTACCTGTTTTGGCTTCCTATTTTATTTATGATATTGGCTTTGCAGAAGCCAGTATTTAAAATGGCTCTTATGTATTTATTACATTCTCGCTGTAGTTTGAAGTGGTGCTGGGAGAATTTTTATTTAGGAGTTAGTGTAGGATTCACTTTCAGCTGGAATATTCAGGAAGAAATTATATTATGACTATTGTGATGGGTGAGGGTAGTTTACTTCACTATGTTATAAAATATGAGTAATGCTTGGAGGGGTGAGAGACTTTACTTATAAGTAACTGACCAAGTGTAATCCCAAGCCATCAAGCAATCATGGCAGGAGGGACAAATCAGAGTAAATCTTTTTATTACTAGCTTCTGCCCCCTCTAAGACATATTTTTTGCAGTACTACTGAAAAATGAAGTTTTTTTTTCAAATGTAGTGTGTGATCTCTCCACGTGTGACTGTACTTTACCTGCCAGTTGCAAGATAGATTATATTTTCTTTTAGATTTACAAATGGAAATAGCATCCCCATTGCACAAGGTACTGCAAGACTTTAAAGTACTTAGGAAGATAATGATAAAGTAAAACTCAGACTTTATTGGTAAAAAGGAACAGATTTACTTGTATAATGAATATATTCAGAACCATTCCATACAGCAGACTGAAATGGAATGTGCCATAAAGGTGAAAGGAAGTGTTACTTCAACTGATTTTTACTTTTAAAATGTTTTGAACATCCATTTTTGAAACTAAGATATTTTTTTTTCTATCAGATTTTTTTTTTGGTCTGTGCAGTGGAGGTCTTGCACTTAGAGTTGACAGTTTTCACCAAGGACATTACTGTTACCATACCTCTCAATTTATATTCTAAAGATTTTTGGTGAAGGCCAAAGATAATGGAGTGGATGACAAAGGTCCAAAATCAAATTTTCACTATTACTATATTTCAATTAAAAGTTAATAGAACAAAAGGTTTTGCATCAGTGTGCATTTTTAAACATTACGAAGTCTGGTACTGTAATGAGTGGCATATGCTTGACTGTAATGCTCAAGGATTTACCAGAAAATCAAAATGATTATGAGAGACAATGCAAAATATAATACACAGTTGGTGGTGTTCTCTGAAAACAGAGACAGTTGGAAAGTATGCTGAGTGACTTGTCCAACATCCCTTGATTGCAAAGTAAAAGAATGACACATGGGAGGGTTTACATTGTCAATAAGCAATAAATCACATTTGTATGAAGGTGAAGCAAGGTTTGTCCATGCCTGGCATGGTTTGATTATAAGGTAGAAGTCTAAATGACTGAGCAGAGTTTGTTTTGGACAAACCTACATTACCACACATGAACATGATATATTACTATTACACAGTGTCATTATTTTAAAAGAAGTGCCTTATGTTTTAATATGACAACATTGTGTGTTTGGATAGGTTTCATTTATCTTCAAACAAATGTTAAATAAATAAAATAAAAATCTTCTTCCTTTTCTAACTGATGTAAGTCTCTGATGACATATGATATGTGATATATGGCTTTCCTTTGTACATGGTAATGCAGAATGCATCAGGTTAGTGTTTTATTCAGTGTTTAAAATTATTTAATTTTGCTTCATGTCTCTATCCTTGTTTTAAGTATAATTCAGGTGCACAAATGCAAAAAGATTTACCCTCACTATGAAATAGATAGGTTTAATATGTTTACATTCCAAAATATTAGTGGTGATGTAACACAAAATGGCAGTGGCTTTCAATATTGTAGTAATCTATGTTTCAGGACGCTACTGTGGTTACTGAACTGAGTTCCATAAGTAATGCACCATTTATCCTAAGCACCCTCATTGCTTTGGCCAGTCGGTGCTTATGGCTTGTATATAAAATCTCTGTTGCTGTGTAATGAATATTAAAACACAGTAACTGACTTTGTGAGGTAAGGCAATATCCTTTGTTGCAACTTTATATTGTTGCAATAAATGTACACTGATAGGCTGATATACCGATACAAAATTGCAATTATACAACAACCCCCCATTAATATTCAAAAACGTGCACGCTGATTGGTCAGCATGCACGTTGTAAATCACAGTTATAGTAATGGAAAAAGGTCCGGTCACCCGGACTTTTTCCATTACAATAACGCTTTTTTTACAGCAACGGAGAATGCAAGATCTCCATTGCTTCACACTGTCTCGCTATGTTAAACTCCTTTAACATAGCGAGACAGTTTGTAAAAAGCAATGGAACTCTTGCTTTCTCCGTTGCTTTTTTCAAAACTGTCTCGATATGTTAAATGGGTTTAACATAGCGAGACAACAATAAAAAAAGCAACGGAGATTCTCTGTTGCTTTTTTTAAAGCTGTCTCGCTATGTTAAACCCATTTAGCATAGCAAAACAGTTTGTAAAAAGCAACGGAGATTCCCGTTGCTTTTTTATAGCTGTCTCGCTATGTTAAACTCATTTAATATAGCGATACAGTTTTGAAAAAAGAAACGGAGATCTTGCTTTCTCTGTTGCATTTGCCCACAGCTCTGATGTACTGCATAAGCATATGCATGCGCAGTACATCAGAACTGCCGCAGAATACCAGACAGCTGCGGAAGGGCAGCAAGGAGGCATTATACAATGCCATTATTTAAGAAAAGTAATTTTTTTTCCTTAAATAATGTCATTATATAATAGCAATAACCACTTCTGGGTGTGGGTAATGCTGGATTTACTCACAGTTGGCTTTATTTGGCCACTCGGGCTTCGCCATCGTGACCAAACGACACCAACTATGAGTAAATCCAGCATTACCCACACCAGCAAAAAGTGCCTGCATCATAGTTAAAATGGAGCTAACCACTTACAAATCTGTAAGAGTTATTTCTAGCAGTCTGGTATTCTCATCCGAGTGTGTCTGGGATAAATTCTTCATTAACTTATTGAGTCACATCATTAGTTCCACTGGGTTCTAGTCTGGATTTGTTTTTCTCCATCCAAATGCGTCAATTTGGTGAGCACATTAGAAAGATAGGATTACAATACCATGGTTAGGCTGATGATACTCCACTCTTCTTCCTCTTTCCTGAAGATGAACTGTCTTCTTCAGCTCCATTAGGTGAAGACTTGAAATGCATCCAGGATTGAATGACTGACAGTTACAATCAAGGTGCTGATTTTCCTTGTTGTGTATTATGGAATGTGGATGCATGACACCTTAAGAAGCATACAGAAAATTAAAAAAAAAAAAAAAAAACATTTACAAGTTGCCTTAATGTCTGCCCCTTTCTCATGTTGTATGAAAATGTATTTGGCAGAATCATTGCCATAAATGTTTATGCCGTTTTTAAGAGAATCCCATTGTCTATTTCTAAGTCATTCCATTGTTTATAATTGTGACAGATTATTTTGTGTGTCAGTTGTCATCTGTAGTTAAAGCATTTTATTTTATCTTTATAACATCTCACATATATAAAAATTTATTACACAATCTTAAGCCCTGCTCACCCTGTGTAGACAATCTCACCTATATGAATAGCTATAGATTGCTGCCCCTCTATTGCCTATCCAATCTCTATCTTGATCAACCAATCCATTCGTGAGTCATATGTCCCATTTCTCTGGAAAAATGTTTTTACATCATTCCACTTCATAAAGGGGGAATGCCACTGATATAACAAATTTCAGACCAGTTTGCAATCTTGTCCCCTCTTTTCACGATCTTAGAAAAATGTATTCATAAACAACTTTTACAATACTTACTCCAAGAAAATCTATTAACCTCTACCAAGCACAGCTTTCACCCAGATCATAGTATAACAACTGCCCTTGTTGTCTTTTTGGACCATGTGATTAAATCAGAGATTACAATAATTTAGTTTCTTCCCTAGATCTCTATAAATCTTTCAATACAGTCTCAGATATCAACCTGCTCTAAAACAGGTCTGCTTTAGGCTGTTCAAGTACAACAGTTACTTAGTTCTCTAGCTACCTGTCTAACCGACTACAATCAGTTAAATGGCTCTCTACTTACTCAACTTTTCTCCCAGTTAATATAGATGTCCCACAAGACTCCATACTTGGTCTTCTCCTTTTTAGCATATTGATAAATCATCTACACACATCCTTCTAACAGGCTACACTTATACAATATGCAGATGACTCCACTGTCATTTGCTAATCTAATAGTCCTTCCCAGTTACAATCTATCACTCAGCAGGCTTTCAACTGTATTGAAAACTGGCTCAGTGACAATCAGCTTATCCTATATCCAAATAAAACAAAACTGCTCTTATTTCTCCCCAAATCCCAAACACACATAAAAGACACCTTCAAAATATCCTTTCTCAACAATACTGAAATTGAAGTTGTATCTCACACAAAGTTACTTGGTGTCATAATAGATGATCAACTGAAATTTGATCTTTATATTCAGAAGTGCATAAAAACAACACACCAACAATTGGGCATGCACTATAGGTTCATAGGTAGGTGGGTACTAGGCTATTAGCCCTAGGGTCTATATAAGCCTAGCCAAAAAGGTACCCTGGCTTTCGCCACCCAAGAAAATTATTTTCCTGTGCCCCTGTCGAGCAGAGCCACAGAAGTGATCCCTGGGGTAAATTTCCTATTTCCCATCCAATCATCAATAACTTTCTTAAAGAGTGCTAATGAGGAGCTCTGTTTGACATAGATAGGTAGTCTGTTCCAGAGTATGGGATGTCTCTGGGACAGAAATCTATCCCTCCAGCATGTTCTGTTTATTGTGGTGACAAGGTTTAGGTCCCTAGAGTGTGTAGCTCGGAGGGATAGGGATTTCTTTAAGTGGAGCATGTCCAACAGCTCTGGGTTTGACATAGCTTTGTATGTTAGACAGAGATCACCTCTGAGAACGTGATATGTGATGAAGTAAAGCTGGAATTATTTAATATGGTCTGCGTAGAGCATCTGTTTGAGACCAGTAATCCTCTTTGTGAGGTATTTCTGTGGCCTTTCCAGTTGTTGTAGATGTCTTGCGAGGTACATACCAAAAGGGGCGTTGTACTCTATAATGGGTCTAATGAGTGATGAGTAGAGGGGAACAATTACCTCTTTTTCTGGATGAGAAACCTTTTGTGATGAGGTGAGCCACGTAGAAGGATTTCCTGACCACTGTGGCAATGTGATTATCAAAGGAGAGACTACTGTCCACCTGTGTCCCAAGGTCTCTTATCACACTTTCAGCATTAAGTAGACTACCACTTATGTGGTAGTTCATGGGTACAGAGTTTTTACCAAAGGGGATGACAATACAGTTTTTGGCATTGAGCTTCAGGCCATGGTTTGACACCAAGCATCTGTCTCAGTGAGGCTCTTTTGTAGTATGTCCACATTGTTAGTAGTTTTGATTATGGCTCCTAGTTTGCAGTCATCTGCAAACTTTGTTAGCCAAAGATCTTCTGTGTTAGCCTGTACTTCAGAGAAGTAGATACTAAACAGGAGAAGACCCTGGGCTGAACCCTGTGGTACTCCACTTGTCACTGGTCTGAAGTCAGATTTGGAGTCTGCTACTTTCACATTGTGGGTTCTGTCCATGAGCCAGTTGGCAACTCATCTTGTGACATAGGGATTTTTACCTAGTTTAGTGAGCTTATCTATAATTCCAGAGAGGGGGATGGTGTCGAAAGCCTTGGCGAGATCTAGATAAGCTGTGTGAACCACCTTACCCTCATCTATGGCTTTGGTGACTGCTTCAAAGAAGTCAATCAAGTTTAGGAGACATGATCTGCCTTTTAGAAACCCAAACTGGGTATGGTCCAGAATTTGGAGATAACCAATGTCTTTGTTTATGAGTTCCATGATAAGATGTTCCATGGCCTTGCTGACCAGGCTCGTCAGGCTAATGGGGCAGTAGTTCCTGGGGTCCATCATGGCTCCCCCATTGTGGAGTGGGATAACCATCACGGTGCACCATTCAGTGGACACAAAGCCTGAGGTGAGGCTATGACTGAACATGGTACTTAGGTAGGGTGCCAGTTCATTCTGTAGTTCATGTAGAATGCAGCCTGGGATATTGTCAGGTCCCATGGATGCTGTGTTCTTGGCTTTGGAGAGTGTGTTTTTTTACCTGTGCAGCAGTGAGTACAGGAACTTTGCATTATTCTGGTATAGAGATGGGCCCTCTAGGAGGTGAGAGGGGGGTAAAGTTAGCACTGAACCTATCTGCCAGGATGTTGGCAGTATCAGTTGGTTCTGTTTATTTAGTGCCATTGTGCTGTAACTCAGAGCAGATCTGATTGTTGCCATTGAGATTCTTGACATAGTTATAGAATGCTTTGTGGTTGTCTTTAGAGTCAGTGGCAATTTTGTTTTCGTAACTAGCTTTGGAGGATTTTATGAGGGATCTCAGCTTCTTACTGAGGTTGACCAGGGAGTTCCTCCAGTCATGGGATTTTACTCTTTTTTGCAACAGTTTCTTTCTTCTGTTGTAGAGTTTGTTTATGACAGGACCACCAGATTGGCTTCCTTTTTTTGGGGGATAGGATCTTGGTTCTATTAGGGAAAGCATGATCCATGCACTTGTGTAAGCGCTTATAAAGTGCATTTGTGTAGGATTCAGCAGTTGTACCTCTATTGTCCATTTGCATGGGTGTCATGAAGTTTGACACTTCTGTCTTAAGAAGTGTGAAGTTGGCTTTGGAGAAGTTTTTTATGGTGGTTTCCCTAATTGATGGTGGGGGTGGGATGTGGATGTCTAGGGTGATTAGTTTGTGGTCGGATCTGACCAATGAGGAATTGACCTCTGGTTGGAACACCGGTTGCCTATGTTGATAATGACCATTTCTAGGATATTGCTGCCCCTGGTGGGGGTGTGAATAAGTTGATCCAAGGCATTGAAATTTATGAATTCCAGAAAACGTTGAACAAAAGAGTTGATACATGAGTAGTTTTCTCAGTTAATGGTGGGATAGTTGAAATTGACCATTATTAGGGTGTTGTGTTGTACACTGATACTTTCCAGTGTATCAAGAAATGAGGAGTGGGAATCCTGGGTCATGGTGGGGGGTATGTAGCAAGCTACAATTTGGATTGCGGTCTTGCCCAAAGTTAGTTGCACTTGGATAATCTTGGATGCATTATGCTGTGCAACTAGCGTGGAGGTGTGGATATCCTTAATGAATATGGACACGCCTCCACCTTTAGTGGTTTGTTCTGAGTTAGGTGGCCGAAAGGTGCGGTATGAATTATAGCCTGGTAATAATACAGGGGTGCTCTCTGGAGCTTTGAACCAGGTCTCTGTCACTGCACAGATGTTGATGTTCTCCATTTTAAGGAGTGCCTTGAGTGAGTGCATTTTGAGGTTTAGACTTCTAGCATTGAGTAGCATTACCCTCAGATTTTGCTTGCCTGCACCTGTTACGGTGGTGAATGTGTCATTTGAACCTTGCCTAAAAAAGGCACTATAGGGGTGGCAAGAGCCTTAGCCAGTATCCAGAATCCCAAAAGCGACAGGTGCATGCCATTTCTGGCAAAGCATCATGGTCTGTCGATCATGTCGTCCCAGGCAGACAAATACTGGATCCCCTTAGAATGATACCAAGAGCTTAACCAATTGTTGAAGCTAATTATTTTGTCCTTGTACTGTGGTATCATTCTGGGTGATGGCAGGATGCTACTCAGGGTTTGGGTCATACCTGCCTGGGCTACATGTCTCTTTTCATGTAGTCCAAAGAGGTACATCTCAGGTCATTCACACCAACATGGACAATGACAGTGTCATATTTGTACTTATTTTGGAGTGACCTGAGTGTGTGCGTTATGTGGCAGATCCTGGCACCTGACAGGCAGCTGACAGTAACTTTCTCCTTGTTTAGCCTGGTGAGTGGAACATCAGTGTGCCTGACTATAGTGTCACCTATTGCTAGAGTGTTGGGTAGGTTATGCCTTATGGGCTGTGGTTGAGTGGCACACTGAGTTTGTGGGCTATGTGCCATTTGGGTTGTGTTGGGGGGTGGAATTTGCTTGCGTTTCTGCTTTGGAGGTCCCTGATGCTTGGGCAGGTTTTTAACTGAGAGCCTCCGTGAATGTAGATGTGTTTTGTGTTTCTATGTGTGTGTTTTGGTGGTGTAGGTTTTGAGGGACTATGTGATGAGTGTGGTGTGGTGCAAGTGTTTACCTTCTCATCTTGACTGTCTAGTCCAGTCTTGAGTGAAGAGAGCTTTGCTTCCAGTTTGGCTATATAAGTGCATCTCTCACAGGTTGTAGTGTTGGGTGGTAGGAGTAGAGAGTTGTCTGTGTACATGAGGCAATTGCTGCATTGCCCCAAGATGCCCAGATTCATCAGGTAGACAGGAGATATCACCAGGAGCTGACCCTTAGACATGCCTGGATAGGTGCTTATTTATTATGTACTAAAAACTGCTTTCCTCTAGGCAAGTGAGGAAACTTGAGTGCTGTAGTAATTTGCAGCTTATTTAGTGCTTACAATGAGTTCTGAACAAATGCTGAGTTCAAAGAAACAGATTTGAGTGCTGGAACTAGAAAACTGGCTAGTTCTAAGAAACAAAATTAAGCTAGAAGGCTTCCCTCCAACACAGAAAGGCTTGAAGGCTCAGAAGCCTACAAACAGTCTAGACCACTTACAGGAAACAAGCTTAATTTTTTTTCTTTTCTTTCCCAGATGCTCTCTTTGTACACAGTAGGAGTGCCTGAAATCAGAACATGATCTTACTGCACTTAGTTGAGTGAGCAAATGAGATGGGCCCAGAAGGAGTATCCAAACACAAATTTACAAGAGGGGCTGGCAATTTCAAAGCCACCAAGATTAACACCAAAACAAAACCAGGAAGGGTAGATGGGGAACTAACTGAAAAAACAGAGTCAAAACTTCTAGTTCAGTTAATATTCAATGCAACACAAATAAATCAATTAAAATGCTATATTATTTGAAAAAAGTGCAGACAAAAGGTACTTAAATTCTCTTATACATCCAGTTGAATACAGCTAGATCTTAGCCGGCCAAAGCTCAGGTTTTAAGCAGAAAATATTCCAAAATGTACCACTTAAATAGGCAGTAACAGGATATCAATGAATGACGCTACCCCCAAAAAAGTTTCCTTACCAACTCCTTAGGAGTTACATTAGCCAAAACTAAACGCCTAACCCATTTTCACCAACATTCAGATCTCCCTAAGATGAAAACTTGAGCTTTATTATAACAAAGTAGCTAGATTTGCAACCAGTCAGTCATACAACTCCCACCACTACTCTGCCCTCAGATAATTAAACTGGCTTGAGTTACCTCAATACCTCAAGTTCACCCAACTCCTCCTTACTCATAAAATGGTATATAAATCCTCATCCTACCCAGCAACCAGCACCATTCTTAACCATTACCTCCTAATTGCCCTCTTCGCTCATCTGAGAAGCACCTCCTTGAAATACATAAATCAAAAAAAACTATTGCTCACTGCCTATATTCCTATTCAGTAACCAAGGTCTGGAACAGTATTCCTACAGCTATTAGAGTAATGTCATCCTGGCTCTCTGCATGTCTTACATCAAGCTGACACTACCCATTACTCCTTCCTTCTCTTCCTTTCTCTCCCCTCCATTCCTTCTTCCTTCCTTTCTCTCCCCACCATTCCTTCTTCCTTCCTTTCTCTCCCCACCATTCCTTCTTCCTTCCTTTCTCTCCCTTCTCTTTCCCTTACTCTTCTCTGTCCCCTTTCCTTTCCTCCCTTCCCTTATTAACCAAAGCACCAGTTACTTCTCCGATAGCTCCCTACTTTGACTCCACTTCCTAATCCCCACCAAACTACAAAATCTCTTTACTTTCCCAACATTTAAAATGCTAACATTTATACATTGGTTATCACTATTGAATGTTCTTTACTAGGTGTTCAATATCCTATGATTGTTGTTTAATATTCACTCTATGATTTTCTGATCTGACTTTATTTATCGTATATGTCAATTCTACTATTTGTTACTGCACTTCAGCTGATAATATTATGCAGTTTATTAATTGAACTATGTACATTGAAGCTTTTCTCCTCGGGCCTCATCTGAAAATGGGATTCATGCCCAGTCAGACTTTCCCAGTAAACAAATGCCAAACAAAATAAGTAAATACAATATTAAGTGCCCCCTTCCTAAAGAAGCTCCATGACTTGGTATCCTCATGCTTTAGTTGTTGTAACTCCCTTCACTTGGGGCTTCAAAGATTTAGACTGTCTGCCAGTTTATCTCAAATCATCATTACATTTCTGTGGCTAGCTTACTTAGTCCTATGCAGCATGGGTATTCCATACGATAAGGAGGTCCTGTTTTCTTGCTGTCTCATTAGGCTTTTCTAGTACCCATCCGTAAAACTGTTGAAAGTGCCCAGAGCATGTTTGGGGGCATCTAGTATTTGCTCATTTAGTAATCAAGCATCATGTCTCTGGAATCTCATGCCCCTGTGAATGAGGAAGTGCCCTACACTGTCGGGATTCAAACTTTTCCTTAGAGTCTTTTGTTTTCCTGTCCCTGTGAATGAGAGAGTACCTCCACAGAGAGACACATTCCTTCCTATGTTGCTAAATACTGAATACCACTTGACAACATGTTCTCAGCAGGGCCATGTTCCATAGATCCAAAACTCACTGCTTCAACTGGGTATCAACCAATTGGTGGGTCACAGAATCCCTCCCCATGATGGGTAAGCTGGCAATGGCTGCTTGCTCACATAAACCCAAGCCCAGCTCTTCCACTGCATGCATTTCTAATAACATCTGTAGTAAAATCAGAGCTTTATCTCTCAGTGCCACTGGGGACCTGGCAGTTGTTGTTTAATGCAAGGCAGCTAGAGAGATGCTGCATGAATCTCATTATCTGTTATTTAAGTAGAAAATACTCCATAGATTCTCTGCACTGGCATAGCACCAGTTGCCTATAGAGTACTTTACACCTCCCCACCCCGCAGTATAAGATCATACTTGGGGGCAGAGTGGGAATTCAGTATTGAGTGTGTATTGCAGAATGGTTGAGCCTCACCATGATGATACTCTAATTCATTGTGAATCTGGGGTAGATTACTATGACTATATCACCATAGTCTTTGGTAAAGGCCTGCACTGGTTTGTAGTTTGCATGGTGCATTTAACTCCATTCCTCAGAATTATATAGTTAGCAGTTTAAAAAACAGGGCATTAACTGCTATGTTACAAAATGCATTAATAGTTTGTAATTTATTGGGGAAATAAGAGGCATATTATAAGGGTACTTATCTTCTTGGAGAAATATTTACTCAAGTGCACCACATAAGTAATTTTTGGACTCTTATTTAAGACATTCTTCTTAGATATTAACCGTTATTTTTACTGGTTTTATAAATTCATTAATTATTGTAAATGGAATGTATTATTGTAAATACAGAGGATATACCTGAATTTCAACATACATTATACAGTTTTGAGAAATAATATGAGTAAAATGTTCAAGAATTAATTCAGGTAATCTAGAATCAATGCACATTATTTATAGTAAAGCATGCAGCAATTTCTTTGCTTTAACCATTAACCATTGTTGTCAGACCACTCCGTTCCTATTTTTGGGCCTTTGTCCCCCAATTATTTTAGGCATTGTTGAGACTTCTTGTGCTAGAGGTTGAGAGGTATGCTAACAATCCCTGGGATTCAGTAAGGCTCCATGCAGGAATAGCTTATTCCTGCATGGAAGCAACTGTTTAGGAGCAGCATGGCAACGTGCCATGCATAGTAATACAGATGCATTGCCTCTGCTCCTAAATGGACGTGGAGCATGGACGAGTGCAGGGGGTGTGTCTGAGAGCAGAGCTCTCACAATACACATGCCCCTGCACTCAGGAAGTGCCGTTCGGCAATAACAATGAGTGAGAACACTCATAGGAGGCTGCATACCTTCCAGCTGTACAAATCATTGCATAATATCCACACATTTGCTGCCCATACAGTTGGTCTGTACCCCAGTTGTACCCTGAAATCACGGGATAATGTCAGGAATGAAGCCGTGAAATAATGGCATACATGTGAGTGTCATACACCAAAATCCATCAGAAAATGTACATTAAAACCAATCCTGTTACTCTAGCAACTGTCCCAAATTTATAAGAGCAATAATTAAAATATGCCCATAGTTGGACCTCATGTTGTCAAGCTTTGTCCAGATAATGTGCATTAAGAGGTTGAGAGGTATGGGGGGGTTGCTAAGATGTCTGCCAAATGTGCAGATGCATGCAGGAATCCACAGCAATAAGTGAAACCTGTCCCTTCCAAGAGAAAATAGCAGTAGAAATTTTTTTTTTGTCAAACAGATTAAAATTAATCATAGGTGCACGGGTTTGCCCATTGCTTAGCTATGCATACTGTAACTTAAAAGGCACAACAAAATAAATATCAAGATACATGCAAATGAATCACTACTGCAATAGTGTAGTGGTCAGATTGTTCATCTTGTGAGCAATCATTCCCGGTTTGATTTTCACTGTAGTAAATTGCATTTTTCATGTCAAATCACTTTATGAACATTTTTGTTTTGCCATACAACCTACTAAATAACATATATTTGTGAACTGGAGTACTGCATTAAATGCAAAAGTGAGGTGCATTGTAATAATGTTATAAAATCCACAGATAAACACAAGTGCCACATACAGTATATGTACACATGAATCATGGATACAAATTGAAGGTATAATGTGTAATGAATGATAAATCCATAGTGTCCAAATACACCACCTTCCCAAGAGCCATGTTACACTTTTGTCTAAATTAGTGCAGGGGTAAGCGGGAGTAAGCACTTATAAACTGTAGTAAGCTAGTTTAAGCCCATTTGCATGGGTGTAAGCAATGCACACACGTTAAGCAATATTGAAGCTAACTCCCTGTAAGCATATTTAACCGGAAATTAGCAGTGCTTACCTTCATGCAGACCCACTTACAATTGCTTAAAAGTGCCTTAATCACACTGTATCCAACAGCCGCTGTTCTGAAGAGCAACAAAATAAACAGTCCTTTAACCCAGGACCCTGTGCACTAAAGTCACAGTAGTTAACCAGTGAGCCACCACAGCAGTACATAAAGTCCAAAAGAACAGGAAAACCTCACCAAAGGCAGCCACTTAAACAACAAATGACAAAAAATCCAAAAAACGCAGGTGCCACCAGTTTGAGAAGGTATTTATTCATCTCTGATATAAAACCAGCAGGTAAAACAGCGGTTAAAACAGCAAATAAGATCAAAATTAGTTTAAGCGCTTTCGGGTTGTTACCCTTTCTTCAGACAATGCATTACTGGTAAAAACAGATATTTAAAATCCTTGACAACCAATCACTATTCAATTAATAGTGATTGGTTGTCAAGGATTTTAAATATCTGTTTTTACCAGTAATGCATTGTCTGAAGAAAGGGTAACAACCCAAAAGTGCTTACACTGATTTGGATCTTACCTGCTGGTTTTATACCAGAGACAAATAAATACTTTCTCAAACTGGTGGCACTTGCTTTTTTGGATTTTTTGACAGCAGTACATAAGACTGAAGTATCACCAAACAGATCTGAACTTTAGGAAAATCACAATTTACATGTGAAAGGAGTCTATATACAGTTTTATGTTGTACAACCTACTACATAACATAAATATGTGAACTGGAGTACTGCATTAAGTCCAGATGTGAGGTGTCATTGTAATAAAGTGTTGTAATCCCCCAATAAACACAAGAACCCCATACAGTGTACGTACACATGAATCATGGATACCAAACACATATATAACATGTAATGAATGATAAATCAATGCCAAACAGCAAATAGTATGCAAATTTAAAATTAAGCAATGCTAAGCAGTGCACACCCCTGCTTACTAGGTGTAAGCAATGTATAGGCCAGCTAAATCAGTTTGCCTATTGGTATACCCCTTTAAGCAATGCCAACCTTAAGTAAGCAGGTTTGCCCATAGCTTAGGATTTTCAAAACCATCCAGTCATGGCAAAGTGCAGGAAATCAGCCCTATTTAAACCCCACAGGTGGGAATACATCTCATAACTGGTTGCAGCTTCCTCCTGCAGGCACTGTGGCCAGTGTGGGTGAAGGATCACACTTCTGTGTGCAGCACTTGGGCATCCAGGAGTCCAAAGTAATGGCAGGACTCCTTGTTAAAGACCATGACCAGAGATAGCTGCAGGGCCAGTACCAGGGTTCCCAATAGAAAGTGGAAGCCTGGGACTGTCTCATCTGTGACCTCACTAGTGCCACTGACATCCTTTGAACTGGTGAGCAGGTCAGGCATCACTATGTTGACCTAAAACAGAGAAAGAGGGAGCTTTTGGATCAGTGGATCCAAGAGGCTAGGCAGACGGGTGATGTCCTAGCCGTGAGTAAGCATCAGTCTACTACCTGTTTAATAATTGCCAGCTTATGTATATTATGGATAGGTATGGCTAAATATTTCTCTTATGTCTTTGACAGCAGCAGACAAGTGGGCTGTGAATCAGGAAGCCCATGCCTGTATACTGCAGAAGTTGTGTTGTGAGGCAGGTTAGTAATCTTGCATGTACTGTCATAAGAAATAAATCTAAAAGTAGTAGAAAGTTAATTGTCAGTATAAAACCTGTATTGTGTATGGCATGTATTAAATAAACCAGACAATATGGCAGGAAGAGTCTCATATAGGTTGTATGTAAATAAAAGGTTATCAGCCTGGCAATAAAGGTCTAAGTCTTGGACTGCTTGTGTGTACTGTGGTATTATATGGTAATGTAGTGTTGCAATCCTTTAATAGTACTGTTGTATTAAGCACTGTTACCCACACTGTGCTGCATAAATAAAATGTGTAGGAATGTCTGTATGACTGCTGTAATCACAAGGTCATATTGTACAACTGAGAGACTTAGACAGAAAACAGTGAAAAGATAGATAACATAATTCAAATGGCACACTCAACTGAGATGTGAAATGTTGTAGTTTTAGCACATACAGCCATGGTTTGAATTCTGGGAGTGGTAGTAAGCTGTATGCACAATAATACCCCACAACTGTACAGATATTGTCAGGAAAGTCCAGATAATTGGTTTAAGTCCCCTGCCTGTCACCCTGCCCCCCCGCGGCAAATCAGTGGGATGATCCCAGAAGTTTAGGCAGCAAATAATGACATACAACTGATTGTCAGACATTATAACTGTCAGAAATATATCTGTAAGAACAAACCTGTCACTCTAGCAACTCACCAAAGTGTTATGAGAGTAATAAGCAAAGTATGTCCAACTTCACCCCCATGTTGTGAAGCTATGACCAGAGTGTGTGCAGTAACAGAGTGAGACCTATGTGCATAATAATAATGTGGAATGTGGTAATATGTGTGGCAATATTCAGGTAGTGTTAACAAACATTCCCCCCACAGGCCTGTCAGATACAAAAACTGTGCCTAGAAATAAAAGATTGAAATCCTGGACTGGTACTGTTTAGTCTGGGATTGTATAGCAGTGTTAGTGTTGCAGTATCGCTTACTAAAAAGGTATTACTCATCACTGTCATCCACACAGTGCTACATAATAAAACTGTCTAAAAACCCTGTATAAGAGTATTGTAATTACAAGGTCAGATTGTAAAACCACAGGAGACTTATAGACAGAATTCAGAGAAAAAATAGACAGCGATATCTATATAGCACACTCAACTGTGATGTACACTGTTTTATTTTAGCACACACAGCCATGGTTCAAATCCTGGGCGTGGTAGTAAGCTGTATGCAGAATCATATCCCTCGACTGTACAGATCTATCCATAATGTCCAGATAATTGGCCCATATCTGCTGGCTGTTACCCTGTCCCCCTACCATATCAGCGTGCTAATCTCTGACATTTAGGCAGCATTTAATGCCATATAACTGACTGTCAGGTCTGTAAATATTTGGAAAATGTCTATGAAAACAAATCTATCATTGTACAACTCACCAAAGGTTTATGAGGGCAATAGTCAAAATATGTCCCAGTTTCACCTGCATGTTATCAAGACATTCCCAGAGTGTGTGCAATAAGAGATGGAGAGGTATGTGCATAACATCAACCTGGAATCTGGGAATATGCGTAGAAACAGTCAGGTAGTCCTAACAAACAATACCTCTATAGGTATACCAGGTAAGACATGTATACTGCAGGTAAAACACAGGACATGTATATAGTTGTCTACATCCATACCACTGTCCAAACTAAGGCCATAGGGTAGTGCAATAATACCTGTAAGGTACAGATCACAGCACTGACTAGGAAAGTAATGAGAACTTCAGGGATATACATGTTGTTAATTGACATCTCCCCCCCCACCATATCTGCAACAATAAACTAAATACACAACTCAATTGGTATATCTACAATTAAATCTACTATTGGGACATATGTCCTGCTGTTTGATAAATACTGAAATTTGTTTCTATGCATGTGTCATGTTGAAATACTCCCACATTGGTGGCATGCTGCCATCAATATTCCTGCATGCTGTTGTAGTGACCAGTGTGGTTCCATATATGCATGTGTTCTGTTTGCTATGCAACTGTTCCATATCTGGTGTTTTGGGTTAATGGGAATATCTATGCATGCTGTTATAGGTTCATAGGTTCATACTAGGCTATCTGCCCTAGGGCATTTATAAGCCTAGCCAGAGTGTGTTTGGCTTTCGCCACCCCCTTGGAATGAGTATACTGTGCCCATTTTAAGGTTTAGTTTACTGTACCTCTGTCTAGCAGTGACACAGAAGTGACCCCCGGGGTAAACTTACGATCTCCCATCCACTTGTCAAGATTTCTCTTGAAGAGAGTCAGTGAGGGGCTCTGCCTAACATGGACTGGGATTTTATTCCAGAGTGAAGGGAGCCTCTGGGTTATGAATCTGTCCCTCCAGCATGTCCTATTTATTTCTGTGCTGAGGTTCAAATCTCTCGCTCTCGTAGCTCTGGTGGATTTGGATTTTCTGAGGTGGAGCATGTCCATTAATTCCAGGTTGGACATGGCCTTGTACGTCAGGCATAGGTCGCCTCTGAGTAGGCGGTATGCTACTGAGTAGAGCTGGAGTTTCTTTAGCCGGGCAGCATACGGCATATGTTTGAGTCCCTTGATCCTCTTGGTGGGGTACTTTTGGGGTCTTTCTAATTGCTGCAGGTGTCGGGTAGGGTACATCCCAAATGGGGCATTGTACTCAATTATGGGCCTGATGAGGGAAGAGTAAATGGGCACAATGACCTCTCCCGATTTAGATGTGAATCCCTTCATGATAAGGTGGGCAATATAGAAGGTCTTTCTAACCACTTTGGCAATGTGAGTGTTGAATGAGTGGTTACTGTCAACTTGGGTCCCTAATTACTTCTTCCGTACTTAATGGATTACCACCTATGTGGTAATTTGTGGGCACTTTGTTTTTCCTAAAGGGTATGACTATACACTTTTTGGCATTGAGTTTAAGGCCATGGCTCTGGCACCAGTTTTCCGTTTCTATGAGACCCTTTTGAAGGATGCTTGTGTCCGCTGGAGAATCAATTATGGTGCCCAGTTTGCAGTCATCTGCGAACTTGGTCAGCCACAATCCTCCCATGTTAGCCTGTACCTCAGAAAAATGAATACCGAATAAGAGAGGTCCCAGGACTGAGCCCTGTGGGATGTCACTTGTGACTGGTTTAGAGTCTGACATGGCTTCAGCAATTCTGACCTTGTGGGTTCTGTCCTTGAGCCAATTTGCAACCCATCTTATGACATAGGGGTTTATATTTAAGCTGGAGAGCTTGTCTATGATGCCCAAGTGGGGTATCATGTTGAAGGCTTTTGCAAGGTCAAGGTAGGCTGTGTGAACTACCTTACCCTCATCAATGGCCTTGGTGACTGTTTCAAAGAAGTCGACCAGGTTCAAGAGGCAGGATCTGCCCTTAACAAAGCCGAATTGGGTAGGATCCAATTTCTGTAGGTCCCCAATGTCTTTGTTTATGAGTTCCATAATGATCCTGTCCATAGCTTTGCAGACCAGGCTTGTCAAGCTTATGGAGCGGTAGTTTCCAGGGTCCGTAGAAGAACCTCCTTTGTGGAGTGGGACCACTGTTGCTGTATGCCATTCTTTGGGTACATATCCTGTAGTAAGGCTGAGATTAAACAGCAGCCTTATGTGTGGGTTTAGCTCTTCTTGGAGTTCATGTAGCACGCAACCCAGGACACCGTCTGGTCCCACTGATGCTGTGCTTTTAGCTTTAGAGAGGGCGGCTCTCACCTGGGCAACTGAGATGTCAGGGAGGCAACACTCTACTGGGATAGATATTTGTCCTTTTGGGGGGGGGGATTTGCACTGAACCTGTCTGCTAGTATGTTGGCAATGTCAGTGGGTTCAGTGTATTTTTTGTCATTTTGGATTAACTCTGAGCATATCTGGGAGTTTCCACCCAGGTTTCTAACATAACTAAAGAAAGCCTTGTGATTATCTTTAGTGTTTTGTGCAATTTTTCTCTCAAAGTTGGCCTTGGATGATTTTATGAGTGTTTGTAGTTTTTTGCTAGTACTGATCAGAGATGCCTTCCCTTTTAGGGATTTTGATCTATCATGTAGTAGCTTCCTCCTTCTGTTGTATAGCTTATTAATGGCTGGGGTCCACCAGACAGGTCGCCTGCCTTTGGAGGAATGGGTCTTGGTTTTATTTGGGATTGCATCATCCATGCATTCCTGTAGGTGTCCATAGAATGCATTTATAAAGGATTCAGCAGAGTGGGCTGTGGTTTCCACTGGCCCAGGGGCCTTGAAGGATTCCACTTTGGGCTTAAGAAGTGTGAAGCCAGCTTTTGAGAAGTTTTTCACTGTGGTCTTTTGTGCTGGGGGTGGGGGCGGGATGTGGATTTCCAGGGAGATTAATTTATGGTCCGATCTTACCAATGAGGGGTATACTTCTGGTATGGAACATTGTATCTCCATGTTTGTGATAATCAGATCTAATATGTTTTCCCCTGTTGTGGGTGAGGTGACTAGTTGTTCAATAGCATTTGAGTTTATGAATTCTAGGAACCTTTCGGCTAGGGTGTTGGGGCTTGAGTAATGCTCCCAGTCTATGTTTGGGTAGTTGAAGTCCCCCAATATGATGGTGTTCGGAGAGACCTTCATATTCTCCAGTGTCTTAAGGAAGGCTGAGTGGGATTCCTGAGTTTGAGAGGGTGGTTTGTAGCATGCTACAAACTGGAGGGCAGTTTTGCCTACTGTTAGTTGCACATGGATGGTCTCCGATGCTTCGTGCATTGCCACTAACCTGGAGGTGTGGGCATACTTGATGAATATGGATACTCCCCCTCCTTTTGTGGTTCGGTCCAAGTTCTGGGGCTGAAAAGCATGATATGAGGTATAACCTGGTAGTGCTGGGGTGCTCTCAGGAGCCTTGAACCAGGTTTCTGTCACTGCACAGACATCGATGTTCTCCATACTGAGGAGGGCTTTGAGAGTGTGCATCTTGAGGTTTAGACTTCTGGCGTTGAGCAGCATTACCCTTAGTTTCTTTCTACTTGTGTTTTTTAGGGAGGTGGGTTTGTCTTTTGAGCCTTGCCTAAAAAGGCACTATGGGGATGGCAAGAGCCTTTGCCAATATCCGAAATCCCAGGGGTGACAGGTGCAAGCAGTCCCTTGCGAAGCAGCGTGGCTTGTCGAGCATGTCATCCCAAGCAGACAGACATTGGATCCCCTTATATACCTATCCCCTTATATACCGATCCCCAGAATTATACCTAATCCTGGAATGTGTTGACTATTACTAACCCACATATGTTTTAAAATTGAAACACCATAGCACATTTGGGAAGGCTGGTCCCAGCGGATCCACCTCTCCCACCTCATCTGGCCATGGCACCGGGAACCAGCACATCTGGGCGCCACCCCAGGACCTTCTTGTCTGCTGGTCCTGCACCACCTTCGGGTGGAACTGCCTCAGGAGATGGGGCTCACCCCCCCAGGACTGGGTGCAGACAGGATCCTGTCACCCATCATCAGGTCTTGGGTCTGGTGCATAGTGAGCTCCGCAGGGAGTTTGGAGATGTGCTATGCCAGCTTGAGGGCTGCGTGACACATCTAGAGGGTCAGCCTGCCCCTCCTACTCAGCCCCCAGCACTGCCACCTTCGGGGTCATGAAGGTGCAGTGGTGACCGCCCATGGGTGGGGACCTCAGTCCCACTATTTCCACTAGGGGGCTTATAGGCTTCCGACTTCCATACACCACTCCCCATCCAAGGTGTTTACCCCACATGTGCCATATTCTGCCCCTGTATGCTGTCTTGTCTGTTATTCTACCCAACCTCCCTCCCCAAATATACCTACAATTCCTCCCCAACATCCCACTCTCACCTTAAAAAAAAATGACAATGTATTCCCAAAAAAAAAAAATTCGCCCCATACATAGCTGTCCATTTTGCACACATGTCCACTGGACACATGTAATCTGGTCTAATTGGCTTCACAACATATTACTGTTGTCCTCACCCCTCTGTCAGGGGTAA
>NC_056742.1:254296643-254331643 GCF_019279795.1 Protopterus annectens
ATTCACAAACCTGTCAAATTGGAATAGCAGTGAGCTATAGGAGTGGAAAGCACTATTAGCCATGAAAGAGAGCAAATGGCAGATACTGACAGATGCCATCAGATCACCTGGCATTAATGAATTTATTAGCATTAGGCCTTTTCTTATTATGTCATAGTTTTTGTTTCGATATTAGATAGAGTTACATATTAATTTATTATTTATTTTTTGTAAATATTTAATATTTTTGTAAATATTTAATATTTTATAGTATTATAAGATTGTTATTATTAAGGAATTTTTAACATTTATAATAACACTATGTATATTAATTCATAGACATTAGAGTATTGTAGATTACATAGAGTATTGTAGCAAAGTACTATTTTTTAATTTGTTTATGAATCTATTGAGCCAATGTCTCTTTAAAAGTTTTTTCTCATTGCATTTTTTGGCGCCAAAAATTGAATTTAAATGATGGTGTGGAAGTGGTTCATCTTGTTCTGATGAAGTCTGTAACACAGATGAAAGCGCTTAACCGGATTTTAACTTTGTTGTGTGGATTTTAAATAAATCATCCTTCTGAGATACTCGTGTGGATTGTATCTTGTACTCATATTCTCTGTTCGAGCTGTGCAGTTACTTGTACTAGTCACATACCAGCTGACATTATCATAGTTGTCAAGGTCCAGATCAGACTTCCTAACTAACTAGTTTGCCACATTACAGTAATACTCAGGCATCACATGCACCACAGAGGTTATCAGGCTGATATATGGGCAAAGGGTATGTCAAGGTGTCTGACATTTGAAGGCATGCTTCAGTAGGCCAATGGGAGGTGTAGTGAGTGTGAATGGTGTCCAAATCATTATACTTCATACACACACACAGACACAGATTTGCCAGTACTGACATGCATGGGTGCAGTGCTTCACAGGTGTGTAGTGGTTGACTGTGCCAGAAGGGTGTACAAGTCTAGGTAAAGGGAATACCTTGGCATTAGGCCACATGACAATGGTCTGCAGTGTGGCTCAGTGGTGTAGTGTCTGGATTGGCCCACACAAGTGGGTATTGTACTCACCATCCACTCATCTGGGTTACTATTGTGGGTGGCCAATGCTGTGCAATGCCTGCCATGTATGTGTTCTATATTCCATAACATGCACTGTGTCTGGGATGTTCACATGTCCTACATGCATGTTCTTTGGCATGTGGAGGTGTACCTGGGGTGTCTGGGGCATGTTCTGTAGACAGATTGTTATTATTAGATCTGCCATTCCTGACCTCATGTGGTGAGAACTGGCAATGGAAACCAGGTTGACCCTGCACCTACACTGACAGCATGACACAGGTATTCACTGGTGTCAGTGGCATCTGTCCATACAGGGAATGTGTATAAGGCATGGTATGTCCTTTGTGGGTTACATTTGCTGACTCTACAGTTGTTGCAGATGTCCAGTGGGGAACATAGCAAAGTAGCACTGTATGCAAAGATTTGCCTATTGTAGGGATGAGACAGGGTGCCATGGCCTCTGCAGTCTACTGCAATCACACCATGGTTACTATCTGTGGGAAATATGCACAGAAGTACCAACATAGTGGTTGTTGCTGGCCAAGTGTGTTTGTGTATGAGACATGGGTGGAAGGTGATCTCTGGGTAATACAAGGTTTGTCTATATTGTTCCCCAAGCCATGATGTCATATGTAGAGGTATGAATTGTCTACCCCAGCCTCTCTGCTGTTTGGCATCTGTTATCTTTGTAAGGTGGACATTGTGACATATAATAGGCCTACCATATAAGAAATTTGCAAAACCCACTCCACGATGAGTCCTGTTATTACACACTCACAGCTACCTCCACACAGGATACTAATGACAAAAACACACACACACACACACACACATACACACACACACACACACACACACACACACACACACACACACACACACACACACACACACAAGTCTCACAGTTCCCATGTCTGGTATTAGAACGCCTACCTAACTAGTACATCACACTACAGCATTACGCAGTTATAGCATGCACCATGGAGCTTAACTGGGCTACTCCTTCCCCAAAGGTGTATTTCAAAGTGAATGACATCAGCAAGCTTGCTAAAGTAGGGCAATGAAAGTTGTAGTGACTGTTAATGGTCTCAAAAGCATTGATCCCTACACACACACACACACAAACAAACACACACAAATATTTACAGCTGCCATGTCTGGGATTAGAACTCTTACCTAACTAGTAAATCACACTACAGCATTATGCAGTTATAGCACACGCTATGGACCTTACTCTCTAAAGGTGTATTTCAAAGTAAATGACATCAGTAGGCTTGCCAAAGTAGGGAAATGTATGTTGTAGTGACTGTAAATGGCCTCAAAAGCATTGATCCCTACACAGACAAACAAACACAATGTTTTACAGGTGCCATGTCTGGGATTAGAACTCCTACCTAATTAGTACATCATACTAATGCATTAGTAAACAAAGTTTACTTGGCTACTTCTTCCCCAAAGGTGTATTTCAAAGTGAATGACATCAGCAGGCTTGCCAAAGTAGGCAGTGGAAGTTGTCTGACTGTGAATGGCCTCAAAAGCATTGATTCCTACAGAGACAAACACACACAAAGTTTTAGAGTTGTCATGTCTGGGATTAGAACTTCTACCTAACTAATACATCACACTACAGCATTATGAAGTTATAGCATGTGCCACAGAGCTTACTGGGCTACATTTTCCCCAAAGGTGTATTTCAAATTGAATGACATCAGCAGGTTTGTCAAGGTTGGGCAATGGAAAGTGTAGGTCATACGTTCATAGGTTCATTGGTTGGTACTAGGCTATCGGCCCTAGGTCCTATACATGCCTAGCCATGGCAATTCCCTGGTTATGTCTTCCCACAATATTTACTTCCCTTGACCCCTGTCTAGCAGGCAACTGACATGATCCACGAGGCCAATTTCCTATCTCCCATACAATCATCAATGTTCTTTTGAAGAGTACCAAAGAGGCAGTCTGCTTGACATGTATTATATGGGCAGTCTATTCCAGAGTCTGGGGAGTCTCTGCATCAGGAACATATCCCTCCAGCATGTATTGTTCATTGTGATGACAAGATTTGGATCCCTGGAGCATGTGGCTATGAAGGATTTGGATTTCTTTAAGTGTAGCATGTCCAACAACTCTGGGTTTGACATGGCATTGTATGTTAAGCAGAGATCACCTCTGAGTATATGATATGTGGCAGAGTATATCTGGATGATTTTCAGATGGTCAGCATAGGGCATCTGGTTTAGGCCTGTGATTCTTTTAGTGAGGTATGTCTGCAGCCTTTCTAGTTGCAGATGTTTTGTGAGGTACATACCAAATGGGCCATTATAGTCTGTACTAGGTTTACTGAGAGATGACTACAGTGGGACAATGGCTTCATTTTTCCTGGATGTAAAGCCCTTAGTCATGAGGTGTGCCATGTAGGTGGATTTCCTGACTGTTGTGGTGATGTGGTCATAAAAGGTGAGACCACTGTCCATCTGTGTCCCTAAGTCTCTTATCACACTTTAGGTGCTTAGTGTACTGCCACCTTTGTGGTACTTCATGGTTGCATGTCCCTTCCCAAAGTGGATAACTATACATTTCTTGGCATTGAGCTTGAGGCCATGGCTCAGACACCAAGCATCTCTTTCTGTAATGCCCTTCTGTAGAATATCCACATCATGTGGGGATTCAATATTGGCTCCCAGTGTGAAGTCATCTGTAACTTTTGTTAGACAGAGTCCCTTAGTGTTTGCCTGTACTTCAGAGCAGTAGATGCCAAACAAGAGCAGTTCCAAGACTGAACCCTGAGGTACTCCAGCTGTCACTTGTCTGGGGCTGTATTTGGTGTCACCTACTTTTACAGTGTTGGTTCTGTCAGTACAGCAGTTGGCAGCCCATCGGGTGACATAAGGATTAATAGCCAGCTTGGTACATTTATCTATGATTCCAGACTGGGGATAGTGTCAAAGGCCTTGGCAAGGTCCGGATAGTCTGTGTGAACCTCCTTACCCTCGTCCACAGCTCTGGAGACTGATTCAAAGATGTCAATCAGGTTCAGGAGACATGATCAGCCCTTCACAAACCCAACCTGGGTGGGGTCCAGTGTTTGCAGGTTGCCAATGTCTTTGTTTATACCATGACCTTGTAGATCAGGCATGTCATACTGCTGGGGCTGTAGTTCCCAGGATCCAAGGTGGATCCCCCCTTGTGGACTGGGATAACTGTAGTTGTGCACTATGCAGTGGGCATGAAGCCTGAGGTGTGGCTATGATTAGATATGACACATAGGTGAAGTGCCAGTTCATTTTGTAGTTCATGTAGTACACTGCCTGGGATGTTTTCTGGTCCCATGGAGGCTGTTTTCTTAGCTCTGGAAAGTGTGTTTTTTACCTGCGTGGCTGTTATTACCATAATCTGTCAATCTTTCCGCCGTGAGATGGACTCTTTAGTGGGTGGGAGGGGGGGTGCAGTTGGCACTGAATCGATATGCCAAGATATTGGCAATATCCTTGGGAGCAGTATATTTAATACCATCCTGTTGTAGCTCAGAGCAGATCTGAGCATTGCCATTTAGATTCCTGACATAGCTATGGAATGGCTTGCAGTTATCTTTGGCATCTTTGGCTATATTATGTTCATAACTAGCTTTGGAGAATATTATGAGGGATCTCAGGTTCTTACTGAGGATGATAAGGGAGTATTTTGCATCTTGGAAATTCCCTTGTTTCTGCAAAGGTTTCTTCATTTTGTTGTACAGTATATTTATGACAGGGGGCCACCACATTGGCTTCCTTTTCTTGGTGGGGAGCATCTTGGTTCTATATTGGATGGCACCATTCGTGCATGAGTGGATGTGCTCATACATTGCCTTAGCATAGGATTCAGCAGTCGTCCTTTCAGTTCCTGTCTGCATGGGTGTCATGACGTTAGTCACGTCTGACGTGTAGCATGACGTTAGCTTTGGATGTGTGTCACAGAGATTTCCTTACTCAGGTGTGGGGGAGGGATGTGGATGTTAAGGGTGATTAGCTTCTGGGCTGACCTGACCACCGATGGGGTGACCATAGGTGTGGAGCATTGATTTCCCATGTTGGTAATGACCAGGTCTAGAATATTTGAGCCCCTGGTGGAACTCTATGGGTTACTTGATCCAGGGCATTGGGAATTATGACTTCCAAGAACCATAGGGCACACATGTTGGTACACAAGTCATTTTCCCAGTTAATTGCAGGGTAGTGTAAGTCAAACAGTATTAGGGTGTTTGGTTGTATCATATTTCCCAGTATGTTTAAAAAGGTGTAGTGGGAATCTTGGGTCATGGTGGGGGATCTGTAGCAATCTATACAATTTGGATTGCAGTCTTACCTAGTGTTAGTTGCATCGGGGGTATTTCAGATGCATTCTGTTGGGCAAGTAGCCTGGTGGTGTGAATATCCTTGGTGAATATGGACACTCCTCCACTTTTAGTGCTTTGATGGCCAACAGGTGTGGTGAGAGCTGTCCCTGGTATTGCAGGGGTGCTCTCTGCAGCCTTGGATCAGGTCTCTGTTACTGCACAGATATCGATGTTCTACATTTTTAGGAGTGCTTAGTGACTGTGAATGGCCACAAAAACATTGATCCCTACACACACACACACAGAGTTTCACAGTTGCCATTTCTGGGATTACAACCCCTACCTAACTTGTACAGCACACTACAGCATTACACAGTTATAGCATGCACCATGGAGCTTACTGGGCTACTCCTTCCCCAAAGATGTATTTCAAAGTGAATGACATCAGCAGACCTGCCAAAGTATGGCAATGGAAATTGTAGTGAGTTGAATGGCCTCAAAAGAATTGATCCCTACACAGACAAACACACAAAGCTTTATAGTTGCCATGTCTGGAAATAGAACTCCTACATAACTAGTACATCATACTACAGTATTACTCAGTTATAGCATGCACTACGGAGCTTAATGGGCTACTCCTTTCCCAAAGGTGTATTTCAAAGTGAATGACATCAGCAGCCCTGCCAAAGTAGGGCAATGGAAATTGTAGTGAGTGTGAATGGCCTCAAAAGAATTGATCCCTACACAGACAAACACGCACACAGTTCTACAGTTGCCATATCTGGGAATAGCACCCCTACCTAACTAGTACATCACACTACAGCATTACACAGTTATACCATATGCCATGGAGCTTGCAGGGCTACTCCTTCCCAAAAGGTGCATTTCAAGGTGAATGACATCAGCAGGCTTGCCAAAGTAGGGCAATGGGGAGTGTAGTAACTGTGAATGGCCACAAAAGCATTGATCCCTACACACACAGTTGCCATGTCTGGGATTAGAACTCCTATACTTGTACATCACACTATAGCATTATGCAGTTATAGCATGTGCCATGGAGCTTATAGGGCTACTACTTCACCAAAGCTGTATTTCAAGGTGAATGACATCAGTAGGCTTGCCATAGTAGGGCAATGGGGAGTTGGGGAGTACAGTGTGTGTGCATGGGCTATAAACCATTCATCTCAAAGCAGAAACACACCACACGCAGATTTATATTTCACAGGTACATGTATACAACTACTAGATGAATACTGACTTGCACAGTCATGTTACACAGTTATGACAAGCAAAACAGACACTATAGTGCTGAGGGATACAAGAGGAAAATGCCTACAGTGATTGACATTTACACATCATGTGGTTTTAGCCAATTGGATGTGTGCTGCGTGGCACAGGTCTCATGATGGAAGGCTCTTTGTCACTGTCTGTCACTCTCTTCCATACATCTATGTATGTGTAATTTTGGCCTATTATAGTATGTTATCCTTGGATATATGTGTGTATTCCTATCCAATGAGTGTGCAATGCATGACTGGTGTGCAATGTGGAGTATGTGTACAAACATCTGTGACTGTCAGATATTTATAGTCCACTGTTGTTGCCAGACATGGGCTTTATTTTTGTAAGTGTGGGAGCATGCCCAGTATGACCTTTCAGTATTTTGTTGTCTGACATGGGCTTCGTTTCTGTAAGTGTGGGAGCATGCCCAGCATGACCTTCTGTACTGAATGTGTGAATCAATTCCAGGTAGGTTGTACTCCAGTGCAGGCTTTTGTGTTCTACATCTACAGCTAGAAACCTGTTTCTGTGGGATATCTGTAGATTGGTTGACAATACAGGGTCAAAATGGGCAAAGGATAGTGGGTTACTGTAGGTAATTGTGTCTATGCTGCTTCTGCTACATGGTTTTGGTGTTAGCAGAGATATTCAGACATATGTACTGTTGTACACTGTGATGTTTTATGTCACCAATTACTGTCAGGAATACATATTTGCTTGCAGTAAGTTCCTGGGGAACACAGGGTGAATGCAGCTGTGTCCAGTATTGTGGTCTGCAGCCTACATATTCTTGCACAATCATGCCATTCTGGAGGGGAAGCTGTAGACACTTGCTGATAGTTCTGTGTAAATAGTTCAGCACCTTGGCACAGTGGTAGCTGAGAATCCCATGCTTGTACATCCATCGACGTGACAGCATGGCCATATCCTGCTGTGGGCATACCTCACAGCTGTACAGATTCACACAGGTTACCCAGAGGCAGGGGTCATATTTCTGGACATTACCCCTTCACATTGCGGTTTACGAGCAGGTTTTTAGCCACCCATTCCTATGTTTGCAGCTAGGGATAGTATGTGCACACGGCGGAGTTTCAGACTTCACACACTCCATGCTGCCCATGCTCCTACCTCTCCTCTATTATTCTATCCTCTTCCAAATATTATGCAAACATTATCTGATAAGTTCCCTATAGTTATCACTTCATCCCAGCAGTAATTTGGTGTTGGTCCACAGTTCGTACAGTAGGTCATGGTGGACATGTTACTGGGATTTGTCCACATGGCCTTGCATTTGGGTTCTGTGGACTGTGTTATGTTGTTATTTGGGAGTCCATGACATAACATACATTGGCAGTACGGGTGAGACATGGGACTTTGGCAGAGGACTGTAGGGCATTCCAGGCCAGATGTAGCATGCTGTTGCATTGTGTCACTCCTACAGTCCCAGACTGCAAGCAACTATATTCCCATGGGGTGACAGGGTATGTGTGCAAGGTGTTAATGTCAATACTTTCTGTCATTATTGATCCAGTGGTGTGAATGCTGGCAGTGTGCTGCTTACAGCTAGGGACACACCTGCATGGGACACCTCTTCTGCATGTTGCATTCCGTGGCTATTGCCATACAGAGGTGGGAGTCATATTGTACTCATTCCCAACAACAGGGATAAGACCTGTGAGGTACCTGTGGGTGATGGTGGGGTGAGCTGGATGCATTTGTGCTATGGACACTACTTGAATCTGACTCACAGATATACATGGGGCATTCCACTTATGCTGGCTTGTGCAGGGACATCAGCAGTTTCTCAATACTTCATTCCTGTGACCTTTGTGTTCTGCCAGTGATTGGCCAGACAACATTGGTATTCCATACTACTAACTCTACTAATGTGCTGCTAACCTGTATGTACAATTTCAAAGGTGTGTCCATTTGACAGTAACATATTATACACTATCTGTCTGGGGTACTTCCACCTGTGTACTGTTTGTATGTCTTGGCCCACATTCGTGCCATGTCCATCTTTCAGATAGTGACAGATATTACATCCAAACATTTACTATGGCTTACTGCTGGAATGTGTTTTGCTGGGATGCATTGTGTTTGGCATTGCATTTGTGAGAACTTGGCCCTGTCATCAGCAGTACTGGCCAATGACCACTAGGACAAACCTCACCATGCCTACATGATGACCACTCTCACACAGTATAGAACACACACCAACCTAACACACGCAGCCCTGCATATTGTACACATGCTATGATCTATCCTGCTACTTTGGCCAGCTCAGGTAATCTGTGCTCCACTGTTATTATACCTGCACATACATGTTACTACATTTCTACATAGAATTGTGAGGGGGGGGGGCACACCTGACAACTGTATACATTTGCTATGACTGTACTGGTATTTCAGGTACTCCATTTCATTCTGTATTCTGACCTATCTTGCAGACTAGAGGCATATCAGTGTACTACAGTTCTTAGGTTTGATTGACCTACATTTCAGTTTCAGACTTCTTACCCTTCAGGACTAACATCCCACTGCCTGACCTGTTGTAGTCTGTCTGTGTAGATCTGGAGGGGGGGGGGCTGTTCTCCATAGCCATAAATCAGAGGCCTTAGTACAGCTTTTCTTTGTGTTTGTCTACACCTGTCCTGCTGGCTGAGACTGTTGTTGGGTATGTGAGCCTCCCTGACTGACATGTGTGTGTCTTATGGACACACATTTGGCCCACCACATTTCCTGCAGTGGGTTTTGACACCTTGTCCTGTACTGACTACTATGGTGACACCAGTATTTGTTACAGATTTCATGCTCTCACTATAGGTGTCTACTATCTGCTGGCATCCCATTCAGCCACCTGATTCCCTTACATGCTCACATCCATACCACAGAGACAAGTAACAAAACATACTACTCCATTCAGCAGTTGATAGGGAGAGTGACTTATCGTGTGGCTGTGTCAGTATTGAGGATGGTGTTGGAGGGTTGACTATGTCGGATGCACATAGTACACTCCCTATACATGGTTAAGCACCAGTAGTGTCATGTTTGGCATCCCTTTTATTGTATGTGTGAGTCAGTGAGAGGTGTCATTCCCCGGGTTCCCACCCTGTCAGTGTATGTGCTATGCGTTGCCTCTTTGCGCAAGGCCTGGGCATACTGGGCACTCCTCCGTCTGCCTGCTGGGGCAGGCTCAGGTTGTTCCTCCTCTGAGTCACTCTGTGCCTGTGCAGGCCTTGGCATTGGTGGGGGGCTGTGTGGCCCTGCCCCATGCTGTTCCTGCTGCAGCTGTTTTCACAGGATCATATTGTGTAGCATGGCACATATGACGACTATTTGGGTACATTTAGCTGGTGAGTACTGCAAGGCTTCACCAGATATGTCCAGGCACTGGAACCATGACTTTAGCATCCCAAATACACGCTCTATTATGATTCTGGTCTGTGCATGTGCCTCATTATGTAGTTCTTGTTCGGGTGTGTGTGCATTTCTGATGGGTGTCATCAGCCACAGCTCCAGTGTGTAACCAGCATCCCCCACTAGGTGGCCATAAGGGATGTCCCCATTGGCAAATCTCTGCTACAGCTGCGTCATATGCCAGATGTGGGAGTCATGATAGCTTCCAGGGCAGCCAGCACACACATTTATTATAATGCCCTGAACATCGCACATGACCTGGCAGTTGATGGAGGGGAAGCCCTTGTGGTTGATGTAGACCCTACTCCACTCACTGGGTGGTGCTTTGATGTGTATGTGTGTGTAGTCTATAGTACCCACTACCTCAGGGTGTTCTGCTATTTGGTGGAAGAGACGCATATTGCTGATCAACGCCTCATGGGTGTTGTGCAAATATACATGCTCACCGGCATGTGCTGACATGGCATCCAGGAACTGGTGGAGTACCCTGGATGCTGATGGCTGTGAGATCCCCATGATATCCCCAGTTGGCCTTTGGAATGTACCTGTGGCTAGTATTTTTAGGCCTACATATACCTTGGTATCCACTGGGATGGGTTCCCATCTGTTGGTTCTGTGTATGAGGCACGGCCGGCACAGCTCAACAATTTGCTGTAGGAGGTCCATGTCCACCCTATAGCACTTCTCCAGCTCATGTAGCCCCTGGTAGGTTACCCTGGATTTGTACACTCTTCTCCTTCTCCTTACTGTGGATTGGTCATCAGCATTCTCACCCTCAGCACACTCAGCTTCTTCCACATGTCTATTTATGAGAGCTAATGCAGCCCCTATCATTTTGTTGCTTTTGTTTGGTAAAATTTCCCCGCTTGTGTACACCGGTGGTGTAGAGTTTGTGGGAAAAAACAGAGGGAAAGGTGTTTGCATAGTTTATAGTAGTGGGCTGAGCTGGGCTGCTGCCTGTATAATTGGCTGATTCGGATACATTTCACCTGCCAGCAATGCAAGTTCCCCTTGATTACCTTCCTACTGCTGTTTTCCCTTCCTATTGCCTTCCTGTTTAATCCCAGGGCCATGCTGCACAAACACAGTGCTCAGATGTGCACGGAGCTGCTATTTCCTGGTTTACTTTTTTTTCCTTTAAAACATGGTGCGTGGTGCGCACACCCGCTTAGGCAATGTAAAGAGTGTTTGGCAGCTTCAGACACACCCCCTTGCTTAGCTCTGCTAAGCTAAGTGCAAACCCGAGCCACAGGGCTCCAATAAGCTTACGGTATGCCTGACACACCCCTCTATGATGTCAGCTAGCACTTAGGCTTGCACCTTGGTCTTCCAGCACCTCCACAGTTGGGTGCAGGCTAGTCATGAGGGGGGATCTGGAATTCAGTGTCATTCCCCTCATTTGCATAAGATTGCCAGATAATGCCTAGTTACAAGTGTGACACTGAGCCTTCCCACTTAGCAACCACTATTCACTGGCCATGTTGTCTTCTGCCTGCCATTGAGTATAATGGCAAAATTGTGATTTTGGATAGAATGCTTTTTTCAAAGTTTTTTTTTTATTTTCGAGCCAATCCCATTTGCGTGCCGCTGCCCTATGCTTAAACGGCCGAAATCAGCCAAAAAAAGTAAAAGTTATTTTTTTTATTTTTTCCAACTGTTTTCCATGCCAATGGTCATATAGCTTTACAGGTTATATACACCCTTGATTTGGAGGGCTCATGCATGTCCTGGGGCTTGTTCCTGGATCTCTCGGTGGCCCTTTGCTTTCAACAGCAGCTCCCACTTTTTTTGCCGCATGCCGTGCAGAGCTTGCTGAAACCTGGGGAATGCCTTTGACTGCATGATTGTAAAATACCTGTATATTCTCATGAGCAACTTTGGGATCCCCTATTTCCTTTAACAAAGCAATACAAATTCTGTATATGAATTCCTATACATAATTATACATTAACAAAACACTCTCGCAACCTATCTTCTTAAAAAATAGTGTCAGTCAAGGATGTCCTCTTTCCTCTTTCTCATTTAATCTGTATCTAGAATACTTATTCATATCCGTAATACATAACAATTATTTATTTATTTATTTAGTTATTTATTGCCATAAAGTTCAATTACAATTACAGACATGTCAAAACAATAACTAATACAAAGACTAACCATTACAACCAGCAATTACATAAAACATTACATTTAATAAAATAAAAAAAAGACAATAAGGATATTTCTTATTTTAAGTAGCCCCTAAATTCTCTGATATATCCATACCTCTGACAGCCTTTACAAATGATATTAATATCTACTTTTTTCTCTAATCTCAGACCTACCCATAATGCTTGATCAGATTCAGGAAAATTCAAATTATCTAGCTATAAAGTTAACATTAATAAGTCTACACTACTTTCACTAAACCCAGATTGTGTTCCAATTGATAGCATATAGCACAATGATATAAAAAACAAACATGACATGAAATACTTAACAAAATACTTAATTAAAAAAATACAATTTCATTCAAATGTCAAAAATAATATTATTAAAAATATACAAATATATATTATGATTAAATGTTTATAAATAAATCCTGTTATATTCAATAAAATAATTAATATACCAATATAAATATTAACACAATATCCTTTTCCATACCCTTCCTCCTTCCTAATTCCATTGCCTTTTGCAGCTGTGCAGATCTGGTTAATAAATCAGAAGGACATAAAATCACTTAAGATATATACATTTATACATGACAAGATATATATAATGCAAACGTTAATTATACAGCTAAAGTTAGGCACTCCCTTTAAACTGTTTTAGCCTGTTAATGAGAATCCATATTTTAAGCTAAACAATCAAATGCTAAATCTCTCTAATTTCCTGTTGATTAAAAGCAAATTAATGTTAGATTTTATTACATGACTGCTATTAACAGATTGTAACATAAGACAGAACTGACACCTACCATATGTTTATATTCCAATATTAATCCAAATTTGTTGTCTAATACATAACAACTTCAGTATTGTTCATCTAGTATCAAACAAAGTTACTCTCAGTGTGAGTATGCCTTCATTTCAAAACACCTGCTATCAGTGTAAGAAGTGGGCTTTTGGTTCAAGGCCCCTATCTATTAAAGCTAACTTTCTATGGGCAATTTCCAAAACAACTGTTCTCAGCTTACTCTCAGTGTAAGTGGTCTTTTGAAATTGGGGCCAGTTATTTTTGAATCTCGCACATCTTATCCTTCTTAATATCATGTATCCTAACTTCTATAACTTCTACAATGTGTTTTGCATACTAGACATTTATTGTGTATTTGGTGCATATAGCTACATATTAGTTTCTTAGATGAATATAGTGTATTTTTGATACTTATGGTGCTGTATTTTGAGGGCAGCTGCAGTGGTGCAGCAGTTCGTGTTGCCACCTCACAGCAAGAAGTTTTCCGGTTCGATTCTCAGCTGAGGCGTCTTCTGTGTGAAGTCTGCATGTCCTCCCTGTGGTCGCATGGGTTTCCTCTGGGTGCTCCAGTTTCCTCTCACATCCCAAAGATATGATACTGTATGTGGTTTGGACACTCTAAATTGGCCCTAGGTATGAGTGTGTGTGTGTGTGTGTGTGTGTGTGTGTGTGTGTGTGTGTGTGTGTGCCTTCTGTGGAAGGTTGTAAGCTGGGCTGGCAACTCGACACTGTAAAACTCCACTGCCAATCGTTCTATGGACTGTTGTTCTGCTGTGGTGACCCCTAACCAGGATAAGCTGAAAGGAGATGATGATGATGGTGCTGTATTTCAATATTTAGCTCTGCTTTTTTATTTTTGTATGCTATTTGATTGCTGTTTGTTTTGTAAATTGCTAATAAAAATATTTGAAAAAAACCTGGCTAAGTAAGCAGTTATGTATTTCATTTACTTTAAATCGCAACAAAGTTTCTACCTAAATAATGCCAGAATAAATGTGATTAATCTTTATAAATATCTTGGAACAAATGTGAATTTTAACGTGTGTGCTAATAGTGGATTACAGAAGCATATGAAGTAATTTGTTGATATCTTCTAGAAGTAGCTCCATTCTTGTTTCTGTTTATTCCCCTTGATAAGACTATTATCAGAATGCAGTATTATTTTTGTTACTACACAAAGTCTTACTTGCAAAGGCTTGAAAAGGATCCAAGACTGTTTATTTGGAAAATTGGAAGAACAGGAAACAAATTAAACTAGGTCACAGCTATATTATTGTTTTGAATGGGGTGGCTATGCAAACTATGCAGGATCCAACATTTCTGGAAGTGGATGTGTTGGAACTGTATACATCTATTAGAGATACAAGAGATTGGGCCCGCTACTTGTATTATCTCTTAATTTTAATAAAAGAGTTATTTCACATTCATTTTGTTATTTATTGAAGCGCACTTCCTTTTTAATCAGGAGATCAAAGAGTTTATTGGAATTTAAAAAATTCTTGGAATCAGTGATGACCCTAAAGATTAACACTACATAATGACTTAAGCTTCTAAATCAGGAACATGTTAAGGTCATGAAAACTCATAACTGGAGATGATCCTTTTGCATCACCCCCTTACATACTTAATAAAAAGTAAATAATTAATGAAGGAAATATGCTGAGAAATGTGATTAGACTCAGAATAGATCTATAAAGAAGGATGCAGGGGAAGGTATTCTTCTTTTCCCCCACTATTTGAAGGAGTGTTTGTTTTGCAGCCTTGTCTAAATTAAATCACCTATGGAATTACTGTATGTGAGGTTAAAAAAGATGAATGCTGTTCTCCAAATCCACAGGCACTACAGATTAATATGTTATTAGCCAAATGTTGGTATAGACAATTACCTCCACATCCAGCTTCCAGATACAGATCTGCCAGTGTACAGACATCCATGTGTACTGATATAGTTTCAAATCTTAAGGCTTAAATACAGCTGGTTTGTAAACTTTGGCTTATGAAAATTCCATTAGATCAGTTTATTTAATGTTAGAAAGTATCAGATAGTGGAAATTAATATTAAAACATATTTGAACTACAGGAAGCATCAATCATTATAAAAAGAGTGATTCAGATAGCTAAAGCTGCACTTACGAAAACATATAATGTGATCATGAATATTGTTCCAAGAAAAGGCTTGAAATACTAAGCCATATAACATAATGATTATAATATCCCATTGACAATAACAAGAATGATCTCCCAACAGATTTCTTAGAATTGTAATTGCACTCCTTTAATAAATATAACTGTTACCAAATAATTGACGGCCCCTGGGCTCACATTTGTTCTAATCAAATTAGTAAACAAGTACACAGAATTTATTTTTCTTCTCATCAGACACATTTTTCTCAAACAAATCAGAAGGGATAAATATTCATCTTTTGTCCTACTTAGGCAGCATCCAGAAACTTTAACTTGCACATTTTAAATTATTATTTACAAGTTAAGAGAAGCTGTGAAGAAACACACATAGTTTGTTTTGAGAAGTGACAAGCAATAAATATCATTTATGCACGCTTTTTCATTTATTTGTTACAGACATGGATGATTTTATTGAGAACTATATGATAAAGGGTCATTAGTATGCAAAAACATGCAGACTTGTTAAACATAGCAATCAGCGTGCCCACTGTAAATCTATCACATCTTAGAGTATTAAAAAATAACTACATAGATTCATGGAGAACTAATAGGCATTCAGTCAAAATGGCCTCCGTGAAGCCTAGTTCATTTTCACAGGTATGTGACGAGTAAACCAAACCCGTGTTTACAGGAAGCAGCTCATTAACAGTTCACAGCCTTAATCCTCTGTACTAACTGACAGACATGTCACCATGTTTGCCATTCTGCAAAGAGGAGAAAACAAAGTCAGCTATCAGGAAGGCTGAAGACAATTTTTTCATCCTTCTCGACATACCTCTCAAGTGCACCTCATTACGAGGAACGTACCTCATTTGGGGTCTTAAAAAGTTCATGTTCCTCAAAGTTCCTTGAAGTTCCACATTAAAAGACTGTCACACATTCGGTGTTAGGAGTTTTTTAAGTGAAATCCATGGTAAATAGAAATGAATCATATTAATTCATTAAAAGATCTTCTTTATAAGTAAAACCAGCATATTTTAACTATTGTATGGCCTTCCTAGTTGAAGTTGTTAGTAAGCCATTAGTATCTGTTCCACATTTTTCCCATTTGTTCCACATTATGAGTCCTAGTGTTCCTCATTTTGGATATGGAAGGTTGAGAGCTATGCTTCTTGAAGCAATTAAAATATTAAAATATTAAAAAAAATCTCACTTACTGCAGGACTTCAGTAGTATGGAGGCATTTTCACATAAACAGCAAGATCCATATAACCAGCTACAAAAAATGTGCCAGAAACAGTATTCTCTACATTTTACTGTACATGTCCAGTGCATGCACAGCAAGTGAAGTTTATCATTATTGTAAATGTTTGCATACTGTACATAATCTTAAATGTTTACTTTATTGTAAATTTCTATTAGTTGCACTGTATTAAGTTTTCTCTTTTATCCACTTAAGCCTAGGTCATATCTGATAAATTGTCTTCAGAATGGTATACTTACTGGATATTAAATGTTAAATAAAGAAATAGGTTCTAAGATACAATACCATATTAAAAAAGGCAAGTAATTATTCTTTTTTTAAATAACAGCAAGGTATAATTGCAATAGCCCACTCCTGTCTAATGGGTAATGCTGGATTTACCCATGACTGGCTTTGTTTGAGACCTCATGATCAAACCATGCCAATCGTGGGTAAGTCCTGCTTTACCTACATCCAACCATGTACTATTTCTGAGGTGTATCCTCACATACAAAGAGATGACATCAGAGCCATAGCCAGCTCATCTGTCATCCAGTGCCAATCCCTAATTTTTCATACCTCAGCACTAAGTTGAGGAGGTGAAAAAAAACTTCCTTCTCTGATCTGGCACTCTTTCATCATCCTTGTAATGCCTCATGTCAAGGTGAGGAGTAAAAAAAGCTAAAAAACCTCCCTTCTTTGATCTGTCACCCTCCCTGGAGTGCAAGCATCATCCTTGCAATGTCCTCCCATCAACATAAGAACCTAGAAAAAAGAAACAAAAAAAGGTCATTGTCAGCACTTACAGCTGCGCCTCCTAACAACTAGCACCAGGGACACTTCTCCCTTTCACCCCACCCTAGCTACACTTCTAGGCATCTATGCCTCTTCCTGGGATTGAGAAAGGTCTGCCTTCAAAGGTAAGCCCTAACAAGGCTGTTTTTCTGCTGGCAGTAGGCCTTTATGATTCAGGGAGAGGCAGTCTGTAGAATCACCTCAGTTGGCTGTTTCTATGACCTTGTTCAGTGCTAATGAAGCATTTGGGGTGAGTGGCCCTACACTAATTAACCAATGGCTCTCCATGAAAATGTTTAGGGTACAGGATTTACACAGTTAAGCAATTCAGAGAATCACTCAGCTATCTAAATTAAAATGATGAGCTGTGTTAATGAAAACATTCAAAAAAACTGAGTTTATCAATTGTAGTGAAAGGAGAGACCTTATAAAAATTAACATCAGTTTTCTCTTTGGAAGGGTAATGATGTATGTGTGATTGCGTGTGTGTGTATCTGTCTCTATATCTATCTATATCTATATATTGATCTGTATATATATATATATATATATATCTATATCTATATATATATATATATATATATATATATATATATCTATATATATATATATATATATATATATATATATATATATATATATATATATATATATATATATATATATATATATATATATATATATATATATACATACATTTTATATATATATATATATATATATATATATACATTAAGTATTCAACTGCGGTACCACCTTTATCATTCTTATAAGAAAAGCGCAGTCTGGGTCTGAACTGTCTGCAAACAGCTAAAGTTAACTTTGAACGTAATACCACCCTTAAGTATTCAACTGCGGTACCACCTTTATCATTCTTATAAGAAAAGCGCAGTCTGGGACTGAACTGTCTGCAAACAGCTAAAGTTAACTTTGAACGTAATACCACTCTTTTAACTTTGAACGTAATACCACTCTTAAGTATTCAACTGCAGTACCACCTTTATCATTCTTATAAGTAAAGCGCAGTCTGGGTCTGAACTGTCTGCAAACAGCTAAAGTTAACTTTGAGTATGTGTCTACCTGTTTGAACCAATATTCATTTTCCTCTGGAGAGCACTCTGCTTTGGCTTGTAAGCAGCCCCCCCCCCACACACACACACACATCTTCCACTTTCTCTCTTATTCCCTTCTGTTAGCAAGTAGTATCAATAACTGATCAATACTGTGTGTTTGTTAATTTAAACAGAGACCACCGTAGCCTACTGATACAAGGTTATCCTGTTTTCCACCTGAGAAATGGTTAAGAAATGACTTACAGTTTCAGAGCAGTCCTTTGTCAATTGTGATTGTTTCTTAAACACAAACTTGTCTTTGCTTTGACTCATTAGCAGCAGTAGAAAGAACTGCCTGCTCACACTCTTGTTCTCCCCTCCCCCTTCCCTGTTTATTACCTTAAGACAATCCCAAAGTTAATAAATATTACCTGTGGCAGGCACCATTTTTAAAACTACAACCACCCTTGTTACTATCATATGTTCATTTATCAGTTAACTCTGTTAACTGATTGTTTCCAGCCCCTTCATAAGAGCAACTAACAGGGTCTCTACCCACTTCGCTCCCCACCCTGCCCCCTATTCCCTCTTGCCCCCAGTGGTCCCACCTTTATTACACTCACAAACCCCTCCCATCTTTCCAATAGCCAACCACAGAGCTAACCCAACACTACCTCCTCCATCTTCCCACTACTATCACACCTCCTCAACTAACATGTACAAGCATACCTTACCTATGCTCACTGTGTGCAATCTCCTTGCATATCTTACATCCTACCAAAGCTCCATCATTCCCTCACTCAACCACTATCACTGTACTACTACTCACACCACCACTCATGTCTCACCCTCACTCAGCTCCCCTCCCACCAACTCAAGAACCATCCCTATTCACCCCCGCACATATTCTACCAACTATATTACTCAAACATAAAACATCCCTACAACTTAACATAGTAACCCTCCCACCATACCTATTACCCACAGAGCACAATCATAAAGTTTCCCTTATAAACAAACACATTCAAAAACTGAGAAAACTAATAACCTCATGCATATCAAAACTAGCCCTAAGTGGAGACATCCACCCCAACCCTGGCCTTACCATCTCCAACCCCAATCCTCATAATCAGAGTAGAATCCACAACTCCTCCCATATTACAGTCATTAGAAAGCCAAGTGACTTCCTTCTACTAAGCCTAAATATTAGAAGTATATCCAACAAAGTCCATGAACTCCATGCCACCATAGACTTGTACTACCCAGATATAGCCATCCTGACAGAAACCTGGCGAAAACCTCACATTACCAGTGAGCAAATACTACCCACAGGTTACGGCATACTAAGAGTAGACTGGCTAAACAAGAAAGGTGGTGGTGTAGCTATAATATTTAAACACCATCTAAACATCCAGATCTTAAAATCATCAGCGCCACAAATAGGCAATGAAGAAATAATATATACCAACCTCAAAATAAACCAAAACAAAACCATCAACATAATTGGATGCTACTTCCCCCCTGGCCAAAACATCCCTCCACTAGACAACCTCCTCAGCTAGTCTACCCACCATCTCCCCCAAGAAACTATCATTTTAGGTGATTTCAATATTGACTGGCAATCTTGTTATGGCAACCATCCAACCCATCATGTAAACCTTCATGGCTTCACCCAACTAGTCCAGTCGCCAACCAGGATAAATAAAAACTCCAGCAAGCACAGTACCCTGGATTGGATACTAGTCAGTAAGAGCCCCCAGTCATATATAACAGGCTGCTTATCAGATAACCTCAGTGATCACTCCCCAACATTCCTGCTCAAAAAATACTTGTACCATGCTAAACCTGTCATCTACCGTCAAATACGTAAAAAACGAAACTTTAACCCACTCACATTCATCTCATTCAACTACGCAACAGAGTCAAAAACCTAATAAAACAGGACAAATTCCAATACTACCAGTCTGCCCTAGACTCTTCACAACACAGCCCTAAACAATTCTGGTCCTCATCCTCCACCCAGGTAAAGTCAGTACCCCTCCTCCTAACATCCCTCACTCCTCAGAAAATATTGCTACCTCATTCAACACACACTTCAGCCAAACCATACTATCACTAGCTAAACAACACAACCCCCCTCCCCTCCAGCCCACACCTTCAACTAGTAATCTCCCCACTCCTTCTCTTTTTCTCCTAAACCTACCTCCAACTTAAAAAAACTCTTAACTAAACTTAAACCCACCAAATTAGCAGCAGACAACCTCCCAAGTGAATACCTGCAAATCGCAGCTGATGCTCTGGCCTACCCAGTATCCATCTTGATTAACCGATCACTGTCAGAAAGTTACATTCCCACACTGTGTAAAGTATTACATATAATTCCCCTCCACAAAGGCAGACCTTCCACAGAACTAACCAATTACCGCCCCATAGCTATTCTCTCTCCACTCTCCAAAATACTAGAGAGATGCATACACTCTCAGGTCTCACACTACCTCCTTACTAACAAACTCCTTTCCAATACTCAGCATGGTTTCCGACCAAACTATAGTACCACCACTGCCTTACTCTCCTTTACTAACATTATCCTTCAGCATAAAAATAATGGCTATCTCTCCTCTGCTACTTTCCTAGACCTATCTAAAGCATTTGACATGGACCCACACAAACAACTTATCTCTGTCCTCAATAACCTATCCTTCTCTCAATCAGTCACCAACTGGTTTCAGGGTTACCTGTCTGATTGCCAACAATCTGTTGTATGGCAGAATGACATATCTCCCCAACTACCTGTCTCCATAGGGGTTCCCCAAGGATCCATCCTTGGACCCCTACTCTTCTCTGTTTACACCAATAATCTAGCCTCTGCCACCAAACATGGCACACTCATACAATACGCAGATGACTCAACCATCATCTGCTCAGCCCAGTCCCTACCCAAACTGCAAAAAGTCACACAGGAAGCCTTTTCCTCTGTTCAAACTTGGTTATCCGATGCCCAATTAATACTCAACCCAAACAAAACTAAACTACTCATCTTCCAACCCACCAAACATACTCAAAACAACTCTCACTTTAACATCACAGCAAAAGACAACACCACTATATACCCAACTGAACACACCAAATTGCTTGGAGTGGAAATAGACAATAAACTAAAATTTGACATTCACATATCCATGACCATAAAAAAAGTCCACAAAAAACTAGGAGCGTTATACAGAAATAAGCAACTTCTCACCAAAGCAGCAAAGTTTTCAATAGCAAATTCCCACCTTATCTCCATCCTACTTTATGCCTCTCCAATATATAACAACCTAAGGCAATGCGATCTAAACAAGCCAGAGACCTGCTACAACAAAATCGCCAAATTCGCCACAGGGGCATCCTACCATAGTCACCACTGTCTCTCACTTGCTGAACTGGGCTGGCTTGAACTCCCTCACCTCCTTCAGTGGTATCAACTCTCACTCACCCAAAAACTAGTAAACCATCCACTAAATGTCCCATCCCTCCAGAATCTACTCCAACCCTTTCACACCATCAAACCACTAAGATCTAGCAACAAAAATCACTTGCAGATCACTAAAGCCAATAACTCTGCTGGTGAAGCACTATTCTCCTGCACCATAGCCAAATTATAGAACTCCTTCCCACCCACAATTACCTCCATACCATCATGCACCCACTTCAAAACTTTACTAAAAGCGCACGTAAAAACATGCTGGCTATGCCCTTGCAACTCCAGCTCTAATATCACCCACCCCATCAAACCACTACCTTTCTTTCCATTCCACTAACTACCTTGATTATAGCAAGCTCAGATGCTCATAAGCCTAGTACTTATTATACAGCAGGAACATCTTGTTGTAACATTTGTTAATGTCTATTATGTACTTCACAGATAAAGATTCTAGTTGTCTACTGATGTACTATGTTCTTTATCTGTAAATATGTTGTAAGTAATTGCTATGTTAAATTGTTAATCGCTATGTAATCCAATGTAACTACTGTCTGTTTATTTTAACTGTGGAGCTTTTCTCCCCGGGCCTCCGCTGAAAATGGACCTATGTCCAGTCGGACACTCCCGGTCAACAAATTTAAATAAATAAATAAATAAACTTAATGTGGAGCTTTTCTCCCTGAGCTTCTGCTGAAAAGAGACATTGCTTAATTCATGAAGCTGGTAAACAAATGTAAATAAATAACAGAACAGCAGGATTTTTCAGCATGAAAGGCATGACGTTTTTGGGGTGTGGGGGACAATAGACACCATGGATGCTCTTTAAATATAACCCTAAACCACATAAAGGTAAAAAATAGCAAAAAGCTTTAAACCCTGGACCTTTGCAACAGAACATGTCTCATTAACAGAGCAAAACGTTAGTCCTCTACCCTAACAATACACACCAGGCACACTCTTAAATATAAATATTTATGTATGTACATTACAAAGGTAATGCAGTAAAAGAGCTTTGAATCCTGTCTCCTTGTCACAGAAAGTAGCTTATAAACAAACAAGTGCTTTATTCCTCCACACCGACTAAGGATTTAATAAAGTAACTGATCATGCATCTTGATATATTTTCTGAACAATAAAAAATATGAAACTTAAATGTCTGACTTTCATCCATGATTTAAGATGGACAGAGCGGGTATGCAAAGCAATATCAGTGACATTCTGTAAGTTCAGGTTAGATGAGAGAGATGTGGGGATATCCTTGGGGGGGGGGAGCTGCCATACTTCTAAGTGGCTGTGCTGAAGACCTCAGGACAAATAGAACAGCAGGATTTTGCAGCATGACAGGCATGACTTTTTTGGGGTGTGGGGACACTAGATACCACAGATGCTCTTCAAATATAACCCTAAATCACTTAACAAAGTTAAAAATAGACAAAAAGCTTCAAACTCTTGACCTTTGCAACAGAACATGTCTCATTAACAGAGCACAACTTTAGTCCTCTACCCTAACAATAGACACCAGGCACACACTTAAATATAAATATTACTGTATGTACATTACAAAGGTAATGGAATAAGAGAGCTTTGAACCCTATCCCCTTGTCACAGAAAGTAGCTTACAAACCAATCAGTGCTTTATTCCTCCACACTGACTAAGGATTTAGTAAAGTAACTGGTCCTGCATCTTGATATATTTTTTGAACAATAAGAAATATGAAATTTAAATGTCTGACTTTCGTTCATGATGTAAGATGGACAGAGTGAGTATACAAGGCAAAAGCAGCGACATTCTGTAAATTCAAGTCAGATGAGAGAGATGTGGGGTATCCTTTGGGGATGGTGACCTGCAATACCAATAAGTGGCTGTGCTCAAGACCTCAGGACAAATCCTGGAGGCACTCTAGATGATACCAGGGAGAAACACATTCAGGTATTACTCAGGGATGTTTAGTAATCTGAGGATCAGGTAAGAGGTATGACAGTGTACCTGTGTGTGTGTGTGTGTGTGTGTGTGTGTGTGTGTGTGTGTGTGTGTGTGTGTGTGTGTGTGTGTGTTTCTGTGCGTGTGTGTGTATGTGTGTGTGAATGTATGCATGTTTGGAGAGTGAATGAGGGGCATGCATGGACCAACAGTGGTAATTACTGCAGCGGTAACACCAAATGATTCAGAGACATGTAACTTGGCCAGTAATGAGGAACTTCCTTATTGTGGATAATGTATCTTAGAATTACATTTTCTATGATCATGGTAATAGCCTCTTTTGGCAAAAGCACTTAACACCCACGGTGATGTTTTTTCTCAATTCCATCCTCTTTCTCTGTTTTCACTCACGTCGACAAATGGACACACAAAAGCACAAGCGTGTGTACACAAACACACACAGACAGTTCTGTAAAGGTGATGGTCCATCTTCCTTCAGTTCTTCTTGATACTTCAAGATATTCAAACACAAAATGATTCTTCAGTTGTGATCATTTCAAAATATTTTAATAGATTTTTTTTTTTTACTTGGTGTGGATTCATTCATCCTTGCTCATTAGAATAGATAAGTACATATTTTATAGATACATTTAGATATATTTCTTGTTTTACCCTCCTTCCAACATTTTAAAATCAATTATTTTCTTGATGTGTTTCACAAAGCAAGTCATAAATGTGAATAGATCTTCTGAATTTTCCCTAAGAGTTACATTTCAAAGATTAATAATTTATTTATTTCTCTGTCTGTTTTTGTTGACTAAGAAAGTCTGACTAGGTAGATCTCAGAGAAAAGCTCCATCACAGCACATTTATATTAAATGAATTTCAAACAATTCTCAAAAAAACAACAGTTACATTTTTCAGAACAAAAAAAAATTACAAAACAAGTATATACAGTAAAGTATTTACATCAACAATTTTAAGTCTGTACAGTTCTTGTAGCTCTAAAATCTTGTAAGAAGTAAATGGATTTGTACTGTAGAATGGAAAATGTAAGGTTTAGTATTTTTACATTTCAGTAAAGAAAGATTTGCAAGGAGTTCAAGATACATAATGAAGCAAGATATTAAATTATGTAGGAAGGGAGATTTTAGTATTGTATGTTTGTAAAGACTTCAAGAGATAAAATAGATATTAGTATTATATAGGAGGATAGTGGTAATAGCATATGCCTGAGCGAGCACGGTATAGTATTAAGTGGCAATAACATATGCCTGAGCGAGTATGGTATAGCATTAAGTGGTAATAGCATATGCCTGAGTGAAAACAGTGTGACACCCATGCCCTGGCCCAGCAATCAAGGAGCCTCAATCCTTACCACTAACACCAGAGTGGGCATCTCGTATATGAGGAAAGAATAACAAATACACACAGTAAAGTGCAATTTCCCTTAAGACCGCACAGAGATCACAGTCAGTCTGGGGCTGGTCATCCCCTTGCTCCCCAGGTCCCCAATAAGACACTCTACTGGCACAGCTATAGGGTTCAGATCTCAGCCTAGCTGAGCAAGCTAAAATCACCAGCATCCCCTCTGTCCAACCAGTGCTTTATGTCCCTGCCCAAGTAACTGACACACACACTTTGAGATAAGAGATTATACAACCACCTAGACACTTCTGGGGAAGGCGGGCACAGGTTCTCCAACTGTGCCCCTTTTACTCAGACTATATGGTAGTAATTTCTGCCACCACCCAGCTAATACCTATCAGCTACTCAGAGGCCCTTAAAAGGGCATCCAATTATTACTGTGCAATATTATTATCCAATTGTTAGTATAGCCCACTGCTAAAGCTATTAGAGTGGCTTTGTACAGTTTTACCAAAGGCATGCGATTATCTCTACACAAACCAACCGCAGTTAAAATGTTTTAAAATATTTAATAATAAATAATTAAAACCACAAGGCAATACTTTCTACTACACAGTCAGTGCTAGTCAAGAGTTCAGATATCACACAGAGATACTTAAAATAAATCAGTACACTTTTGACATCACAGAAAAACTGTCTAATCTTTCTAATTTTCTAGCTATTGCTAAAAGAAAACACACTTCTAAAATAACTTACTTTGGATGTTCAAGACAAAAATGCTTAATAATCTCTGGTTCTCACTGTTTAAATTGAAACTGCAGTTCTGATAAAACATTACATCATTTTACACTTTTTTACACTTAGAGCGTAAACATCAAATGCAGTGATGAAATAATTTTAATTTCAAAGGACCAACAAGAAATGCTTGACTTAGCTTTCTTTACAGCAGAGGGTAATCTTGTTACATTGTTTTAAGTTCAACATTTCACAGCATATTCTTTCATTTAAGAAGACATGCTTGTATTTCAACATTCATATTTTCAAATGATAGAATTATGTACCAAATTCTATTTGACTAGGCTGACAGCCTTCACACATCTCTACCAGTCTTCACTTGAGAGGGTTAGGTCTATCTCCCATCTGCATTTGCATTGCTAACCCCACTGAGGTGCTGCACTGACATATCATATGTTTGCAGTTTAACCATGTTAAAAAAGATCTGATAACAATGAATTTTCTTCCATACAGATAAGGCTGAAGTTTTTGCAGTGCCCACACTATGGCTAGACATTCTTCTACAGCTGCATAGCATTCCTACTGAGATAAACCACTGGGTGCTCTTCTCCTTCTGAAGAAATCCCCACCCCATGGTTTGAAGCATCCACCTGCACAACAAATTCTTTGCTGTAATCTGGACTGGCTAACACATTTAAGCTTCTGGAATGCCTGCTCACATGCTCACAACCTTATCTGGCCTGTCCTTCTTTGTCAGGTCGGGAGCAGCTATGGTACTATAACTAGGAACAAACTTTCTAGTACCCTGCTGTCCCTAAAATGCCCTCATCTGCTTTTTAGTAACAGGTGCAGGCCATGCCTGAATGGCTTCCACTTTGGCAGGTTCTAGCCTTATCGAGACCTCCATACCCACCTGACATTTGCTCAGCTTAATAGTCAATCCTGCCTCAGCACCTCCTGACATGCTATCATCTAGGTGATACAATCAGCATCTTTGTGAACTCATACAAGCCAAAAGGTACAAAGGCTGACTTCTCTCTAAGTGTGGGAGTCAGGGCTGCCAGTAACCCCTTGGTAAGATCATGGGTGTTGGAGATATAGTCTACCCATCCCATCTGCTTCTTATCTGTCTCAGGCATCCTAGGGCATGGGGATTCTGTTGACTGTTTCTGTGTGACCATTTCCACACCTAGAACCTGGTGCTGCCATCCTTCTTTTGCACACCAGCCACTGGGGAGGCCCAGGGGAGGCCCAGGGACCATATTCCCCCCATCTCCAACTAGTCTGTACCTCCTCCCTCAGAGTCTGTTTTACTGTCTCAGGCAGCCTATAATCCACCTGGTGCTGCACTATGTGGATGCACAGTGAACATGTCACTACTCAGATGTCTCGAACATGGGGAGATAGCTGCTGGGACATTGATACGGCCTCCCTATCATGGTAAGGTTTCATCATGTTAACATGGTACAATCTGTGTCCCTGCCTTCTGCCTAGCAGTTCCACCATGTAGTTAGCATCATTTACCTTTCTTACCACCTTGTAGGGTCCCTCTCAGGCTGCTTGCTGCTTGTTGTGTCTGACGGGAATGAGAACCATTACCTGCTGCCCCACAGCATACTCTCTAGCTTGAGCATTCATGTCATACCACATATTTTTCTGTTGGCCATGAGTTCCCTGAGCCTTGCCCTGAGGATTAGGACATGTGCCATAACAGACTCCTTGTGAGACTCACACTCACCTTCCCACTCATCTCAAATTAAATCTAGAGGTCCCCTCACCCTATGCCCATACAGCAACTCAAAGTGTGAAAAACCTGTGGATTCCTGGGGAAGCTCTCTGTAAGCAAACAACAGGCGGGGCAAATATTTGTCCCACTCCCTCTTAAACTGATCTGCAAATGCCCGTAACATGGACTTGATTGTAGAGTTTAACCTCTCAACAAGACCATTAGTCTGGGGATGGTAGGGGTGGTCTTCATGTGCTTCACCCCACAGGACTTCCACAGACAAGCCAGCAGGTCTGACATGAAATTGGCACCTCTGTCACACAGTATTTCTTTTGGGAAACCTACCCTGCTGAAAATCTATAACAAAGCATTTGCCACCTTTTCTGCCGCAATGTTGGACAAAGCCACTGCCTCAGGGTATCATGTAGCATAATCCACTACCACTAGGATATAATTTTTCCCTGTGGAACTTAGGGTACACAGAGGACCCACAATATCCATAGCTACCCTCTGAAATGGCTCCTCAGTCACAGGCAAAGGCATCAAAGGAGCTCTCACCTTGTCTCCTGCCTTGCCTACCTTTTGACACTGCTCACAGGTCCTGCAGTACCCTGTTACATCTATGGAAATTCCAGACCAATAGAAGTTCTGCATAATATGCCTGTTTGTACATTTTATGCCCATATGACCTGCAAGGGGAATATCATGGGCTATGGCTAGAAGCACCAGATGGTAGGCTCTAGGCACTACCAACTGCTGTACTCGCTCATCTTCTAGCCCTCCCTCAGGGGTCCACTCTCTCTATAGTAACCCTTTGTCCCAGTATACAGATTCCCCCTTTCCTTGAGAATCAGGTGCCTCCCTAGCTACCTGCCTCAAGCCTTTTAATGTAGGGTCTGAGAGCTGAGCCTGTCTCAACTCTCTCCTTGTAACCCTTCCCAGCTCCCCTTCCACAGGAAGTCTGGCATCCTCTGACATTGGTGCCTCACTGTCAGCCTGGGTACTACTACTCACCTCTATCTTTGCAGTCACTCTGTCCAAGAGACCATCAGTACCCACAAGCAGCTGTATCTCACCTTCAGGGTCACTGCTACAGGGTAGCTCCCTCCCTGAAGTAACCACCTCAGCAGTCCTGGCTGCAAGAATGCAGTCTTTCTGGGTCTACCCAGATTACCAGACACACATGCTTGTCTCCTAGCCTGACTGCGTGTAACTGCATAAGCACATGGTACCGCCTCATCCAAATCCTTCCCTCTCAGGACATCTGCAGGATGGTAATTTGGTACCCCTCTTGTCTCAAGACAACCTACTGTTGGCATTTTCTCTTTTTCACTTACTGGCTCCCTTACTTTTGGTTCCCCACCTTGCCTCCATGGACATCTGTATGCCACATGGCCCCACTGGTTGCATTCAAAACATTTAACCCTAGCTCCTGGATGTGTACCTGGACTAGTGGCTTCCCCTGCTACTGGCACATTCTGTTGGGGCAGTCTGTACTGCCCACCATGGGTTCCTTTAGGCCCATGAGCAGTACTGGGAGTCCCCTTCCTGTACAGGGCTTCCCTGCTTACCAGGTATAGGTCTCCCTTCTTCCCCAACTCATCTGAAGTAGCACATTGACTATCAGCTAACCAGATCCTCATGTCCTCAGGCAAAGTGCTAAGGGCTTGTTCTCTCACCAAAAGGTCTGCCAGCCCTTCAAAGTGGTGACCTGACATCCACTCACCCACCTATGGAAATAAGTGCTCAATTCAGCAACATATTCACACACACTTTCATCTGCCTTGCATCTATGCTCACAAAACTTTTTACTATACATTTCAGGTGTTAGCTTAAACAGTTCTAAAAGACATTTCTTTACAGCAGTATAATCAAAACATGCAATGTCAGACATTTTGGACAGAACAGTTACAGCTTTACCATGGAGTATGGGGGTCAGGAACCGTACCCAGAGCACTTGGTCAACTTCATACTGTTTACATACCCTCTCAAACATATGAATGAAACTATCAAAATTATCCCCCTCTTTAAACTGTGGAAGAAATTTACTAACCTTTTGTGCTTCTGGGGTCCAGTTATTCCCTTCCTCATTATCTCCATGACTCTGGCAAAGAGTCAGCATCTCCTTCTCATGCTGCCTCTGCCTCTCTTGTTCCTCAGTTTGCAGACGTAACAGTTTCTCATTCTCTTCAGTCTGCAAACATCACAGTCTCTCATTTGCTTCTAATTCCACACGTCTGGCCTCCAACTCAAGTCTCTTTAGCTCCAGTTGGATTATTAAGTCCACTGCAGAAAGATTGAGCTGTCCATTCTCCGAGGGAATTATATCTCCACTGCCAGTCTGATTATTCTCCTGGTTGCTGTTTTCTGATGCAGCTGTAACCAAGGCTGCAATCAGGTCTGCCTTAGTCAGGTTTCCATGCATCAGTCCCCTAGCCTGGCACATCTCCACCAGCTGGCTCCTTGTCACCCTTCCATACTCCTCTGCTGACATGCTGCCTGCTCACCATGACTAAGTTAACAAAAGAAATAAAACAATTGTGATCTGAACTCTGAGTATTCACTGTTTGGCTGTTTTAAAGTACAAACCCTCTTCAAAGCTCACTGTACACAAGCTACAGGATTCACTCTACCCACACCAGTTCAAGCCAATTAGTAATTGGCAACAAATTAATATGTGATGTGGATATCCCTCTGCTGTCAAGCAATTAATATGTGAGGATATCCCAACCACTGCCAAACAATTAATATGTGATGCCCGTGCCTTGGCCCAGCAATCAAGCAGCCTCAATACTCACCACTAACACCAGAGAGGGCATCTCATATATGAGGAAAGGATAACAAATACACACAGTAAAGTGCAATTTCCCTTATGAGTACACAGAGATCACAGTCAGCCCTGGGTTGGTCACTCCCTTGTTCTCCAGGTCCCCAATAAGACTCCCCACTGGTACAGCTATATGGTCCGGATCTCAGCCTAGCTGGGCAAGCTAAAATCCCCAGCACCCTCTCTGTCCAACCAGTGCTTCATGTCCCTGCCCAAGTAGCTGACACACACACTTTGAGATAAGAGTTTATACAACCACACAGACACTTCTGGGGAAGGCTGGCACAGGTTCTCCAGCTGTGCCCCTTTTACTCAGACTATATGGTAGTAATTATTGCCACCACCCAGCTAATACTTATCAGCTACTCAAAGGCCCTTAAAAGGGTGTCCAATTATTACTGTGCAATATTATTATCCAATTGGTAGTATAGCCCACTGCTAAAGCTATTAGAGTGGCTTTGTACAGTTTTACCAAAGGCATGCAAGTACTCTTAAGAGCTTAGATTATCTCTACACAGACCAGCCACAGTTAAAAGGTTTTAAAATATTTAATAATAAATAATTAAAACTACAAGACAATACTCTCTACTACACAGTCAGTGCTAGTCAAGAGTTCAAAGATCACACAGAAATACTTAAAATAAATCAGTAGTACAGTTCTGACATCACAGAAAAACACTTAGTCTAATCTTTCTAATTTTCTAGCTATTGCTAAAAGAAAACACACTTCTAAAATAACTTACTTACATAGAGCATAAGGCAGTGCTGAGTTGGATGTTCAAGACAAAAATGCTTAATAATCTCTGGTTCTTACTGTTTAAATTGAAACTGCAGTTCTGATAAAACATTACATCATTTCACATTTTCCTGGTGTTCCCAGGCTGACAGAAACTGCATTTACATTCTTTTACACTTAGAGCAATAAAGGACATTCCACATGTAAATGCTGGTCGTTAACTTTAGCCTTAAAACAATAGACAGGAAGCCTTCATCTAGCCAGACTGGAGCCTACTTGTAAACATAAAAGGCAGTGATGAAATAATTTTAATTTCAAAGGACCAACAAGAAATGCTTGACTTAGCTTTCTTTACAGCAGAGGGCAATGTTTCTACATTGTTTTAAGTTCAACATTTCACAGCATATTCTTTCATTTAAGAAGACAAGCTTGTATTTCAATATTTATATTTTCAAATGATAGAATTATGTACCAAATTCTATTTGACTAGGCTGTCAGCCTTCACCCATCTCTACCAGTCTTCACACACAGTATAGCATTAAGTGGTAACAGCATATGTCTGAGCGAGCATGGTATAGCATTAAGTGGTAATAGCATATGCCTGTGTGAACACGGTATAAGAATAATGCTATTTAGGTTGCCTATCCCAAATTGATGTAACTAGATGGTTTATAACTTTGGTATACAGGATTTGCATGAGATGGGTAGAGTGGTGGATGGGTCAGTTAGAAAAAGAGAAAGATAAAAAGTGCTGTTTAAGTGTGTGGTGAAAAGAGGTATATTGATTCAAATGCAGAAGGGAAAGTTGTTAGGCATGTAATGATTCAAGTAGAGGAGGTAAAAAGTTAGTTCTTTCATTAGAGGTCTCGACCTGATGATGGACATAAGCAAGACCAGAACTGGATAAGATATTTTTTGAGTTGGAATTTACAACTTGAGAGTTTGTTAATCATTTTTTACCTGTGTAAGAATGGTGCTCCAGAGTTTGAAGATGTAACAGGAGTACGGTGAGTCCCCTGATTAATTATTTGCTTCAGTAGTGATTAGTAGAAATTTATCACCAGAACCTTGGTCCCTTGTGAGGGTGTAGGGTAATAATATGTTTTTTAATGCAGAGCATTTTGGGGATGATATATCAGTTTGAATGCCATCACTAGCTGACTGTGTGTTATGTAGTTGTTAAGATCTAGCCATTTTAGCTGCTTTATGGCTTGGCAGTGGCAAGCTTGGTGTATAGTGTTGGTAGCAAATTTAGCTACTTTGTTGTAACAGGAGGCTGGTTTGGATTTTAGGGTAGTGCTTAGATTTGTAATGACTGGTGAGGCATATAAGGAGGTTGGAAGCAAATTGGAAGAAGCTAGGGTTTTTCTTGCTGGTTGTGTAAAGTATTGTTTTGCCCTGTAAAGGGAGTCAAGTTTCTGGTGGGTCTTTTCAATTGCTTGAAGAATATGTTGATCAGATTTAAGACTGTCATCTATTACAATGCCCAGTAATTTAGTACATGGTTGTTGTATCTTTTGGGTTTTCCTGGTTAGGGGTCGCCACAACAGAACTCCGGTTCGCTAATGATTGGCAGTAGATTTTTACATACCGAGTTGCCAGCCCTGACATACAACCTTCAATGAAGGTACGCCCATTCACGCATGTCTCCACACAGAAGATGCTTTAGCTGAGAATCAAACAGGACAATGTCTTACTGTGAAGTGACAAGGCTACCGCAGCACCACCACTGCAGCTACTACCTCAATTTTAGTAATACGTGCAGATGTAACCAAGAAAGATTGTTTTTGAATGAGATGATGTATTTTGGGGCTGGAGAGCATCAGTTTTGTTTTATCAGGATTAAGCAGTAGGTTTGAATTTTTCAACCATGTTTTGAGTGAATAGAAAGAGATTTTAGTGATTTATGGATAGTGTGGGGGCTGTACATATTAAAGTGCATTGAGAACAAATCTATGACTTGCAAACAGATCCAGTTTACCTGACTCTCCAGTACCTTCAGGTTTTGACCTCAAGCTGTACCAATTGAAGGCATGAAGGATAAACATACTAGCCTCCTGTTAACAAAGTAGCTAAATTTGCTACTAACACTGCACACCAAACTCACAACTGCCAAGCCTTAAAACAGTTAATAAAAAGTAGAAGTGATGTATCAAGTCGGAAAAAAACAGATAATAGAGTAGCAAAAGTCATGGTTTTTGCAAAAATGAAAAGTACAAACTATAGCTCTTATGTTTGCCCTTTTTTATTTTTTTCATGAAACAGTACTTTACGAATACTCATGAACAAGGCAGTGCAGTATTTTTGGGCTAGGCTGAAGTTGAAGGGATTTTATTTTCATTAGTATCAGTTTGACAGTGGTAATATTTGTTGTATTCTTAAGTACCATCTTAAGTTAAAATATTTGCCATAAATGGCATTTCTTTTAATTTGGGATGGCAAAATCACTGACTAACCACCCTGTCGTTTGCATGTTATGTCAATAGTACATACCTGTTTCAGTGGTTAAAAGTAAATTTGCAAGTATTCTTTCTGCCACTTTCTGTTCTTTTTCTCTGACTATGTATATAGTTTATATATTCAGCAGAATGTCAGAACTGCTGAGACAACAGACTGGGATTTTAAGGTGTTCTTCTGCAGCATGCAAACTGATGTTTTTTGGCAGATGTAGGCAGACAGTATGTAATTAAAAGCATTGCTTGATTTATGCTTCTTTCCTGTAATTTGGGTCTCCTTAATAGACATACTGATTTACATTTCATGAATGTTTGAAGACAAGTGTTAGTAGAGTGGAAAATGCTTGCTAGTCTAATAATTTGAAAATAGTGGCTAATAAAACGTTTATTATTCTTTTTAGTTTGCCTGATATCAGCTATGTATCAGTCATTGCAGTTTTCTAGTTCTAGATTAGAGAGTCCTTGAAGGGTGTCTACTCACTTATCTGACTATCTGCACACTTCAGTTGTTTCTTAGATATAAAGGTGACAATCTTGAGAATCTTGGCTGATGGACAAGTGCAAATAGGCTGAAAGTTAATGATCATAAACCATGTCTGACAGCAAAATGAGAACAAAATTGTTTTTGTGGTGCAAAGCCCCCTACTTTACGGAATGCAGTCCCATGGATCTATTACTTATTATAACCAGCTATGAGGTTGAAGTTATGAAGATAGAGCAAACAGCCTTAAAAATCTTGCTGATGGTCATACTTTTTTTCAGTATCTACTTTGAGCTAGGTTACTTTTGACCAAGTAACCATTTCCCTAATCTGAATACTGCTATCAGCTGCATGCAGATTATGTATTATCTTTTTAATGGATTAGTTTTCTATTTCATTGCCTGGGTAGTGGAAGCTGAAACCCAGATCAGAGCTAGCAGCTGGAAGTATTAGATATGCTGTCTAGCATACCAGTGCTTTTAGTCTGTGCTCCTATCCCCTATACAGTGAAGCCAAGAGGGCAGTGAGGTGTGTCCTGCTACAAAATATATGCTCTGGGCCCTAGGGCAACCTTGCCTCCTTGGCAATCCCACTTTACCACCCCAGTGATCAATGCAAGCCCCTGCCTCTACCAGGGCATAAGAAGCAATCTATCAACACCAGCGTAGCCCCTTTCCAACTGTAGGTATGTCCTTCCCACCTGACCCTCCATTAGTTACCTGGATTGCTAAATGATCCCAGTTTGCCTGGGCCATAGTCAAGGCTCTATTTTGCAAAACCACAAGAGCAGCTCTTCTCCTATATATTTTTATCATTAACTGTATAGGTGTTCAGCTCTTTTACATCAGTCTTTGCCAGATCTGATTTCCTGTCTAGGAATCACAGTAGCCACTCTGTGCTGTGTTGCCTCATTGATTTTTGATTCCTTTCCTGATACAGAAGTTTTCTTTCTTTTTTAAGCTATGTTAAGTCTTTGAAAGTGCTGTTGCTGACAATATTAAAAATCCCTTTGTGTAGATGTTATGACAAGATTTTCCCTCCATGATGGGCT
>NC_056742.1:254336643-254339143 GCF_019279795.1 Protopterus annectens
AAGTGTTGCCATTTGTGATTAACTCGGCACATTGCTGTGCATTCCCCTGAGGTTACAAACATAATTAAAAGAAACTTTATGGTTATCTTTTACCTGGGAGGCTATCTTTGCCTCATAGCTTGCTTTGGCAGATTTTACCAGCTCTCTAATTTGTTTGTTTAGACTGGTGAGTGTCTTTTTGCACTGAATTGTCTGTACCTTCTTGGCTTTGGAGGGGATTTTTTTTTCCATTTGTTGAATAGCCTATTATATTTATGCTAGCGGTCCACCAGGGAGGTTTGTTTTTGCCATTAATCATAGGTTTGACTCAAGTTTGATTCAGACAGGTGCTTCCTCCTCTATGCAGTTATGAATGTGGTTGCACAGTGCTTTTGTATACAGCTCAGAGTAGGCCTCAGTGTTAGCCGGGTTTGGAGGAGTTTGGAAGTTTAATAAGCTGTCACGTAGTTTAGGCAATTGGCCTTAGCAAAGTTCTTAGCAGGTTCGGAGTTTGATCGGGTTCTAGGTTAGTTTTAAAATTAAACAAGATCATTTTGTGGTCAGATCTTACTAGGAGTTAATGCACGCGAGGGAGCAGTATCCCCCATCTTCACGAGTACTAGGTCTAAGATATGTGCACCTCTAGTTCAGGAGACAACTGGTTGCTCCAGGGTGTTTGCTTTAACAAAGTCTAAATCCCTGTGAGCAAGTGAGTTATGGGTCATATAAGTCTCCCAGTTTATAGAGGGGTAGCTGAAGTGGCTAAAAGTTAAGAGATTCCAGCAGATTTATGAAGGAGGTGTGGCTTTCCAGACTTGTGTTAGGTGATCTGTAGCTAGCAAGGATATGATAGGGGTCACACCTATAGTTAGTTGGGCATGGAGTAGCTCAAGTGAATCATGTTGTTGGAGCAGTCTAGCAGTGTACTTGTCTTTATGAACACTGAGACATCTCCTCCCTTTGTTTTATCTTGAGATGAGGAGGATCAAAATATATGAAAGATGTTGTAGCTTTTGATAATCAGGGTGCTTTCCATGGTTTTGAGCCATGTTTCTGTGACTGGACATATGTCTGTGTTCTCTAAGGTGTGGAGTACTTTATGGGAGTGCATTGAGCAGCAGTACCTTTAGGTAGTCATGAGAGATTTTTGTTATGTTGGAGGGTTTAACAACTTGGCACAGCCTAAAATGGCACTATGGGGATAGATAAAGATTTGCTAGTATCCAGAAGCCAAAGGGTGACAAGTGCAAGCCATCTCTGGCAAAGCATTTTGATTTGTTGAGCATGTCTCCCCAGGCTGACAGATATTGAATTCTGTTGTTGTGGCACCAGAAACTAAGCCAATTGTTGAAGTCAATCATTTTTTTGTTGGCACTGTAGCATCATCATAGGTGAAAGTAAGATGCTACTCAAGGGTAGATTCATACTTGCCTGGGACACATATTCAGAGAGCTCCATCATGTTTCTCTTCATTTAGTGCAGTGAGGTATGTCTTAGGTCACTTATGCCCACATGGACTATGACTGTGTCATACTGGTACTTGTGGTTTAAAGACCTAAGTGCATGTATGATCTGGTGCATCTTGGTTCCAGCCAGACAGCTGACTGTGATCTTTTCCTTGGTTAGCCTGGTAAGGGGGACATCAGTATGTCTTACAATGGAATCCCCAATAATAAGAATGTTTGGCTGTGTGGTGTGTTCCCTTATGGGCTTGAAAGCAGGGCTACATGATTTTCAGAGTTATGTGTTTTGTGAAAGGGCTGTCTTTTTTGAGTGTGTGTTGGGCCATTGAGAGTTTCTTTTAGGAGGTCTTGGAGGTTTGGGTAGATTACAAGTGAGTACTTCTGCTTATGTGGGTCTATGTGTTTGTTCCTTATTGTTGGTAGTAAGTGTTTTGGGTGTAACGCTGACAACCTGGTTTCATGTGTATTTGTGAGAGCTTTGTCTCCAAAGACATTGTGTATCTACATCTCTCACACAATGTGTTTGTCTGTTCTGAAATTAAACGGTTGTCAATGAACATGATACAGTTACTACACTGTCTGCCATGTCCATCAGACCAGAAACAGAGATGACAGGGAAGCACTTATCCATTATACCAGAGCCTTAGTAGATGGAAGGGAGTAGGGGACAGTCACTTAAAGGTCAACGTGACAGTGTTTAGTAGTATACTATTAGGTGACCTGCAGTGGTACATTATCTATTAACCAGCTTAACTGTGTAGTCATTTGTAGTGTTGTTTGTCCAGAAATCCATACTGTGGTCCTTCACAATTCTTGAGTCCCTGTATACTCTGACGTGATCAGTATTTTCCATTCTGAGTAATATTTTTTATAAGACTTTTTCTTTCTGCACCTCCATCTGCAGATCATTAGCCCTTCCATTACCCAAAATAGCTTATTTTCCCTGCTCCCCCCCCCCCATGGGCAAGAACCAGTCACAGGAGGTTATCATCTAGGCACCTATCAAGGTTATTGCTTGGTTTTAGCCCCAATTAATGCTCACAGCAACACAACATATG
>NC_056742.1:254344143-254351643 GCF_019279795.1 Protopterus annectens
ACTTTAGCTCCCTGATCGTAATTTAGGATACATATAAGGACACTTGGAGTGTAAACAACACCTTTTAACACCTTTTTCACAAAAGATGGTACATAAACACTGTACATTTGGAATTCACAAATTTTTATATATTATCCCTCAGAATGCATCGATGTAATGTTGTTGGTTGATGGTCAGATGCGTTTTATTTTTAAGTAAATGTAAAAAGCACAGCATTTCTTCAAAAATTTTCAAAAATTTAAATTACTAAAATTGTTCTTTTGATACAAATAAGGTTTATCACCCAATACTTTTTGGAAATCCAAATTTGTTTCTAATATTTCCAATTTGTTTATGTAATATAACTGTATTATACTGTCATATGGTCATGTCAACTGTCACATCAAGATATAGTGATACAGCACTGTCAAAAAAACAGTGTTACAGCACAGAAATTGCGTCTAAGTTAGAAATTAGAAACATAAGTCGTTTGTCTTGTTTAATTACTTTGTTTTCTTAAATCAGTTTAATAAATCAGATCTAAAATATCCTCTAAAAATAAATTCATTAATAATAAATTCAAATAATATAGTAAAATCACAGTGTTTAGAGGTCAATGTGAGGAGCTCACTAAACTAAATCCTTAATAATGTTCCAGTTATCACGACTTAATGAGGTAAGTGTTGCTGTTGGTTGCATAGTGTAGGTAACTATTGCTGAACGCTGCTTGTCTTCAAGGTCCCACCAAAAAATCTTGCAAGGTCCCACCAGTACAGTGTGAAATAAAAACTTTTCAAATTTGAGATAACTGGACAAATAAAATAATTGCTTTTATTCAAAATCAACAGTCAAAGAAAAAACAAATCAACAGTGTTCAAATCACCTTCTTCAAGAAAAAAAAAAATCCAAATAAATTTTCAAAAAGGACATGTTAAAAATTTGCTTAAATGGGGTAAATTCATGGGTTTAGAATACCATGCCTTAAATGGTTAGCATAGGCAGGTGCAGCAACACCTAGGATAGGTCTTATCAAAAATAGAATATTTCAGCAATTATAAAAAAAAAAAAATTGTTTGGTAGAAATAGCATTACTGAAAAAGAAAATAAATAGTTTTAAAAAACTATACATGCTTCATTCTAGTAGAAATAAGCAGCACTGCTAGATACACCATCATAGTGAGGTATGCAAGTATACAAAGAAGAGTCATCAATGGTAAATGAATAATATGTGTTTTGAGAGTCAAAAGCTCCACTCTGAGCAATACAAGACTTCTTCAAAATAAAAAAAATCTCTAGTCCTCTAATAACATGAGAGTTCAAAGGGAAAGATGATAGTATGAGAGCATCAATAACAAAAAGGATACCTTTCAAACTGACATGGTTTTGAAGAACAAAATGACACGATGGAGGGATTCAACCACAAGTGGGTGAACAAAATCATCCCAAAAATTTGTGACCTTTGGGGTTCCTGCCATACAAAATTCAAACCTTTGTAGTTTATATACAAAAAATCAAGGGCATCATAGTTAAATAAGAATAAATGCTGGGCATTTTAAATTATAAAAAATTTGTTCCATGATATTTTTTCAGCCAATTTATTTAGATTTCCACTTTCATATTTTTAAGTTTTTATAAAATTTTCCATGATTTTTTTCTTTCCACCCTTATTTTTCATAAATCTAAGATCTTCTTTATTTAACCCTTTAACTTGAATTCTTTTTTTTTTCTCTAAACATTAAATTCAATGTGTATGTGATCTACTTCTTAAAATAGATTTGTTAAATTTCAATACAAACATATGAATAGAATACATCATATTTAGTAATTGAGTACGTGAAAGAATGTTTACTAGTTTTTTATTTTACTTTTGAAGTTTTCATAAAGAAGACATTCAAATATCTTCTTTTTTAACTTTATATATCATTCATAATATATTGTACATAATTAGTTTAAAATTGTCCACAACAGAGTCTACAACAGTCTGAAATGAAGAACCAGAGTATCAGTAAAGTGATAATTGCTTAAGTTACTGAGACCAAAATTGTCCACAACAGTGAGTCTTCTTCTCTAAGTTTCTGTGAGACCAAAAGATGAAAAAACAGTAGTTTTAGATCCCCTGCATGTTGCTAAATGTAGAAAAGTTTCTTTATAGAAAAATGAAGAAGATGCTTGTTAGATGGGTTTTTCTCCCCAGTTTAACATTAGAAGTTAACATTAACACAATTGTCATTAGGATTAAATGGTGTAAGCACTACATTCATTTGCTTCCCACTTCAAAACTAGAAACGCCAGTCAACCCAGAGTCAAGATCAACCATTAAAGAATCATGACGCCAAATGGACACTAGATAATCATTAAAAACTACTGATGCTCAAAACTACCATTAAGGCCATGACCATAGTTGCCCAAAATACTTGGACTTACTAACATGTTGGCTGTGATTTAATTGAGAAATTACTGAAAAATAAGTCCTGGAATTGCATTGATTTAAACTGGTGAATATAAAGTTAAAATTCTTTGTGTAGGTGTTTTGATTTTTGGTAGGTATATTGTCCAAAATGGCCAATTTAAGTTTGATCCACTTAGTTTAAGTGTTCCATACAATTTAGATTTTAGTAAACAAACTTCAACAAAAAGTAAAGTCAACCTCAGCAACAAAGAGTCAAAAGAATTCAATTAAAAAAGTATCTTCAGGATTTAGAATCTTAAAACTATTTTCAGTACTGGTAACATTCCAAATCTCAATATAGGCTCAACAAAACATTGTTGAAGTAGCAAAAAGTCAAAATTCAAATAGCGATACCTTAGCATCAATAAAGAGTTGTTCACGCTTCTTGTTCATGTCCAATTTTAGGTAAACTTTTTTAGGACATACAAAGTTTGTAGGGACTATATTTCAATTCAAAAATAGCGTTCAACAGATATATATAGCTATCTTTATTATCCAGGAAGTGGTATACAACTTTGAGTACACGTTATTAAAGTAGGTGGTACACTGATGTGTGACGTATGGGTTAAGAAAGGTCATGTGAGAATATGTGTTTTTTCTATGGCACCGTAAAGGATGGGAAAGGAACAGATAGAAGACTGAACCATATTTTTTGCAGTTGTGGGACTTTGTTGGTCCAGAAATTTTAATTGTAATAAAAACAATTAAAAAAAAGAGTCTACATAAATAAAGCATTTGAAGGCTATTCTGGACCATTCCAGAAGGTTTTCATCGGAAAATAATGGCTACTTCTACAGAGGAAGTAAAATAAAAACTAAAACTGATTATATAATGATTAAACTTCATTTGAGGAGAGGAGTATTATAATGCTTTGAAACTAATTTCTCTGATTACAAAGTGACTTTTATGATTGGCAGTAAAGATTGTGAATAGAAGAAAGGTGCAGGAGTTTTTAAATAATGTTAGGGATGTAGTGTAATGAGACTAGAATATATTGAAAAGCTTTGAGGAGGTTATTGTTAGATCACAAAGGCATGAGAAATGTGTATACATCATGGATTCAGTGTTAGGTGATATTAAAGTGAAATATAAAACTGAAATATGCCATCTAAAGAAGAAAAAGAAGAAAACATGAGTACAGATAAATGGTAAACAAGTTGTACACACACACACACACACACACACACACACACACACACACACACACACATATATATATATATATATATATATATATATATATATATATATATATATATATATATATATGCATCCATTTAGGTACTTTTTTGACTTTTAGATAGTGAGTGAAGAAAATTGCTGGATTCTGGGCATTCTGTTTACTCCAAGATTTCTTTGCATGCATTTATTTATTAATGAGTGATTCTGGCTAAATTCACATGGGGATTTGTAAATAAAATGTAACATTTCTATGTATAACATGTCAGTTATGCCTACTCCTGGTTGTTGAAATATTTTCTGAAATGATTCAGCACCTTCAAGGAAGAAGAATTGTATTCTGTATGATGATATAGCATTGAACTGATCTGTGGCAAAGACTCCTTATATAAAGATGTTCTTGATAGCAGGACACTAAATTGTCTAATTACAACACTCACTTTTAATTAATTTATTAATATATGCCTTGTTGATTGAGTTAATCCTGCTGTGATCAATACCCATTTTTGGAGGGAACTCATAGAGGAAAATAATATTATGAAAATATTTCCACAGTATCTCCACAGTTTCACTTTTACTCAAAAAACATATATGATACACAAAATATGGTAGATGTTCAGACACGGTGCAGTGAAATGATATAATGAATTGCTTAAGAACAAGTAGAAATCAGGTGAACACTGTACTGATTGTTTTCTGTTGAAATCAGGTAAGAAGATAAAGTATTAGAGTAGGTAATTACAAAGTTGTTTAAATATAAGACAGTAATGCTTATTAGTTTTAGGTAGGTTAAGAGAGGTAATGTTAAATAGGGTCAGTAAAGAATGTTAATGCAGTGAATAAATCACAAATGAATATTTTGCTAAAAGATTTGTTGGCATGTTGTTTAAAGATGAATGACTTTGTAGTTGACCTTAGTTCAGTTGGTAGTGTATTACATGTATTATTTATATAGATAATAAGGGCTGTAGCACCCACTTATGAAGACGAGTTGTTTTTATGAAGGGGGGTCATCTTGGAGGGTCTTACAGTTCTGTTGGTGGTGGTCTAAGTAAGAAGGACACTAAGTCCTTGGCAAAAGGCTTTATTCAGTAGCTTATGAATAAAAGTATGGTGGGTGCATGTGTGTATAAGTGTGAATCTAGCTATCTATCTATATCTACATATATCTATATACATATATAAAAACCCAGACATGCTAGAGTTTTTACTATAGCTATATATATATATATATATATATATATATATATATATATATATATATAGATAGATATCTATATGGGTTACCTTCATTTGATCGACAGTTCATTAGACTGAAACTCATTTGACTGAAACTAATTTGACTGATAAGTAGTACTTGCAGTGCATTGTAAGGAAAATAAAAGAGATATGTGCTTTTCCCACTGTAGTGCGACCCTGGAGTTAGTATATATAGTTGGGGGTATGTGTGGGGTGTTGGGGTGGAGCCCCCACCTAATCTGATTTAATTTCTCTGCTTTTTGTTTTATATTGTTCAGTAAAACCAAACTAGGTTGGGGGCTCCACCCCCACACCCCCACTGTGGGGAGTTGTGCCCCCACCCCCCTAACTATATATACTAACTCCAGAGTTGCACTCCAGTGGGAAAAAGGACATATCCCTTTTATTTGCCTTACAATGCACTGCAAGTACTATTTGTGAGTCAAATGAGTTTCCGTCAAATGAACTGTCGAGCAAATGAATGAAACCCATATAAATATATATATATATATATATATATATATATATATATATATATATATTTCTTATATAAGTGTGGGCGTGTGTTTATGTGTCTAATTTTGTGTTTTAAGGGCATCCAGTTTAATTTATTGACTCCTTCACAATGTATTGTTTATAATGGAAGCTGAGAGGTAAATCTGGCTATTCATGTAGTAAGCAGCACATAGTTCTGAATAAACAGTTGTTTTTGTTATTTCCTTCTTATAACAGTCATTGCATATTGTTTGGTAATTGATGGAAAGCATCTATCAATGCAACATGCAAAGCTTCTTGTTTATTTATTTTTCTTAAATATGCAATTCATGCCTTTAATTACATTTACATATTTCCATTAAGGCAGATGTTTCATGCCTGTAGTTTTAACCTTTGCAGTTAGTAAATAGTGAGTGCTACTGTTGGTTGTTTGCAGATTATCAGCACTGTGTTTGGGTTACATTTAATTTAATATTAATCCACTTTCATGTAAGTAGGAAACTGTGATGTTTGTCAAGTAAGATTGTTCAGTGACTGCTTTTCATATTTATAGCTTGTAAACTCAGGTTCCTATCACGTAGTTGAACTTTTACAAGTTTGAACCTCATATGGTTGAGACCATAAGTTTGAATTTGTAAAAGTTCAAGCATTTGAATGGAAGTCTCCATAAGTTTCCATTTTGTTCAATGGGGTGCAATCTCGGAATTGGCATATTTAAGTAGCGGGGAGTGTGGGTGGTGCAGGGGGCTTGCCCCCTGCTTAAAACAGTTTATTTTGTTTTCTGCTTTTTTTTTTTTTCCATAGTCAAAGTTTTGTAACTTCGAACATAGTGGTTCGAATGCTACGTGTTCGAAGTTATAAGACTTCGACTATGAGATATAGACCCTGTAATCTCATACTGTTTGCTTCACTTTTGCTTGATTTTTAGCACAATGTTAATTTATTTGGCATTTGATTTTTCTTGGAGTTGTTAAAGTTCTGTGTTAAGTCCAAGATGCAAATGCTTCTGTTGTAATCTTTAATTCTAAGGATTAACTTATCTGAATCATCAAAGGAGCTAAGAATTAGTATGTTGTTCAAAGGATAAAACAAGCCAATGTTGGATTATGAGACTGCCAGGTAATAAGTCTGCTACATGATTCTCTTTTATTTTAGTTGTTTATACTATTTATTTTATTTTGTATATAATGTATGCATTTTCACTTGCTTTTGATATATTGCAATGTTGTTTTAAAAATGAAATTTATGTTCCTTGAAGTTGCTCAAAATCCATGGTTTGGGCCTAGAAGCAAACGTTTCTGTTGCCTTCTTTAATTCCAAAGAGAGTAGCTTTATTTGATCACAACAATTAATTAAACCTCCCACGATGTTCCATAAATACACAGTACTCACTTCCCATAGATAAATATTGCATAACCAATTTCCTCAGACAGCACTGTTAAACTGGCATCTATTATTATGTACTCTATTCAAGGAATCCCAACCCCATTACCAGTTTCTAGGTTTCTTTACATTTAAAACCACATAAAACCATATTTAGAACCATATGAGTATCCTAAGATACAAATAGACACTGTACCTATTTGCATCTGATATTTCGACTGAGTTGTTGCCTGCTTAATTGTGGTCACAAACAAATAAATAGTGTAATCTCTGCATAGTTTTTTAAGACAACTCAACTTTCATATTATAATTTTCTGAACTCCTCTTTTGTGGATCAGAAAATGCAGTCAACACCCTAACTGTCCATCTTCAACCCTTTTAGACTCTGACTCAATAGAAAATGCCTAAATTGTTTGATGCTGACAGTTTCCATTCATTTGGGGTTACATATTACATGTCTAAAAGGTGCAGATATTTACTTAAACTAGAAACAAAACTTTCAATGTATAACATACTGCAGCTAGTAAGCAACCCTCTGCCTCCAATATAGGATACATACCTGTTCAGGATCTCCCACCTCAGTTTTCTAGTTTTATTGTACCTGAAGTCATCACACATCTAGTCACCAGACACCAGACAGAAAAATACAATAACTTAGCTGTTTAATCCATTCTTAAAAGTTTAATAAAAACAGATCATACTTGTAAAGTAACTCTGTGATTAGATATCCTGACTGACTCTGTACTGACAAAACTGGATAAGGAAAGAGTCATAGA
>NC_056742.1:254356643-254376643 GCF_019279795.1 Protopterus annectens
TGATAATATGTATTATATTTTGAAATTCTTGAGAAAGTACTTTTGCATTTCTATGAGGATAATTTTCATGTAGTGGGTCATTTGATATTCTGCCTACCTACTAATGAAAATATAAAAGATAAAAAGGTAATGTGTATTTTTGAATTTCTGTCTGCCTTCTGTTATGCCAAGCTACTTTGTTTTAATTTTCCAATACCTCTTTTGTCTTTCTCGTGCACTTATTTTGTTTTGCAATATATCAGTATGTAATGGCTGTAATTTCTACTGCATAGAATTCCTTGTATTATCATAATACCTTCTCAGGGCTGTAAGTGGGGGTGACATTGCCATGTTTTGCTTCTCTTGTAGCAACTCTAGTTGATGGTAGGCACATTTCAGATCTAGTATACAAAATTTTTGTGCACCATTTCTTTCCATGCCTGTGCTATACATCAACTCCATTATGTATCTTCCTGTTTGCAGAGCTTTATATGTTCTTCACATGCCTATGTATATATGTCTTTACTCAGTGCTTTTGGCATTAGAGGAGGAACTACAAGTGATTACCTTCGAGTACAATGTATAATGTCTAATTTCTTCAACAGTTTTAATTATTGTTCTCCATTTTATATAAATGCTAAGGCAGTTTGTTTGGCTTTGCTGCTGGTTATGCAAGCTGGTGTATATGTAACTTTATGTAGAAGTTTTTTTTATCATCGTATATCTTGGAGTAAATCTAGGAAGTCTTTCATTAAGGTATTTATTTTCAAGCTAACTTTATATTTTTGCTTTTTGAATACCTGCATGATTCCATTTGAGCTCACATTTGAATATGGTATTAATGATGAATGGTTCCATTAAGCACATGGGCGTATGCTGTATTGCTGTCTTTACTTGTTTTTAAGTTGAGATATCTATGCTGTAAATGCACTGTGGCAAAATTGATGTTATAAGCGTATATATATTCTTCATCATTTGCATTTTATCCGGCTTTGGATTAAGCTTGTTGTAATTATGTTTGTACACTGTGTTCATGGATACACCTCTTAACAAACATGTATCTCTAGGTTCATTATCCTCACCCCTTTCTCACCTGGTATATCATAAGCACATATTGCATATTATTCCATATTACACTAGTAAGGCCCACTATTGTGAGTTCCACAATAAAGAAAAATATGGATACTAAAACAGTTAGTGGAGAAATTCACTGTTGCACTGTTAACATATTTTTGCAGTGAAAAAGCTTTCATGATACCCTGCACCATGGCTGTTAACCAGTTTGATATTCTCCTTACCAGCTGTTCCCCTAGCCTGGGCTACCCCCACATATCACCCTTAAAGTAGCCTCTCTGTGCATAAAAAAATGGGAATTATTCAAAGCCATCTTTACCCTGTAATATTCTTCCATTTACTGACCTGATCTGACACTACTTGTCATTATGATTCTTTTGGCATGCCGATTCTGAGTTCTGGTCTGTAGTTAATGAATGTACATATTGTGTTTTGTCAGCCATCTTTATATAATGCCATTCTATAGCCTTTATACCCTGCAGCCAACTCTGATATTCACTTTGTGTATAATATATGTAATTATTACACTTTGTTATTCACTTTGTATATTATGTCAGGTATCTATTATGTATACTGAAGCTGACAATGAAATAGGTCCAGTGGGATCATTGCTCTACTCTGATTAACAAATCCAAAATAAAATAAAAATAAATAAATAAATTAACTTATTAATTCCTACTTGCAAATATCCTGGATAAACACAATTGGCACATTTCACCAAACACACCATTAAATTATACCAGCCCTGTTTATGCATAGTCTATGTTTTACTCTATCTTAAATAAAGGTATTATAGTCACTCCTCCAAAAAAAATCATCTCCAAAGGAAAAAAAAAATAGAAAGAAAATGCTTATGACTTGGTAAAAAAACTCTGCACTTGCTCACAGTAGAAGTTATTTAACAACATTAAACTTGACCCCTAGGCGTACCATCAGGTACTACAAAGCTCAGTCTAAACATATGCAAGTACAATGGTGGCAGAAAAGCCTGCTTAAGGGATATTATTATCTTCTGCAACATAAATCGAACATGTTGGTGGGAACGCTATGCATCACAGAGAGTACCACTTTGCTGGAATTGTCTAACTGTCCACATAAAGCAATATACTTTCATTACTCTATTTAGGAGTATTCTGGATGAATGGATTGGAAACCACAAATTCACCCCTAGTTAAGTACCCTTTTCCCTTATAGATAGGGGTAACATGTAAATGTTCAGCTGACTCTGTGTTATTCCTGCTTAAATTAATAGGGCTAAGAATTTCATGGGAATGTAGAGCTAAGCTTCTAAATATCCTCATTGATCGACAGCCTATTAAGTGCATATGTACCTATAAAGAAACCACTAATACAGTCGATAACAACAAAGCCTGCTTCAGCTGTGTTAGGAAACACAGATGTAATATCTAGTCCTCATTCAGGTGTATCTCCAGTGGCATATCCCACTCCAACCCAGAACCACAGCTAATATCCTGGATGAAAACATCAAGACTCCCATTGCATCCGCAGTATCTCTCCTTACTATCCTGCTAGTAATCACCATCGATGACGGCACATTAATATTCTAAAAGTAAAAACAGTAGTACCATGGCCCACACAACGATATTCAAGCATGTCTGTTTACAAGCATCAAACACCACAAAGCCAAGGTACTTCTAAATGCTTTCAATCTTAGTTTGTCCACAGGCTGTGCACCTGACATTTGGAGAACAACCGTAAATACATCCTTTCACAGGAGTAATCCCACAGCTGACACCACTAACTAGAGGCCTAATAGCATTAATATCAGTATGTGTGACTCTGTGAAGCATTATATATATTTTTTGCTTAATTAATTAATATTTATTTTTTATTTATTTTACATTTGTTGACCGGGATAGTCCAACTGCATACATGTGCATTTTCAGTGGAGGCCCGGGGAAAAAAACTCCAAGATAATAATACACATTGAACATTTAGTAAATGCTAGTTTCAAGCAGATTACAGTCATAACCAATACCAGCATTTAGCACATATAGTACTTATTATAAAACACTTTACAAAACATAACATTATTTTCAAAGTTAAACATACATAACATTACATTCAGGTTTAAGGCACACTGAACAGCAGTTATACAATTGACTCTTCCTGAAATGGAGTGGTAGAAAAAAATTAGACGTAGTTGAAGGTAAGGCACCTAAGAAATAGAGAGGTCACAAGTCGGGGTTAGTGCAAGGACATAACCAATGAGTTTTGAAGTATTTGTGGAGTTTGTTTTTGAATTTAGTTAGTGAGGGTTCTAGGGTCAAGTCACCTGGGAGTCTGTTCCATATTTTTCCAACAGAGTTGGCAAACAGAGTCCCCAGCTGAGTAGTTGGATTTGTATGTTGAACTAGGAGTCTAGTGGATGATCGCAGTGGCTGGGTGCTGATGTAGGAGCTGATAATATTTGTTAATGCAGGTGTATTTTCTGGTTGGTAAAGGACTTTATGTGCCACTATTAGCTGGGTGAACTGCAGTAGTCATGGCAGTTCAAGCCATCCTAGGCGATTTAGGTTGTGAAAGTGGTGTGTCCAGTAGGCTGTGCCAGTAGCAAATTTGGCAATGTGGTTATAGCAGGATGATAGTTTGTTAAGATCTGTTTTGTTTAAGTTGGAGAATAGAGGTGAGGCATAGAGAAGAGTTGATAGCAGATGGGAATGGACAATTGCAGTTCTAGCAAGTGGGGTAAGGAAAGGTTTGATTCTATAAACAGAGACAAGTTTTTTTATTAATGGTTTTAATCGTTTGATTGATATGTGCATCAAACTTCAGGTTGTTATCAACTATGACACCCAGTAGTTTAGTTTGGGCTTCTGGGGAGATGATAGTGCCATTGTTAGCAGTTATGTTGAAAGCTGGCAGAGGGATCCTGTATGTGGGGCAGAAGAGGAGCAACTTTATTTTGTTGGGGGTTTAGGATTAGATGTTGATTGGAGAGCCATTTTTCCACTGTATTGAAGGTGATTTGGGTTAATGTGAATAAAGTAGCTAGTGAGGTGTCAGAACAAATCAGGGTGGAGTCATCCACATATTGAATACAAATAGCATCTGGGATGACTGAATGCCGGTCGTTGATAAAGATAGAGAAAAGAAGGGGTCCTAGTATCGAGCCCTGGGGACTCCTAATGTGATGGGTAGGCAAGATGATAGCTTGTCCTGCCATAGGACTGCCTGTTGCCTGCCCTGCAGATGTTCATCGTGTTTCACTGTTGCAGTCATTACACTAGGGTTATCCTGCTGGCAGGCTACCCGCAGTCGGCCTGAATTCCAAAGTCCTGGTCTGGCATCAGTTGCTGTCACCTCTTCCCTGATGTCAGTGTGCCAGGGGTATAGAAGATGCAGCCGATGCCATTTTCTTCAGTCTTTCTTGCCGCGCAGTGCCCGAAGCAAAAGCAGTTCACAAGTGCCGGTCGGCCGACTCCTGAAATTTTCAAATCAAATTTCAGATCCCAAGTCTTCAATAAAGCTAAGTACCCCATTGGGGAAACTTTTTTCTTGCTCCAGACCGATGTCAGAAAAAATTAACAATTGTATTTCTTGTGGGAAGCAAATACCTCATAAGGATTTTCATTCTTACTGTATTCCTTGCCTAGGCCCAGACCACAATGTTGCTAGCTGTCGGTTTTGTGCTAGATTTAACCAACGCACTATTAAGCGTCGGTACGATTTTGCCCTCCATTACTTTGGCCGAAGATTTAATTATGTAATGCTGTCGGAACAGCGGATGACTGGAATATATAAAAAACACAAGGAAAAGGACAGGCACCCGAGGTCCAAAACCGATGACAAGGGCTCCACTAGGCCAGTCGTTGGTTTGACGGTTCTCAGCGAGGCGCTTTCGCAACCTCTGATGACCGCTACCTCAGAGCCACAGGCCACTTCCAACTCCCACGTGGAAATGACTAGGCCTCTGGATACTCAAGGTATTGGACACTCGGAAACTATTCCCTTAGATGGGTCCGGAGCCACTGAGCAGGCATCGGCTTCTGAGGGTGTTTTTAGACCTACACAGTTATATGTCAAGCAAACCTCAGCTTCAAAGGCAAAGACTAAAACAACTCTAAAGACAAAGAAACAAGTACAGCATTCTCTTGGACAGATTTCCATGCCTAAGAAACAGATGCTTAAAATGGCCAAAGACCTAATTACTTTGATCAGGGGTTCCCATCCCCCTCCTTATAAGAGGCCTAGGCAAGAGACAGAATATGATTCTTCTGATCAGGTTTCCATTTCCTCTGACTCCTCTTCTGAACAGGGATACTGTCTTCCTCCCTATGAGGATTCTGATGCTGAAGAGTCTATTCCTTCAACCTCTCCTCCTGAGGATTATTCTTTTGGAGAAACCCTGCATACCATGAGGGAGCATTTTTACTGGGAGAGCCAAGATTACTCAGAATCAAAGAAAAGGCTCAGAGACTTTCTTTTACTACCTCAGCAGCATAGACCTCTTGCTATTCCACCTGTTCTAGACATTGTAGATGATGTATTTTCAGAGTCCGGCCTGTCTCCTGACTCTTTACCCCCTGCACCTGTTAAGCCAGACAGATACTACAGGGTTCCAGATTCTTATAAATTTCTATATAAAAACCCTGCTGCTGACCCAGAAACTATTTCTCAGGGTCCCAAAGGGGTCAAGGCTTCCACTGCAAAAAACCCTGTCCCCACTGATAGGGATTCTAGGGCACTGGACAGATGGGGGAAAAAGTTTACACTTCTGCTACCTTGGCTGTAAGGGCTTTAAATTGTCAGTTTCATATGCTTAAATATCAGCAATACTTAATGTCACTGCTAAAACAGAAGATGATGACAAATTATGAATGTTCTGATAACAAGGAAATGCAGGATTTATTGCATGCAGCTGAACAAGTGAGAAAGCATACTTTGCAATGTGGTTTTGATTCACCGGAGGCCTCTTGCAGGGCTGCTGTCACGGGTTCTGTCATTAGAAGGCATGCTTGGTTAAAAGAACAAAATCTGCCTGATCATGTTAAAGCAAAATTATTGGATGCTCCATTACAGCAGGATACTTTGTTTGGTGTTAAGGCAGAAGAGGTGTTGAAGAAAATGGAGAATAAAGCAAAATCTATGCAGACAGTTAAGGATTTCCTACAGGTACAGCCACCCAGATTTAGCAGGAACTGGCCTTCTAAGAATTGGTCCTTTCCAGTGTCAGACAGGCCACAAAGAGGCAGATACAGATGCCCTAGAGGCAGATTCTAGCCCCAAGGCTCATACAGGCCTAAACAATTGGGTGCTTCTACCTCCAAAAGTGGAGAAGACAAATCACAGCCATACAGGAAACAGTCCCAATGACTTTCCTCTGCCAATGCCAAACACTCTTCTTTTGGCAGCACCCTTAAGGGAAAAACTAGCACTTTTTTCACAAAACTGGCACATGATCACCCAGGATAAATGGGTCTTGAATATAGTGTCTCAGGGCTACAGGTTCCACTTTCACACCCTTCCAAAGACAAAAGGTATGCCAGACCTGCCACACAATCAATGGAAAGAGGCATAAAAGCAAGTTTCATTACTTATGGACATGAGGGCTATTCAACGAGTACCACAGCAAGAGCAGGGACAAGGATTTTACTCAAGACTTTCCTCGGTACCCAGAAAGGACAAAACCTGGAGGCCAACACTGGACCTGTCTATTCTAAACACTTTTCTGGACGTTCCAAAATTCAAAATGTTGACTCTGCAGCAGCTTCTGCCCATGCTGGGCAAGAAGGCTTGGCTTGTAACCTTGGACCTCAAGGAGGCATACCTGCACGTCCCAATAAGACAATCTTGCAGAAGATACCTCAGATTCATAGCTGACTCAATGCACTACCAATTCTCTGCACTGCCCTTTGGCTTATCTACTGCACCCGGAGTCTTCACAAAATGCCTGGCACCAGTAATTGCATTTTGCAGACAAAGAGGAATACAAATATATCACTACTTGGATGACTGCCTTATACAAGCAGAGAACAAGGACATTCTACTGAAGCATCTGGCATTTGTAAAAGGATTATTAATTTGCCTAGGGTACACAGTGAACGGAAAGAAATCAAAACTGGTACCCTCTCAAGAGACAATATTCCTGGATGCAAGCTTAAATACAACTGCCCAGATGGATTATCTCATGCCAGGCAAACAAAGGCAACTGACTTCTTACTTCGAAATGATGACAACAAAGACCCAGTTATCTGCAAGAAAAATTCTGCAGGCTTTGGGCTTCATGGCATCCTGCATTCTACTAATTCCATATGCAAGACTGCATATGAGGAAACTACAATGGTATCTAAAAAGTGTTTGGACTCAACATTGTCACAGCCTGGAAACATTAATTACTCTCATTACCTGCCTGCAACAGGAGTTTCGATTGTGGGCACAGGCCTGTCACCACAACAAGGGACAGCCATTCACTTTACCCACAGCCAGGCAGACACTAACAACAGATGCATCAGATTATGCCTGGGGGGCACACATGGCAGGAAAATGTATTCAGGGCACATGGCCCGCAAGCCAAATGCATCTTCATATCAATCAAAAAGAGATGCTAGCAGTACAGAATGCCCTGACAGCCTTCAAGGATCTACTTCATCCAGGACAACTGCTGATAAAGACGGACACTACTACAGTCATGTGGTACATAAACAAGCAAGGAGGCACACATTCCTACCCCCTCTGCAGGCAAGCCATGACTTTATGGAACACAGCATTGACTTATCAAGTACACCTGCAAATACAATTCCTGCCAGGAAAGACAAATACTCTGGCAGACGAACTAAGCAGAAACCTCATGGATCCTCACGAGTGGAAGCTAGATCCATAAATCTTCAGCATGATAACAGGGAAATGGGGATGTCCAGACATAGATCTATTTGCCTCCCCTCACAACTGCCAGCTACAGAGATTCTGCACAAGGACTTATCACAAACAAGCATGGAAAGTGGATGCTGTATCATTCAGCTGGAAAGCCCTTACAGTATATGCTTTTCCTCCACTGCCTCTCCTCCCCAAGGTACTCCTAAAGGTCAGACAAGAGAAGCCAAAAATGATCCTGATTGCCCCAGACTGGCCACGCCAGCACTGGTACCTAATCCTAAAGAGCTTGTCTCTAGGCCCAGCCTGAACATTACCTCAAATTCCTCATTTGCTGACCCAACAAAACAATCAGATCCTGCACAGCCAACTCAGAACCCTAAATCTGGCTGCATGGCAGATAATGTAACCAGACAGAACACAACTCTCTCTAAAGCAGTTATGGATGTTATTTTGGAGGCCAGGAGGCCCAGCACCAGAAAATCTTATGCAGAAAAATGGAAGAGATTCTGTGCTTGGAATCAGGTACAAGGAATGGACACACTTGTACCAAATATTCCTCAAATTTTACAATACCTAACTGAGATGCTGGACAAAGGCCTATCATTCTCATCAATTAAGATCCATGCCTCTGTCATTTCAGCTCATTACAATACAGACCCACCAATTTTTTCACATCCACTGCTAAGGCAGTATCTTAGAGGGGCCAAAAACATAAGACCTCCAAGGAGAGCTTCAGTACCTGCATGGGACCTCAATTTTGCCTTGGAAAAACTCTGCCTCCTTTTGAGCCAGCCAATACAGCTGAGATAAAATACTTATCATGGAAAACAGCTCTGCTCCTAGCAATAACTTCAGCAAGAAGAGTCTCAGAGCTACAAGCACTAATGGCTGTGGAACGTTTTATTATTTTCCATCTGGACAGGGTTTCTCTAAGGACAAACTCAACATTTATGCCTATGGTGGTGTCCAGTGTGGCTCTTAACCAAACCATACATTTGCCTACCTTTTATCCAAACCCGCAGAATAAGGGGGAGAGACTTCTGCATTCTTTGGACATACACAGACAGCTACGCTTTTACTTGGACAAAACTAAAGCTTTCAGAAAGACTGAGCAACTTTTAGTGGCATATGCTGGAGGATCTCAAGGAAAAGCTATCTCAAAGCAGACTATTTCAAAATGGATAGGCCACTGCATTCATTTCTGCTATTCACAACATGGCAAATCAGTGACTGAGGGCATTAGGCCACATTCTACCAGAGCAGCAGCCACTTCAGCAGCCTTCCTCAGAGGAGTATCAACCAAGGACATTTTGGGGGCTGCAACTTGGACTTCAGTGCACACTTTTACAAAGCACTACCACTTACCTCTTTACTCTAAATCCAGAGCAGGCTTTGCCACTGCAGTTCTGCAGGGCCTCATAGCCACTCCTAATTCTATTTAGGCCCAGCCACCCAACCTCAGCTTTGGGATTCAACCCAAGTGTAATGACTGCAACAGTGAAATACGATGAACATAGTACAGTTGTGTACCTACCATAAATGTAGATGTTTGAGTGTATTCACTGTTGCAGTCCAGGTTACCCTCCCATCACCCCCCTTTCATTGCTGGGGCTTATCTGTACTTCTCTATTCTATACAACCTATGTGGTGTATTTGCTTGTAGATGAAGATTATGTGCATGCCTTTTTTTATGAGCAGAATTTTTAGCCTACCCTTTTGGGGGCACCTGACATCTGGGGCAAGAAAAACTGAAGAAAATGGTGTTGGCTGCATCTTTTATACCCCTGGTGCACTGACGTCAGGGAAGAGGCGACAGCAACCGATGCTGGACCAGGACTTTGGAATTCAGGCTGACTGCGGGTAGCCTGCCAGCAGGATAACCCTAGTGTAATGACTGCAACAGTGAATACACTCGAACATCTACGTTTATGGTAGGTACACAACTGTACTGTAGGATTGAAACCATTGGAGTGCATGGTTGTTTAAGGAGAAGGCCTTCAAGGTATTTATAAGCATTTTGTGGTCAACCATGTCAAAAGCCTTGGATAGATCTAGAAAGAGTACTGAGGATATTTTGCTAATATTGCAGTTTTGGTTAATGAAGTTAGAGAAATAGAGGGGAGCAGAAGTAGTACTGTGCTGTGGCTTAAAGCCATGCTGAAAGTTGGACAACAGCTTGTTCTGTGTGAAGTAGTGCATGAGCTATATGTGTACACACTTCTCCCTAATTGTAGCTAGAGGTGACAGGATAGCTATGGGTCTAAAGTTTGACAGTTCAGTGGAACTACCTCCTTTATGGAGAGGTATGACATGGGAGATTTTCCATATAGTGGGTACAGTAGCTTCAGATATAGATCTGTTGATCAAAATAGAGATGGGGTAGGCTGTGGTGTCAGCAGCCTTTTGCAGATAGTCTGCTGGGAGGAGGTTGGCAGCCATGGTGGTGGGTCTCAGTTTCTTAAGTAGGGCATGAATAAGTTGAGTAGGAACAGGTTGGAAGGTAAAGTATGTTTGGGTACTGGGTGTGGCTACATTAGAATTAGAGCCATTGGGAGAGTGTTGGCTGGCTAGAGACTGGATAGTCTCTGTGAAGAGGCTGTTGAAGTTATTAGCAATGTCTACTGGGGATTTTTGTTGGAAAGCTGAGGGGGGTGGAGTGGTGGTTTGGCCTGGGTGGAGTAGTTTGTTTATTCCTGCCCAGAACTTTTGAGGTTTGTTAATAATATGTTTTCGTTAATTTGTTAATTAATAGTAACATAGGTGAACTCTAATCTGTTGATACTAATCAATCTGGATTTGTTTAAGGCAGTTCATGTCTACCCACCCTGATGGGTTTCTTTGAAAATGTCAGAAAAGCTCTAAATGAAGGCTAGACTATTCACACTGTGTACCATTACCTTGACAAGGTGTTTGACACCATTCCTTATGTAGTTATCATAATAACACTGTCCAATCTCAAAGTTATTTGCATAATTCACATTGTTAAGGTGAGGATTCTCTTTGAACTTCAGAATTGTCACTCACAGTATTCCACAAGGCAGAATCTTGGGTCCTCTCTTATTTGGCATTTATGTCTCAGGAGTGAACCTGGCATACAGGCTATGTATATACCTATGTTTTGTGGATTACTGCAACTTAGATGCGGTTGTTAATTCTCGCAATTACATCCGCATTCTCCAGCATTGCATGGATCAGACTTATGTTTGATGTGTTAGCCATGGGCTCATCTTAAATACCAAGAAGTCCAGCATAGTTAACATCACTAAATCACCTGACCCCATCTGTTATCGCATCACTGGTATTCCCCTCAAAACACGATCTGTAATTAAAGGCCTGATTTCCTATGAAGACACCTTGCTCTCTTTTGATTAATATATCTGAGCTGAAATCTGATAAAGTATTTATAATGTAGATGTTTGTGCTGTTTTCCTAATAAACATTGTCTAGGATTCCAGTGCTTATTTTGTATGCATTTGTTACCATCCCAAAGAGTAATATTCTGAGCATATCTAAACAACCCTGTCTTGATTTGTGATTTGTTGTGGAGTTGGCTGGTAAGAGAAGTTTTATTTATTTTTACTGATAAAAGGAGGTGCGACTGCGAGCTATAGTGAGTGTGCAATGTTAAGAAATTACAACTTCTGGCTGGGTGGCAGAACCTGTATGGTCAGAACAACTTTATTGTATTTTATTATTTAGTTGGATATTGCTAGTATAATTTTTGTCATAGAAGTTGATTTAAGTTCCTTTGAATTCTTTGCTACTGACTTTGTGTAATTTTTTTCCTTTGCAATATTTTATTCATTTAAAGCTGAATATGGATTCCTTAAATGAGTATGCAATTAACGATTTGCTAATGCACAAGTATCTTGTACAGTATAATAAATGCTATGCATATTTAAAGGTAACAGCTGATAACACTGGTGATCTTTGTTTCCTCGTGTCAAAAGTTGGATGATTTGCTTACCATTGTTAGAAGCAAATCTCGACTTAATGATGATGATTGCACATGTGCAATTGGCATGGCTTGGAGAACTGTTGTATCATATATTAATGACTGGACTGATGAACTAAATAATGTTAGGCAAAGAACAAATAGAACAGATTTAGGAAATTATGCATCTATTTTCTGCAAAGAACATTCAACTCCTATGAAACAAGATGAGGCCCCTGAGAACTACGGAATAGTGGATGCATGTACTCAGCAAAATCTGTGGATCCAGTTTGTTTAGAAGGAAACAAAAAAAGAAAGAAATGAAGAAGTTCTCAACAAATAAAGAAGAAAAAGAAACTGACTAATGACTGTAAAGGAAAGAGAATACGTAGTAAAAAGGATTCTGCTTTGTTATGTAACACACTGGTGACAAGGAATGAAGATATCTGTCTAGCAGAAAACCCTCAGTCTACGGAAAAAGGCATCACCTTTCCAATGGAAAAGGGGAGGTGAAAAGGAAGAAATCAAAACTGAACGTGGAAGGATTGAAGAACATTACTGTAAGAAAAAAAGAAGTGAAAGACAGATGTTGACTACATGGCTCAAGCTGTGGATTTACAATGCCAGCTGGATGATAATTTAATATGCATTGAAAACAGTGGAATTAATAAGACTAATAGTGATGAAGATCTAGCCTTTGTAACAATTGATAGAGCAGAAATGATTGTATTAGAAGCTGAAGATTCTTCAGAGATGGTCAGCAAAGATATTCTTGTAATTGGAGATTCAGTTATTACAGGAACTGATACTTATACATGCAGAGATGATAATGAACCTCGAGTAGTGTTATACTTGCTAGGAGCAAAAATAGAAGATGTGAAACAAGCCTTGGAACACCTTAATGTAAGGAAGTATGGATCTGTTTTTATTCACGTTGGTACAAATGATGTCACCAACAAAGATTCTCTGACTGTTAGTCGGGAACTGACAGCCCTCCTAGATAGTATAGCTTGTACTGGTGTTAGGACATATTTTTCACAAATCACCTATTGAAAGGATAGTCAGGTCACTGTGAATGAAAATTTTTTTGGATAAACACCTACATCGAAAAAATGTCCTGCTTTAAAAAATGGAAATGTGTACCGCATCCAAGCCTTCTTTTGGGTACATGTGTTCAGACAGGATGGTGTGCATTTGTCTAGATCAGGGAACATAAATTTTGCAGCAGATATTTTGCAATATTTGATAAACACTAGCCAGGATTTTTGCCAGGTCAAAAATGTAACTGTTCGCAGATAGCAGCATTTGATGCATCGCTGATGGTTGTTAATGTTAGGAGCATTAATAATAAAGTTTTTTTTTATTAGAAAATTTGCTATGTTCCCACAAGGTTGATTTTGTTACTGTTTGTGAAACATGGTTAAAGAACAATGACTGGAAACCAATTCTGACAGTGTATAAATGTTTTTACTGTAACACACACATTCTAACAAAAAATCAGGTTGAGGTGTTATGATAGGGATTAAAGATAGCTATGAGACCAGTGACTATTACATGTTCAATGATAACACCAATACTATAGACTGTGTAACACTGACAATAAAGACAACCCTGGAATATATAATAACTGGAGTGTATAGAGCACCAAAGTCAAGTGCAGATGACCTAAAGGAATTCATACATTTCAAGTGTTACAGATAAGGCATGTCTGCAAAATAATTTGACTAAATTGATCATTTGGGCACAGGAGAATAATATGTTGATAAATACATCAAAAACTAAGCATATGAGATTTGGGAGACATAAACTGAAAGGTGAATATTTAATACGGCACACAGTGATTGAAATTGTAGACTCATTTATGGACCTGGGTATATGGGGTAGATTCAGCTATGAGTTTTTCTAATCATATTAACCAATTGGCTAATGATAGTTATAGAACTATAGGTTGTATAAAAAGATTTATAAAGTCTAAGAAATCAATCATAATGAAGTCATTGTTTGTTAGTTACATTAGACCCAAATTTGAGTATGGAATAACAATATGGAAACCCTATAGGAAAACAAGCATGAATACACTGGGAAGAGTACAGTGGAAATATACCAAGGGTTTATGGATGTGAAAATCTGTAATTATGAAATACTAAAATATCTGAACTTGTGCAGTGTCTCACAGATATTTAAATGAGTATTATTCTAGTATATAGGGCATTTAGGGACAACTACCTCTGGGAATGTTTGGTGTTATCAAAAAGTACTAGAGAATCACCAGACAACCTATGTAGACGATTCTATAGGAATGAGAAGTGTACTTACTGGTTCTCTGACAGAGTAGCTGATGCTTGGAACAGACTACCAAATTACATTAAAGCAAGTACTAGTTTAGATCTTTTTAAGAACAGCCTGGACATTTATTATGGGAACAAGTGTTTTGGTATATTGGCAGGCTAGAAGGGCATTAATGTCCGTGCTTGAAACATTTGTATGTATGTATGTATGTATGAATGTAATTAACAACACTGTTTTTTCCACATTATCCCACATTTCTTCCCCACTAAATTTTACTATTACCCAAGCATTATCATTTATATGTCTGATAAATCTCTTAACATTTCTCCAAATAATATAATCCTTTATTATTTCACTAATACTGTCATGTTTTAAAAATCAAACCCTTTTGGACTTCTCTCAGAGGAATTATCAGAAGCCTCCCATTTACCTTGTAATAAACAGGTTCCTCTTCATTTATATGCCCCACATTCCCAATCTCTTATTTAAAGTAATCCATCCAAAATGTTGAAGAGGCACACATTGCATTGTGGATTTATTTTGATCTTTACCATATTTTTTCCATGTCTTACATTTCTGGGTGAGGAAGGACAAACAGATGCAACATGTCCCAAATACAGACAACAATAACTTGCCTTAGCTTACACATTATGGTATAAAATATATATGCAGTTCTTAATATGATGCTCATTTGGAAAATGTTCAACTGTCTTACTATTCAGAAATCAAACTCCATTTCCAGTTCATACTGTTAATGGATCACTAGTCTTTTTTGTCTGTACTGTCTGTGCAATACTCATACATTTCCAGTCTTATACCTGCTTCTTTTAATACAGCCATTCTGAATCTCACAAATGCTCTGTTTTATCTTTTCTCTAAATATAGCTCTGTATGTCAGTTTTCCAGATGTTACAACAGACTATATATATAGAGAAAGACAGAGCAAGAGAGAATTGCTCCATTACAATGCTGAGTGATGGCAAAATATTGCACATCAAAAAATAAATGTAATCTGTAAGAGCACCATGCAAAAATGGCCACAATGAACCCCCATTAATATTCCAAAACGTGCATGCTGATTGGTCAGCGTGCACGTTGTAAATCAGACTTATACTAATGGAAAAAGGCCCGGTTGCCTGGACTTTTTCCATTAGTATACGTCTTTTTTTACAGCAACGGAGAGCGCAAGATCTCCGTTGCTGTTTAGACACTGTCTCGCTATGTTAAAGGAGTTTAACATAGCGAGACAAGCATACACATGTGCAGTACATCGGAACTGCTGCAGAATACCAGACAGCTGCGAAAGGGCAGCAAGGAGGTATTATACAATGCCATTATTTAAGAAAAGTAAGGTTTTTTTTTCTTAAATATTGTCATTGTATAATAGCAATAACCCACGTCTGGGTGTGGGTAATACTGGATTTACCCACGGTTGTCTTTGTTTGGCCACTCGGGCTTCACCCTCATGACCAAGCCACACCAACCGTGGGTAAATCCAGCATTACCCACACCCAGGCATGGGTTATTGCTATAATATTACACATGCAGATGTTTCCTGTATATATTACACATGCAGATGTTTCCTGTATATATATAGAAGTATATGTTCCTTTATGCTGCTTGCAGAGCACTCTGATAAAGTGACAAATGATAAACAGTCCTGCTCCATCCCTGCTACAAAAAAACAGAATTTGTGTATAACTCTTTATAAGCATAATACTTAAATGAGTGTTTACACTTCTTCTTATGTCTTTACAATTAACCATACAAATGACATTTGACAGTTATCAGACAGGAAGTATAACAAGCAAAAGATATACAGCAAATCTTTCAATAATAATGAAATGGTATGATGTACAATGGCAGTAGGCCATGCACCACATATCATTGCCCACATCTAACACTGCATGCAACTAGTTTCATCTATGTGATATTTTAGTGAAGGTACCTGAATGTGATGGCCCATAGTGGTGGAGTAGATACCACCTCTTTGATCTGCAGCTGTGTACCGTGTACACAACTGCCACATGGGGTCCACCATCAGTGACTGAGGGAATAATACAAAGAGTTTAATTGCCATCATGATGCAGTTCAATACCAGATTGAAGCATACTCATGTTACGCAGAATGCAGCATGTGATAAACATCCTGTATGCAGTAACAGGAGCATACTGAAGGACCCCCTAGACTCATCCAGGTAACAGAAATGGACTTTAAGCAGACTAAACACTCACAGCACTCACGCATTGACAACCTGTGTCTGGGACAGGGCAGTGTTGAATGGTTCCTCAGCAGCTCTGCTAGGGTTACAGACTGGTGGTATCAGTCACCAATGTTTGGGTGAGTAGCTTGCATCACCTAATAAAGGAAAATGTGGAAAAGAGGCATGAAAAAATGAAGGGGGGGTTACTACCAAGCAAAACATTTTCCAATTTATACCTACAGAAATTACTATGGATAGAAGAAGTTGCACTTACCAATAAGGTGACCATGGAGTATCCTACCAACTGACAGTAGAGTGAGCTTTTGTATCAGATGTGAGAATCATGGAAACTGACAGGATACTGGGCTGACACATTAATGATGTATCCCTGTACATTACCATACACTACCTGGCAACTGATGGAAAGGTAGGCCTACCAGTTCTGTTGCTCTAAGTCCAGATGGGCTCCAATAGTAACATAGGTGCAGTCTATCACACCAAGCTCTTCTGGGAAACTTGGCATCACCTAGAAGGCACTCATGCTGCTGGCACAGTCCTGAGGTGACAGAGACACTGGCAGATAAATACACAGATCTACATGTGCCAAGAGTATATCAAGGAATTGCTTAATTATTCATAAGGCAGAAGCCTGAAAAATACATGGGATGTCCCCAGTTTTTCTTTGGATGGCTAAATATACCCTGGTGTGCATAAGTACAGTAAGACCACCATTGGACCAGTCATTGTCTGTGGGGCAGACAAATTCACTAAAGCCCTTATAATATCCCAGTCCACTGTAAATCTGTTAAGGACTTCTTGGTCATTAGAGTTAAAGTGAGTCAGTCTCTGCCTATACATGTTCTTTCTAAGCTAGTGAGTGCCATTGGGCAACTGCAGTGTTGGCACAACAAAGATAAGCAGCTCACAAGAAATAGCCAATCAGGTAGCTACAGCAGGCATATTCTTTACTATTTATTGCATTTTTGTATATGTACAATTACATATACTTTACAAAGCTAGTGAATGTTTTCCTTGACCTCTCTAAAGCATTTGGCATAATATCACACACCCTCGTCCTTGAAAAGCTAGCCACTATTGGACTGGACATCCCATCATTCCCTGGTATAAAAATTATGCTTCAGGTAGATCCTAGTCAGTAAAATGGCTAAACTCCTATTCACCCTTCCTTCCTGTAACAGCTGGGGTCCCCTAAGGTTCCATTCCTGACTTTGCTACTCTTTAGTATATCAGTGACCTACACGCCACCTGTAAACATGCCACCATATGCAGTATGGTGATGACTGAATTCTGTTATGTTATGCCAACAACATTAGTGATCTAAAACAGCTTACACAAGAATCTCAAACTTCCATAGAAACCTGGCTTAGCAATTTTCAGCTCCTCCTGAATCCTAAAAAATCCACATTTATCCTTTTTATCCCTAAACAAATGTAACCACACACTGATAGTACCCATTCCCCATACCAAACTGTTAGGTGTTACTATAGATGAAAACCTCAACTTTGATATCCACTTAAAGAAATCAGTAAAAAAAAAACACCAGAAACTTAGTGTACTATCAAAGGCCAAACCCTGTCTAACTTCTGCTTCCAGAAAACACCTAGCATCTACTCTTCTCTACACATCCACTATGCTTACTTACCTACAGTCCTCTCTACTTATCCTCATGGATCAGTGATACAATAAAATAGCTACATTTGCAACTAAGATGTATAACAAATACCACCACTTCCTATCCTTAAAACAGTTGTGTTGGTTAGAGCTTCCTCATTTCCTGCATTTCACCCATCTAATACTTGACTATAAACTTATTAATGTACCTGAAGCATGCCCTGTGTTACCAAATGTCCTTCTATCTTACACCCCAAACAGGCCTCCAAACTCTGATGAACAAACTCAACTCCTAATTATCAAATCTAACAATTCATCTAACAATTCATTTGGAGACTCTTTATACTCTGCACACATCTCCAAAATATGGAATTGTCTTCCTTCAAACCTCAAACAAATAAGTAGTGGTAGCAGCTTTAAAACACAATGCCTCCCACCTGGTTGACCTATTTTTCTCTGCCACAATTCGTCAACAGTAGCATCACTACCATTTCTATACTTGTAATCTCTGTCTACTCTTGTGCTGTCCTCCCCTACTGGCACTTTCTGACTTCACCCTAATCCGCAGTTTAAATATCCAATTTATGCCTCCACTACCTATGATATCTCTGCATGATTATGCACTTCTCAATATGATGCTCGACTGAATTTCTGTGCTACATTAGTAGAGAACTAAGATAATCTTTATTATTTATTCCTGAACTACCTAAGTAGAATTATAAACCTGGTATCTCGACTATCTGTATAATGTGAATATTCCTTTTGCCAAAATTTGTAATCTGATTTTGTGCCTTAAGGAACGTTTCTGCCAGGGTCTGCTCTGAAAAGGGGTTACTTCAAGTGCCCATTTGGACAACCCCAGTAAACGAATGCTAATAATAATAATAATAATAATAATAATAATAATAATAATAATAATAATAATGATAAAAAATATAAAGTAAAAACTGGAAGCCACAAAAAGCCATGATAATCAGTAATCCACAAACATTTATTAATAAACCACAGGCTAAGCGCTCTCATCTTGTAAGAACGACATCTTCAGAACCTGACTTTACAAAAGCAATGTGAGTTCAAATACTGTTACAAACCAAAGTAAAAAAGACACACCCTCACTCACACATCTCTTATGATCAATCATGTGATCCCACAACTTAGAACATTAAAAACACGTTACACCAAACTTTTATATTAAAAAACACAATTTCCTTACATTAATATATATTCTTTAAAACACAGCCCTATGTGTACCTTTATGCTATTTAAATCATTTTATATTTTATTCGATCTTGATTTTAATTCGCTAGCTATAGAGATGTTCTCATTTAGTCCTGGCAAGGTTGTTGCATCAAACCTAAGCTGCCACAACATCTCTTGGTGCAGCAGTTTATTTTTCCAGTCGCCTGGAAACACTTGTAGTTATGTTTGATAAACAACAAAAAATGTAAATTTAGTAAAATTGCTATAGGACATCGAGTGCCATGCAAGTGCACTTTTGTTGTCTCCTTTTGATACACTGTATAAGTGCTGATAACCTCTCTTGTTCAGTGTATTGTTGTTTTTTCCAATATAAAAAGCCTGACAAGATGAGCATATTGCAAAATAGATAATTCTTTCTGAAGTGCAGTTGTATTTGCCATCTTTTGCATATCTAACTATTTTGTCTTTGAGATACCCCTGGTAATCAGAATTAATATAACAACATTGATTGCATCTAACACACTTTCTAGTTGTACGAAACACTCTATAGTGTTGGATTGGGTTTCTTTCTAGAATAGTTGTAAGATTACTTCTCTTTTTGTATGTAAATGTGGGGATTCTACTAGCCAGTTTTTTGGTGTTCTCATCACAATTTAATATGTGCCAGTTTTTAAAAATAATGTGTTCAGTATTTTTAACATCCAGTGTGTAGTGTACCACCATATTTGTAGCCATAGAAAAAACTGGGTTGAGTGTATTGGGCATTATTTAATACCTTAGTGAACCCAAATTTAATAATGGGTCTGTAAATAGTGGATTGCTCACTTAACACAGATCTCGCTGTGTTGTCCA
>NC_056742.1:254381643-254539143 GCF_019279795.1 Protopterus annectens
TTCACAACAAAAATACTGCTTCTTCAGACCATTCAAACAAAATTATTACACAGTACAAAATTTTTATAAAAAACAAAGCAACAAATCAAAAAAACAGAATTAAAATCATGTGACAATTCCATTCTGATACTATGTAGCTGGCTAACTACTCCTTAAAGAAATAGTATTAAAATATTGCATAAGAAAATATCTAAGAATACTAATACGTATCAAAAACTCCTAGAAAATAATAAAATCTTCATCTTCTCAAATCTCGTAACTTCAAGACTGGTTTCAAACAAATCTTGCCATTCAAGCCTTTCTCCCTATCATCTCAAAATAGCTCCCTTTCCTCCATCCTATTGGAATCATCACCCATCCTGGCACCAAAATCAAGCTTCTCAATTACCATAAAAGTAAAATTGTGTGAAACTCCTATTTGAGATACATGACGCGCCAGGGCATTATTCTCATTATTTTGTTTAATATGCCTGACATGTTCCCTAATCCTCTCTTTTAATGTTTTATTCATCTTTCTTATATAGAAAGGCGCACATTGTTCAGACTGAGCTAAGTAAATAACATGTCTTGTATAACAATCAGCTATCAAGTTAAAAGTATAATGTGTACCAAATGAAGGATGTATAAATATCCCTGCTGAATTAATGTAATTGCAAAAATTACATGTACGGCAAGGAAAGGTACCTCTCAAAGGTGATTCAGCAGAATCAACATGCTTATCATAGCATAATTCTCTCTTTTAAATTTACTTCTTCAGCATCTCTCGTAGCAAAATATTTTTTCAGTCTGTAAGTGTTGCTGTCAGTTAGATCACTGACTGGAAAGCATTTTGATGAGCTTTATGGCCCAGCTTATAACTGACATAAAAGAGACCATCAATTTTGACTTTCTTGATGTTTCCATGGTCTTTGAAACTGACATCCATGGAATCCAAGTACCTAGACCATCTACTCCAGTCTAATATCTCACATGCTATGAAATGGTTTAAAAGCCACATAGAAGGGCAAAGTCAAGTGGTGAAATGGTCCAGGTGGTACCAGTATCCTAATGAAGCTCACAATATGCACTATGCAGATGGTAGCAGTATCCTAGTGAAGCTCACATTTTGCACTATGCAGGTGGTAGCAGTATCCTAGTGAAACTCACATTATGCACTATGTAGGTGGTAGCAGTATCCTAGTGAAGCTCACATTATGCACTATGCAGGTGATAGTAGTATTCTAGTGAAGCTCACATTATGCATAATGCAGGTGGTAGCAGTATCCTAGTGAAGCTCACATTATGCACTATGCAGGTGGTAGCAGCATCCTAGTGAAACTAACAATATGCATTATGCAGATGGTAGCAGTATCCTAGTGAAGCTCACATTATGCACTATTCAAGTGGTAGCAGTATCCTAGTGAAGCTCACATTATGTGCTATGCAGATGGTAGCAGTATCCTAGTGAAGCTCACATTATGCACTGTGCAGATGGTAGCAGTATCCTAGTGAAGCTCACATTATGCACTATGCAGGTGGTAGCAGTATCCTAGTGAAACTAACAATATGCATTATGCAGATGGTAGCAGTATCCTAGTGAAGCTCACATTATGCACTATTCAAGTGGTAGCAGTATCCTAGTGAAGCTCACATTATGTGCTATGCAGGTGGTAGCAGTATCCTAGTGAAGCTTACATTTGCACTATGCAGGTGACTCCACAATTTATTTTTCCTCCTCAAATCCCACATCATTTGTAGCCAAGCTACAAGTCAACTTTTATCTAATCTACATCTAATTGAAAAATTATTTAATTCTCCTTAATAAAAATAAAACAAATGTAATATTTTTCCCAAACGTTTTCTGTAACACTAACAGTGATCTCTACGTCTAATTTCCTGTTCTGGATACTCAGCTCCTTAAACAGCTCAGGAAAACTGCTTAGTCTAAACAAAGACCAACTACTAAATGTGATGTCCATACTAATAGTATCATTTCATGCACTCACCAAACTCTGGGTCTCCTTTGCCATGGCATATCCATTCTTGAAAAATTGTACCTGGGTCTCCAGTGTCAAAGCTTACCACATTTCCTATTTTCAATATGATACTAATGACCTTACAAACTGGAGTCTTCTCTACATATAAACTGACAAAACATTAGCCACAAGTCTTACAATTTTTATTTTATCTTCCCTCTAGAGCACACCATTTCATCAACATCTCAAGCCTGTGTGTGCCTAGCCTTTATACCTTCACCTTCCTACAGATTCTTCTCAGATCCCTTGCACTTTTAACCTCTTTATCTGTTACACTACAGACTCTCAATTCTTCTAAAGGAAACTTTATTGGGTTCTTTCGATCTAGTGTATCTAGATTGCCCTTTGTCATCCTAAATTGTGGACTAGACACACAAGTGCCATATAACATTCCAGACAAGTAGAATACATTAGACTAGTGTGGCTGGCTGTAGAAAGAATGGAAAATGCAATTTTATCATACACTAGAGAATGCTGGTAGTGGCAGCATGAGACAGTTCTTAAATAGCAATGTTGCTGTCCACTACATGACATGGAAAGATAAATTCATCTGAAGCTGGACAAGTAGGAAGTCCAAGTCAAACATTCCAAGAAATGGGGATCAGTATTTCCGATGAATAAGGAAATCTCATACTACAAAGCAAAACAGTTATGGTCTACTAGTAAAATACAGGGTCTATATTAGAACACCGAACATTCAAAATGATGAGTGTTCTAATATCGACCTGTTTTCAGCGAACACTGAAAATATCGAAGAAACAGAAAACCTAATTTTTTCCTAGGGAAAGAATTTGGTTGTCCGTTTCTGTCACTTCATTATTTTCAGTGTTATGGTGGAAAGTTACGGGTCGGGTTCAGGTAAGTGTGCGATTGTGTGGATGTGAGGGTTAGGGCGGGTTAGGTGAGTTAGGGTTAGGGTGCAGGTCAGGTAAGTGTGCGATTGTTTGGACATGAGGGTTAGGGTGGGGTAGGTGAGTTAGGGTTAAGTCGCGGGTGAGGTGACTGTGCGACAGTGACGGGGTTAAGGTTTGGGTTAAGGTAAGTGGATAGCTAGTGATAGCTAGTGGATAGCTAGTGGCGTATGTATAGTTTAGTGTAGGGTTAGGTGTAAGAGTTAAGGTGTATGTGTGTGGATTGCTGTTTGGTGTGCTTGTGTTGTGTGTATGTGTTTTGGAACAGCAAATTTATTCCCTAGGATAACAAGATTTTTTTTCTTTTTTTTTTACAAATTGTCCAACTTGCCTTTGTAATAATTTTGTCTGTTTTGTATGTGGAGCTTTTCTGCCCAGGCCTTCCTCAAAATGGACTCACACCCAGTCAGACTTTCCCAGTAAACAAACATAAAATAAAATAAATAAATAAAATTAAATATCTTTGACTATACTATACTTCGGCAGGGAAGAATATGGGTTTCATTTTAGCTTATACTTTGATTATAACTGATATTAATTATTACATGTGCAGCTGAGTAATGTGATTCAGACAGCCTGCTCACTACTCTGTTTTCTATTTGATGGATCTAGTGGTATTCACATTAGGTGCATAATGCCATCATGAAAAGAAGTTTTGATTCTGCCTCCCTGAGTCATGGTGAACCATGCTTTTGACTCCATGGAGTTGGGGGACCTGTAAGAAGTGTGTTTGTGTGTGTCTGTGGGGGTGGGGGGTCTCTAAATGTTTGGAAATTTGGTGTATGTGTTTGGTTATAATATCTATTTCATGAAAGTTAAACCCATAATATGACAATGATTTGTGTGGAAGTAAACTGAAGTATCTCCTCAAATTGTTGCTTGTACTGTACAGTAATAAAGCAATAGGGAAGGCTCTTCATATTGACTCCAGACCCAGTGACCTGGGGTTTAATAACTTACAGCATAACATCTGTCTGATATTGATGCTATAGCTTGATGCATCCTGACACTACCTATAACTAGAGTATGGTGGTTCCTCAGGGAACCTGGTCAGGACTTTGGCCACTCTTAATAAAGACAGTACTTATGCATTGTCTATGAAATAACAGCAATACTTCTCAACTTCTTGACATAAGAAATCTGGACAAAGCCTAAATAATTGTGGGACAAAGCCCACAAATAGGGAAAGATTTTAAATATTGATCTTATAAACTTACAAAGTTGTTAGAATAACAAGATTTGTATTGTCATACATTTTCTGATGGATATAAAATCTGAAACTCAAGTGTGTGCCATTATTCAGTTACTTTAGTCCACAGTTATTTTCCAGAAAATGACATCTTATGAGGAACACACCATAAATATAAGACAAAAATCTGGGCATTCTGAGAAAATCTGGACAATTGGGAGGTATGACAACAGTAGATCCTTACATTCTCTGCATAGCCATATCAATCAGTTTTACATTTTGCACACACACATATACAGACGGTGCTGAGTAATTTTCAAAGGGAGTGGCACCATCTGACTTGCTCTAAAGATATAAATAGTGGGAACATTTTCCTAGTAATACAGTCTGCACTAATTCAGAGCCATATAAATTCTATGCATGATGATCCAGGAAGACTTTCATTTTGAGCTCTCCTGCTTTAAAACATGGGACATCGTGGGCTGAAGAGGCAGAACATAAATACGACTGTTAGTTTCTCCTTTCTTTTTTCTGGATTATCCAGAAAGTGGCAGATCAATCTGATATTTTGGCAATTGTGCCCCAAACTCTAGTAATTACAGTGTTTATTTCCATGCATTTCCTTTTTTTCAACAACATCACACATCGTCTGAATGGAGCCCCATGACTTCATTATTATATCATCCCCAAACCAATAACATTGCCCAGTATTCAAAAAAAAAAAAAACACTGTAGTTTTCCAAAAAGTAAGGTACTGTAGACTAACAGGTGAAACAGCACTAGAGAACCATTAGTGAGAATAAATCAGCTGGACAGGAATGGATCAGTAGAAGGTAAAACATGCCTCAGTCGAGAAGTCCATGTTTTATTCATATACACATTCTATTTACTTTTAATCTGTCTCTTTAGTTTGCGGCAGCCAACAGTAGTCACATTTAGTCCTTTACAGAACACAACAATGGAAAGATCTGTAGTATTATTGTAGGGATAATGCACTGATCATCTAGGTGTCTGACCAGGAGCATCTGAGAGCAGGACCCTCACAAGGGGTATCAGTGGAAGGTAAGGAAGTCTGACAGATAGCTGTAACTTCTGGAGTAAGTACAAGCTCTTGTTATGGAAACCGAGTACAGGAGACGCAGCAGGCTGTATCCAATAAACATGGAAGAACTCTGAATTAGTGGTATGACATTAATAAATGATAACAATCAGCTGGTGTTTTGTATAGTGCTAAAGCCTCAGATTATCAAATGCTGCTCCTCCCAATTAATTAGCACTATGTTGAAAGCTGGAAAAGTATAGTCCGTATACCGCTATTTAAAAGAGAATAGTGTCTGTGGAGTGTTATAGCTGGCAAAGAATAAAGAGCTGGATGTCCAGTGAAAGACCATTTGAGGAGCTAACTGTAGATGGGAGCAAATTACTGTGTAGGAAGGATTTGCTAGAGTATTCCAGTACCATCTGAATAAGTTTGCAAGGGATGTTAATTAGTGATCTCAATGGTTTATGTCCATGTATTGTGATTGCTGACCCCAAAGATAAAACTAAAAGTTTTGTAGTGTCAGTGTGGAAGATGCATTTTGTATTTGTAAAACATATGTCAGTAGCTTGAACTTCTCATCTATGATAAAACCAAATAAAATAGATGCATTTAATGGAAAAATTAAAACTTACAAAACTATGCAAACACGTCATGCTCATGTATGAAAACCTGATGTGTTTTCAATTTATTCTGTTAAATACATATTAAGTTTTCATCAGCAAACGTGTTTTCAAGTTTCTTTGGGATGTTAGAATTTGACAGATGTAATTGTGGTGAAAATCAACAAATGGTCATTTGTTGCACCACTTCTTTAAAATAACATTTCAGAGAATTTATATAAAATGCAGTACACAGAACAAATCTATATACAAGACCAAGTTCAGCAATTCTGCTCAGAGTTCATATTCTGTGCACTGCACTCTAGATTCTGGCTTAGCCAGCTGGCTGTTGGATGAATTGTATTCTCATAACTGAAAACGTAATCCTAGTGGACTTATTACCATGATGTTTCAGTGTCAACAACCTGTAATATCAATATTGGTTTGACAATTTGGTAGTACTGTGAACTCACTCATATAAATACTTCAGTATGGGGTAATATGTCTAACTAGTTATACAGTTTGCCTGAAGCCACCTCAAGGACAGAAACTAATAGGGTTCTTCAGAGAAAACAATATGATTTAGTGAATGTTTAACTGAATCTGCCATATCAAGGAATTTGCTGTTTTCTCCCATTTATGACACTTGCAGTTATATAAACTACAGTGGTTTAGTACCCTCAGTTTCATTTGTCACTAGTACCTTCTTCAGCCTTTGGGTATTTTCTTGTGCTGGCTTCCTATAGTGATTTATCTGTTAATGCTGCATAGCATGTGAAAGGAAGAGACCATCAGAATGCCACCAACATTGCTTGACGCTGTTAAAAGATAACATTTGTCTGCCGTTTTTTTATTTGTATTTCATGTATGCAAGGGCACCTTTGAAATGTGAATAACAGTCTCATTATATGCTGCTTATTAGTGATGTTTTTAGTTAATTATGAAGAGATAGAATATTTCCACATTACAATATTACAATTTCCATATATATATATATATATATATATATATATATATATATATATATATATATATATATGGGTCTCTGACGTTTGCTCAAATGAGCAAATGTCCGAAACCCAAACGGATGGGCATACTTACGCAAAAGTGCTTTTCACCGAAGAAACACTTCCATGTAAGTATGCCTGTTGCCGAGGCTGTACTACGGTGCGGCTAAGGGAAAATTCCCTTTTCCTCACTGTAGTGCAGTCTCAGAGGGAGAATACTAAAGTAGGGGGGTGTGGGGGGCACAGGTGGGTGAAGCCCCCTGCTAAAATGTTAATGCAGTGTTTTTTTCTTTTTGTAATATGCTTTAACGAAAGTGCTTTTTTGATAAAGGTGCTTTCGTTAAAGTGTATTCGGTTGTTATGGATATATATATATATATATATATATATATATATATATATATATATATATATATAAATCAAGTTGTGTATATACTATTGCATCTTAGTTGTTCTTGTTCTGTTATGAAGTATTAGTATTGTAGGTTCATAGGTTTGATTATCAAACTTGCAGCCTACTGTCTTTTAAGAAGATTAATCACTGTGGCACTATATTGCTCTTTTTTTACTGATTTTGTTAGTGATACATGGAGTATAACTTGGTAGCCTGATTCATTCTGAGTGTTTAGAAATGGGCACAAACTTCTTATTTTTAAGTGTCACAAAAAAGCATTCATAAAGTAAATGCTTACTTATTAGACTGTCCAAGACTGGTTGAACAAAGGATTGCTGATGAATAGCTTGTGTAGGCTCCAAACAGCAGTTTTTTAAAATTATAGAAACATCTAGAATCTTTTTAAACAATGTGGCAGCAGAGACTTACTCACTATAAAATGATTTTTGCTAAGCATTGCATTATATTTATTAGATTTGTATTACTATGGCAGTATGCTGATCTCAAAGTACAGATTTCAGTCATTGGTTGAATTTACTGAAAGAGATTGAACAGAATGTACTATACTGGTTAAGCAGATTAATCAAGTTGTCATTAATAATACCCTTATAGAAATAAGGGGTAAATATACGTGTGATATATTTGGGGTAGTTTATGCTGCAATGTGTGAAGCATGTGCATGCTTCTATATACGTAAAACTAAGAGGAAGTTAAAGGAACGCACGTATGAACATGCTAGAGATATTAAAAATAAAAGTATGAATAGTGCCCTATATAGGCACATTATGAACTTCCCATCACATGGTTTTAAATTTACAGTCATAAAGTATTCCAAGATCCCAGAGGTGGCCATGGGAGGATGTTTTAGACTTTAGAGTTATGTTGGCAAGTTAGACTAAACGTTTTATGTAAACCAGGCCTTAATGATGGTATTAGCTTTACAAGTTATTTAAAATTGCATTCATATAAAGTCTGATCAAATGTTTGATGTATTTATATATATATATATATATATATATATATATATATATAAATATATATATATATATATATATAAATATATATATATATTTATATATATATATATATATATATATATATATATATATTATATACATTTTTTTGGTGTGAAAAAATATAATTCTTAGTACATGCTTATCAAGTATTTTCAATTTTCATACTATGTGATTTGTTATGTTTTTAACAATATAGAGGGGTTGATTGTAGTATTTTGTATGTAGGTTTTTAAATATTTATTGATGTCAGGATCAGCTGGATTTTATTGGTTGAATTTTATCACATGGTGTAATGAATTAGAGTATTTAAATGAGTGGATTTTTGAGATGAAGTATTCTGATGAAGTCTATGTTACAAACTGACAAAAGTGCTAAATACACCTGTGTTCATAAACTCTGAAGTGTTCTTTGACGTTGGAAGGGTGTTTCACGTTTGAAACTGGTGCTGTTTGTTCTAAGAATGTACTATATACAAATAACTCGTTGTACTATTTATTCAAATTAATTTGAATTTTTAGCAAAAGATGTATATGGGATGCAAGAGTGTAAAAGAGACCAGCTAAGGATGTATATAGGCACAAGAAGTGTGTAGACTACAGGGTATAATTTACTACAGATTCTGGATAAGAATATTTGGTATACCTATGCTGTTCATCGGTTCATTGTTTAAGTACAAGGTTAGCTGCCCTTTCAGGTCACTTTAAGCTTAACCAATTTCCCTTTTTGTGCTCGAAACAACCTATCCCATTTGGTTAAAGATTGGCCTCCATTCTATGGTCAATAATTATATATTATCCCAAATGAAAATAACTGGGATTATACCATAGATAATTTGAGGGCACCCATGTAAGGAATAAAGGATTTAGGAGCTGCCTCTGTCCATTAGTAGTACAGGAGGCAGTTCTGGTGTACATTTTCTGTTTCTCATCAATAGATCTTAGTTGCACTAGAAAATGGACAGGGAAGAATTTTGTTTTATGTGCATGGGGAGCCTGTTCCATAACAGTGGTATTTTCTGTAAGATATATCTGTCCCTCCTAACTGTTCTATTGATGTGCAGAAGATGTTTCCATACCGTGGCTGAGTATTTATGAAGCAATTTGACTTGCTGATTGCAGTAACTCCATCAGTAATGGGTCAGAGGGTTTCTTGCATGTCAGACACAGGTCATCTCTTAGCAGTATCTTGGATACTCATACAAGTGATAGGGCTTTGAGTTGGTCCATGTAGAATATGTTGTTTAGGCCTTGTATCCTTTTAGAAAGGCATCTCTGAGGGCATTCCAGTTGTTGCATGTGTCTGGACAGTACATGCCAAAGAGGTCATTATATTCATTGATTGGGCTAATGAGGGCTGAGTAAAGGGGGACAACAACATCTGTAGATTTAGACACAAATCCTTTGTTTATAAGCTGTGCAACACAGAAGGGCTTTTTTACAAAAATAGTTACATGTTAGTCAAACATTAGGTAACTGTCCTCATAAGTTCCCAATTGCCAAACAACTGGGTCAGCTCTAAAGGGCATATTGTCAATGTGGTAATTCCTTAGGGCAGATGACTTATGAAAGGATACAATAATGCATATTTTTGCATTTAGTTTCAGTACATAATTTTAGCAGCAGTTATCTATTTGAGGCAACATTTCCTGCAAGATGCCTAAGTCATTGTGGATTCATTGATTGCTCCCAGCTTGCAGTCATCTGCAACCTTAGTCAGCAATAGCCCTTTGGTATTGGCTTTTAGTTCAAAAAATAAATGCCAAACAGAAGAGATCCTGGCACAGATTTTTTTTTTATTTATTTAAATCCAGAGATTACTGTGTTGTACTAAAATGACCATTAACTTTTGCTGAGATGTTTACTGACTGAATGAAACAGATGGGATTTGGAGTCCACCACTGCCATGCTAAATGTCATTGATGTTCTGTCACTGTCACCAGTATATGAGATGTGACTGGCATCCAGGTATGTAAGGGACAGCGGCTATGGTCCTTAGATCTACTTCACTGCATCAAAAAGGTCTGATGACTACAAGAAGGATAGTTTCTCAGTCAAACCAATGATAACTAGCATGTTAAAGTAAAAGAAGGTACATACAAGATTAATTCAATGAACAGTTCACCAAAAATATATTGACTTTTAAAAGCATAAAGGCAATATGCACGGCTGTACTGGGTATAGGCTTCCAATATCCAGTTTTAAAAACTGCATGTATATCACTCAGAGAGCTCCATCTTTGGCCTGTCACTTAATGCCCCTTTCTCAAACTCTATTTGTGAACAACCATGTCTTCAATGGCCCATCACACTGTGGTGACTGCATTGCATGCAAATAACCATACACACACACACACACACACACACACACACACACACACACACACACACACACACACACACACACACACACACACACACACACACACACACTTTCCAGTGTTTTTGGCAGAATTTTTCATTTTACACACCTTTCTTCTACCAGCTATCTGCCACTCTTGATTTAGCAAAATATAAAAATGAATATATTTCATTGGTAATAGGCTTGATTGATATAGCTAATTGGAAATGGAAGTCATGGCTTTCCAATATACAGTGATTAGTATACTCTTTACAGATGAGAAATAGCAAATAACAGTAATGCATATATAAATAATAAAGACCAGCACAGTGCTTAATCTTTAAATAAAACTCTTCTTAAACAATAAAGACAGTGCTGATACTGATTAAATGTGCAGAGACTAAAGCAATGTACAGAGAAAAATAACAGTCAGTTATACAGATAATAATATTTAAAATAGGAAATGTAACCAAGCTAGATGAACTAATCCAGCCGGCTCAAGTTTAAAAAGTATTGAACCCTTTCCATTCTTTTTCCCCAAAACGTTCTTTTTTTAAAAAAAGAAAACCATAACAAATACAGAATATCTGTCAAAGTGCTCAGACATTATCAGCTATTACAATATTAGTTCCAAGAAAACTGTGAACATACCAAATAAGCATTTATATTAATATCACTATTTAACACCAAGCAACCAAGAAAGAGACTGATTCAAACAATTAGTGCTTTTGTTCGCTTTAATTAGCTATGAACTTCATCAGAAAATGTAAAACAGCTTACACAACACCCATTTTATACATATGTAAAAAAATGACTAATTTATCTAATAAAACATGAAATAAATAAATAAATAAATGCATACAACAATTATTTTTTTTTTAAAAAAGATATATGCAAAACACACAATTATAAAGACAAGTACCCTTAAAATCTTTACATTTGTAAGAAACATTTAATACTTATAGTCTCATTGAGACCAGGAAAGTGATAAGCCTCCAGTAAAATTTGCCATTTGCTTTCCTTACATTCTAAAACAGTTTTGTAATCACCACTAAAAAATCAATCAACATTGTCCACAACAAAGAAAGAAACATTTTTAAAATTCTCACACACAACAGCATGTCTAGCTAATACATTGGTCATATCTTTGTTCTTAACTGGAAGAACATGTTCATAGACTCTCCTGCTTAAGGTCCGGATAGTCTTCCCTATATAAAAACATGTGCAAGAATTGCACAAAGCTGCATAAACCACAAAAGTGGAATTACAGCTATAACGTCCCTTTGACCAAATAGTTTTATTGACATGTTTCAATTCTATGGAACCAGAATAAGCCAGGTACCTACATTGTCTACAATGTCCACATGCATAAGTACTCAGTGAACATGAACATTCTACACAACTAGTAGACTTGTCTTTTTCTAAAATTGTTTTCAAACTTACTACTTTCTTAAAGGTGAATAATGGTTTGTATCTTACCTAAGTCAGAGTTGCCCAATATAGCCTTCCCATTGTCAACTAAAATGTGTCTGATGATACACATATCATTAGAAATAGGAATCGGAAAGGCTAATATGTATCTATTATTAATGTAATGGAGTTGTAAATTAGAACTAAACCCACCTTGTGCGAATAAAATTAGCTTAAACATACTGGCACGCAACTTGATTGCTTCATCCACAATCATTTTAACCAGAAGGAATCATATCCGCTCTGGACAAAAAATGTATAAGTTTGTCTAGCTCCACCAAAAAAACATCCTGGTCACTGGTCAAATGGCTTAATCATATTAACTAAGCTTTTATTACACCCTTCTTCACATGCTGAGGGTATAAACTTATGTAGGTACTGGTTAACAAAAGTGGACTTTCTGAAAATTCGACTTGAAAAAAACAAATTGAGTTTGTCAAATTCAAAATGTACATAAAGAAAATTGATACTTTCCCCAAACCCACTGAGGGTAAATTTAAGAAAATGAGTAGTTTTCTTCAAATATGCAACAAAGGATAGAAATGTATCCAAATCCCCCTTCCAAAAGAAAAACAAAGTGTTTATGTAATGCTTGTCCATTAAAATATTACAGACTAAAGGATGTTCAACTAAATATTTTATTTCCCACACTGCCATAACTACGTTAGCAAAGGATGGCAACAGAAGCAACAGCTGCAGTCTGAGCGCTATTAAAATTGCCAGGTTTCCTTAGTGTGCCATGCAGAGTTAGTCTAGCAACCATCTGAAAGACACTCATTTCTTGTACATGTATCTACAACCTCTTCCCTTCAGTCACTTTCCAAAATTTCAAATCATATGTGAGGAACAGAATATAGACTGATAAGTAAAGGTATTAAACGCTATCACACACTCAGGCATAGTAGATAAACTCAGATAAATGAAAATCCATGTGTAATTCATTGGATAGAATACTGGCTCACAAACAGAACCCAGGAAATTAAGATGGGCAACTCCAAAAGACCTGTCAGTAGTAGTGTATCCCAGGGTTCTGTCTTGGACCACTTAACTTTGGTATTTATACTCAGAGGTCAAAGCAACAACCAGAATGCACTCCAAATCAGGAAAATTAGAAAATTGAACCGAGGTCAAAGCAAATGTTATGGGTTTCTGGCTGACCAAGTTTGCAGACTACTGTAAACTCAGTTACATCATAAGTTAATTCCAAGAAATGTAAAACTGTATCCTTTGGCAAGCATGACTTCCCTTGTAAGTATCAACTTTACAACTTACTCCTGAAAGTTAATCCAATAGTCAAGGATCTGGGAACCTATGTTGACAATGAACTGTCCTTTGATCACCATGTATCCACTATTGTAAGGAAGTGCTTTTTCATTCTACAGATTATATCTAAAGGTATGGAATCCATGTCTAGGGATGTAATCATTCTGCTGTTTCCATCTCTCATCAGGCCAGTCATTGAATATAATGTCCCATTCAGCATGTACCTGTCCAAATATTTGTCATAACTGGAGTGACCAAAATGCTTTCCCACTAAAGAAAATCAAAGATCTCAATCACAAAAAACATCTAAACCATGTTAAAGCCTTGTTCCTGTAAGTGGCATCATAAAAAAGATGGAGGTGTCTCTATTTGGGTCTACTACTAATTACCGACACGACGATTCCCCGACGGAAAATTCACCGACGCCAGATGACCGACACCACAAAAACCCGACAACGAAAACACCAACACCATTACAAACAACACGTGACACTACATAGCATGCACACTAGCCAAACCTAACCCTAAGGTCCGACACTATCGCACACTTCACCTACCTGCACCCTAAACCCTAACTCACTTACCCACCCCTAACCCCAAGCTCCGACACTACCGCACACTCTCCTACCTGCACCCTAACCCTAACTCACTTACTCACCCCTAACCCCAAGCTCCGACACTACCGCACACTCACCTATCACACACCCTAACCCTACATCCCTCACTATTGCACACTTACCTGTCCGCCCTAAATCCCTCACTATCGATACTTACCAGGTCGCGCTTACACATTCCCCTTGTCGGTCTTCCGGCTGTCGGGATTCCAGCGTGTCGGTCAACTGCATTGTCGGTCGTTTGGTGTCGGTAATTTCTTTGTCGGCGAATCGGCGTTTCGGTAATTAGTAGGGGACCCCTCTATTTACATCAAAACTAAATATACTTCAAGGCTGGTCAAACAGGACAATGCATTTCAGCTGCTCCATGTTCAAATCGCCATAGGTAAAATTCAATACCATTTCCTTGCAAGCTATAGGCCCCTCTCTATCACCCAGGAAACCCATACCACATATTTCAGCTTATTAAAACACTAACCATCCAACCCAATTCTTCATGGGTGACTTTAATTATCTCACTATTAACCGAGAATCCTATATGACACCAAATGCATAGGCACAGAGATTCCTGGATTTTGTAAACACAAATTCCCAGGACCAGGTAGTCAATACACCAACCAGGAGTGCAACCATAATGAATCTAGGCCTCACTAATATGGGAGACTGCTGCACACACCCTGCTGTAATGCCTTCCCTTGTAAGGTCAGACCACAAAATTGTCTCCTTTGAAGTAAAAATAAAACCTGGACCCCAAGCTAAACCTGGAATATTCAGGAACTATTCTAAGGCTAACCTTCCACTATTAAGTGAGAACCTGGCAAAATTGGAAGCCCCCATAAACCTTGAGAACACTTCTGCCTATGCAGAACTGTTCACAGAAACCCTGTACAAGCATGTTAATAGCTGGAAAGAGGCAGCTGTACCTACCAGGAAGAAGTAAAGAGCTAACTCAAAAAATAAGCCACCCTGCTGGAATCACAAAATCAGTTGGTTGTATAACAGGAGGAAGAAAATCATGGCAAAAATTGGAAGGTGCAGCACCCAGTAGGACAAAAGCACTCTCCTCAAACTAAACAAACAACTCTGAGGACAAATAAAGTCTACCAAAGTCAAATTTGAGGTAAGTTTGGCTTCCCAGGCCAAGAGCAACCACAAAGTATTCTTTAGTTATGTCCACAGCCTCAAAGGCAATACACAGTTGTGTGCAGAGCTCATTGTAAATGGAGCCACTTATACTGAGCCAGAAGATATAGCAAACCTCCTGGCTGATAAATTCAGCTACAACTTTTCTCCTCTCTCCCCCTCAACCTTCCCTCAGGAAATATCATCAGATATAACTCCTCCTACTATCACTAGGGAACAGGTCCTTAATGCTCTTTCAAAGACCAAGAGCACTGCATCAATGGGCCCAGATATCATCTCAGGATGCCTTGTAAATAGCATGAAACATGACCTATCAGGGCCTCTGAAAATTACTATTTAATTATAGCCTCCAAAGAGGCTTCATGTCTCATGAATGGAAAAAAAGCAACAGTCATCCCACTGCACAAAGGTTGGCCATATACAGAGCCCGGAAACTACAGACCCATAAGTCTCACTAGTCTTATATGTAAAGCTATGGAAAGAATTATCATGGAGATGATCAATAGAGATGTAATAAACCTCCAGACACTGGACCAAACCCAGTTTGGTTTCATCAAGGGCAGATCATGCCTACTCAACCTGGTAGACTTCTTTGAGAAGGTCACCAAAGCAATGGATGAGGGCAAAATTGTTCACACTGCCTGCCTTGACCTGGCCAAGGCATTTGACTTAATACCCCACTCAGGCATTGTTGACAAACTCATGAGGTTAGGTACAAATCTGTATGTCACCGGTGGATAGCCAACTGGCTCACAGACAGGACCCAGGAAGTTAGAATTGGGGAGTCCACCTCTACAAAGAGGCCAGTCACAAGTGAAGTCCTTCAGGAATCAGTCCTTGGACCGCTCCTTTTTGGCATTTACTTCTCTGAAGTCAAGGCCAATGTCAGTGGTCTCTGGCTGACTAAATTTGCAGATGATTACAAATTAGGAGCTGTCACCAAATCTCCTACTGACACAAATGTTCTCCATGAGGGGCTGACACAGACAAACAACTAGTGTTAGAGCCATGGACTAAAACTAAATACCAAGAAATACATAATAGTATCCTTTGGGAAGTCATCCATCCCTGTTAACTATCATACTGACAACACACACCTTAGAGTTGACCCAGTAGTCAGGGACTTGGGGATGCACATAGATAGTAATCTAGCCTTTGATCATCACGTGTCTACATTGGTGAGGAAATCATTCTATGTTGCACAACTTATAAACAAAGGTATGGCATCTAAGTCCAAAGAAGTCATTGTTCCCTCTCTATGTGACATTCATCAGACCTGTCATTGAGTACAATGCCCCCATTGGTATGTACCTAATCAGGCATATCCAACAATTGAAATGTCCACAGAGGTTCCTCAGTAAAAGAATACAGGGTATAAGTAATATGTCCTGTGCAGACTGCCTCAAGGCCCTATCCCTGTATTATGTCTCCTACAGGCATTTTAGGGAAGATCTATGCCTGGCATACAGGGCATTGTCAGACCCCACTCTGATGGACCTCCTGCTTATCCACAAAACAAACAGCACCAGAATTACCAGTTCTAAAGACTTCAGCCTTGCCTGTGATATAAATAGGACCTGCTGGAGAAATAGGTATGTATCCCAGAGGCTACCACATCTATGGACAGGCTCCCCATCGATGTGAAACAGAGTTTCTCCTTAACCCAATTCAAGTGCAACTTGGATAATTGGATGGGAAACCGGAAATTCATTCCTGCTTTGGCACCTATGTCTCCAATGGGCACAGGTAACCTGTAAATGGTTCTTCTCCCAGGCCCATGCTTACACTTACCAATGGTATCAGAACTTGTCAGAGATTTGGGATGCATGGCTAGGCTTAAAAAGGTCCTTGTGGTCATTAGCCTAGTAAACACCTATGAATCTATGAACCTACTAAGAAGGGACCCTAACCTCACTTATACAGGATAAACAGACCTTTCCTGTCAGACCTAATTAAACATTCACAAGTCCAATGGTGGAGTTAATTCCCTTTCAGGGGATCTCAATCTGTTTTACAACCTAAGTAAAATATGTGGGAGGGAAAGAGATGAATCACAGAGAATACTCCAATAAAAGTTATTTACAAAGTATTTCAAAGCAAGTAGTTAACAAGCCTTATTTACAAACCATATCAGATGAAAGAAATACATGTTTACAAGATATTGGAAGTAAAATCAAAAATACTGTATTAGTACACTTGTAGAGTATCCATAGTGGACTGCATACTTCAAACTGTAGGTGCGGTACAGTTACATAGTTCATTAGTTGTCAGGTGATATTACAGGGTGGATTTGAGTTGTTGCAGGTTATTTCAAAGCCTGATGTGGTTTGGATGTTTGTTCAATGTCTTGGAGATGGCAACAGAGAATAACGAAACACTGTAAGAATTATGGGATTTATTAGCAACAGTTAGTTTAAGTTCTGAGGACTTAGAGTTCTATTTGATACAAGACATTGGATAAGATTTGAAAGGGAGGGTGTTTTAAGTGGATGAAGAAATATTTTCTGTGCTGCAAGTTGCTGGGAGAGGATGATGCGTTGACGAAGTTCGAGGCAGTTGAGCGTAATGAGCGTCATGCAATTGTGGGAGTGGTTTGGGTGAATTTGCTATTTTTGTTATAGGTGCTTACAAGTTTGTGCTTGGTGAAACAGTTGCAATAGTGAATATTGTTGAGGCATACAGGAGGCTACAAAGGAGAAGAGAAGTGGCAGCTGTTTTTACGATGATCACTTAGCAGGTGCTTTGCTATGTAAAAAGAATCAAGTTTGCAGTTATGTCTTTTTTACTTCAGTGTGATTTGCACTTCAGATTTTAACTTATCAATGATAACTCCTAGTAATTAGCAAAACAGAATCCACTGGAGTCACCACACGGAACTTCTCACTGGTATAAAATCTTCTTTATTGAAAACAGGAACACAAGCGCTTTCACGTAGCTATACTACGCTTCTTCAGGTGTAATGAAGCATTAAGACAAAGGAGCTTATATACAAAAAACTTTTGGCGCTCAAACCAAGAGGTTAAGCAATAATTGAATAATTATTAACACCTTGACATTCCCTCCTAGTTCTGCTTAAAGAAGCAGTAACTAAACAGTCTAAAAACAGTAGAAAACAAATATGCATACACACAAACGCCGTTACCAAACAACATAACAAATGACATTAAACAAAACAGCAAAGCCTGTCATTATACGGCTATGTTAGCTGCCCAAAGCGATAAGCTCACAACCCTATATGACAGTGTAAAAACACAATCAAAACATAATACAGCATGGACATGAACATAAACACGCCATTTTCCAAATTAAAAACGTTTCTTAAGCTTGATTTCCACCTTACTGTGAAATCGCTATAAATACACAAGTATTCCCTAAAATAACATTGCAAAAAATGCAGATATATTGTACAAAAAACCATCCTACGATCAAGATGAAAATGAAAATGAAAATTGATCCGGCAAGTCTGGATGGTGCAATGAAGCAAACATCAGTGCAGATATAAAAAACAACTTGCTCACCTATATTGTTTACAAATGCAGAGGGTGATAAAACACATGACTGCCGGTCTGTTTACAAAGCAGCTCTCTGCTGACATAATGCCATCAGGTTCCTAATATATCCGGACAACAAAACCTACACTGATACTGAGTGGAACCAACAACCCAGTTGCAATATCAGGATAAAACATTAAAAAACATTAAAAAACCAACCGAGAGCAATTACTATTTTTTAAAAGAGGAACGCTCCGTTCTGCGGACATGCGCTCATGTGACAACCCTGTCAATGAAACATTAAGCCCCTGCTGGAATACAGAAATATATGCCTGAGCTTATCACTAACCTAGCAAAAAGGCGCACACTAATAATAATGTGCCGCATGTTGTAGTGTATCCATAAAGAAAAATCAACTGTGATACTGCAAAAGAATACAATGTATATAAAAAATGTATATGAAATTAACAATGGTTCATCCACCGTGCATAAAACATCACTATATCATCATAACTGGAACTCCCATGTAAAGCATAAAATAACTAAATTAAATGCATATAAAACCAGAAGGTCTTTAATAGAAAATGAGTTTAAAATAAAACTCAAGCAAAATACGCCTCTACAAGGAATAAGTACAAAGTATTAAGTATAAAGATATGGAACTACTAACAAAGTCATGATCTATAAAAGACACATGATCTGTATATGCAAAATAAAAATTAAAAAGGACATACAAAAAGTCAGCCAGAAGCTAAAACTAACTGAAGAGGTATGGGACCAGCAACTGGATTACTGAAATGGCCTAAAAAACGGCCAGCAAGTACTGCAAAATCATGAGGCACATGAAATAAAAATCTTCAGCTGAGACTAAAATATTGAAGGATATAAAAAAGAAAACATATCCAAGATGTATGTTCAAAAAGGGAACCACGTTCCTTATAGAAAACTAACGCCAAAACTGCTGAAGCACAAACAAAAGTGCTAAAGGACATGTATAATCTAGCAAAAACATATGACAAGTACACAAGACAAATAATATAATAAGCGACTATAAGTCTAAACCATCTATTCTCACCCTGCTTAAGGGAAGAAGCAAAAAGGCTGTAAACATAAGAGAAACCTCAGGCCAAATATCCTGAAGTATATGAATATATTACAACTTTCTATTATTGAGAACAGGTTTAACAGATACAAACTGATTAATACCAGGATGTATATGTGCCTTCAGTGTAAGTATCCATTTAAGTTCTCTGATGGCCAACTGATTCATATTATCTCCTTCCCTAATATTAATGGCCAGCATCTCTAAAACCATAAAACTAAATCTATGTGTACTATGTTCTACTATATGTTTAGCTAGGGCATTAGTTTCATGTCCTTTCTTAATATCATAGCAGTGGTTGTAGACTCTATCACGGAGTCTCCTCTTCGTGAGGCCTACATAAAAGACTTCACAGAAGTCACAAGTTGCTAAATAGACTAAGTTAGTACTGTTACAATCACTACGAAATTTAGGTGTAAATACAAAAAATCCATCAGGATGTGAAAAACATACTTTCTTGGATATAAAAGGACATGTGACAGTGTCCACATGGGAAAGTTCCCTGAGAATCACTACGAATGTTGTTTAAAGAAATGTTCTGTTCTAGACATAGAATTTGTTTCAAATTGTGACAGGTTTTATAACTAAACCTGGGGTAGTCACCCACAATCGTCCTAGTAAACGGATCCATGATCAGAACATTCCAATTTCTACTGATGATTTTATTAAGATTAACAACATCACTGGTGTATTTAGTAACATAACATAACCTATCAGAGAATTTGTCATTTTTCTTTGTATGGAAAGAAGGGAAATTCCCAACTAAATCAATGCCTTCTATACTATCCAACACCTTCAATATGACCTCCTGCTTACATTCATTTATTAACTTAGGGGGATAACCCCTGTCTTTAAATAAACCTTCCAAGTTGCTAAGTTCTAAAAATAAAATGTTCCTATCACTACATATTCTGCATACCCTGTACATTTGACTTAAAACTATGCCTTTAAAGGTGAACCTGGGGTGCATGCTTTCATGACGTAAAAGAATATTCCTCCAGGTAGGTTTTCTATATAGTGAAGTGGCAATCCTGTTGCCATTCATTTCCAGCTTTAAATCCAAAAAGTGTGCCTGGTATGGAGATATTTTGGCTGTAAACCTTAAGAATGTAGTAGTGGTTTCTAAATCTGTAATAAAATCCAGACATTCTGCTTCTGTGCCCTCCCATACAAAAAGGACGTCATCAACAAACCTCTTGTACATTCTTATCTTGCTGTAATCTACATGTTTAAACAAATAGTTAAGCTCCCAATGATGGACTACGAGGTTAGCGTAACTATTCGCACAGGGGGTGCCCATGGCAACCCCCCATTTTTGTAAATAAAGCTGGTCCTGAAACAGAAAAACATTATTGTCAAGTATCATTTCAAGAAGGCAATTAATCAGGACTTGTCTATTGCCACTATATCCTGAATTAGTAACAAGGATCTCTCTGATAGCCTGAAGCCCTAAATCATTGGAAATACTGGTGAAAAGATTCTTAACATCCATTGTTACTAATAACAAAGCTGTTCCTCTCCTGTCTAACTCAAAACCTTTGAAAAACTCGATAAGTTGATATGAATCCTTCAGAATGACAGAAATATTATCCACCAAGGGCCGTAACAACCCTTCCACAAAGGATGAAATGGTGGAAGTTATCCATCGTTCACCAGAGACTATGGGTCTCATTGGTACTGGTTTAATACCTTTGTGTATTTTTGGTAAACCTTTAATTAAGGGGATGGTAGGAAATTCTATTAAGAAATACTCATATAACTCACAGCTTATCTGACCACACATCAAGAGATCATAAAGATTATCATGCAACATTTAGACAATCCTGGTGGCCTTTTCTCTGGTGATTATCTCATAAACCTTGTCATCTGATAACATACTATTCATAGTGTTAGAGTACTCTAGAGAATTCATGATGACCACAGCCCCACCCTTGTCGGCTGGCTTAACAATAATGTTGCTATTGTTCTTCAAAGATTGGATGGACTTCTGTTCATCTTTACTAATATTAAAAAAACAACACCTTTTATTTTTGGATCTAAACCATTCATAGAAATCCTTCTCACACATTCTCAAAAAACTCTCCACATTATGCGGCATGAGTGGGGTGAAACTACTCGACTCTGAAAAAATTCTTTACAGTTTTAGTGTCTAAAGCACTATTGTTTTTAAACAAAATCTTCAATGAGACATTGCGACAGAATAACCTCAAATCTATTAAGACGTCGCTCAGAAAACTAACTTGTGAGGGGATGAAATTAAGACCTTTTTCTAGTAAAGAGAGATCATGTTCAGACAATACATAATCAGATATATTACAAACTAAAGAGTTCAGTTTCTTTGTTTCCTTGTGTTCGTATACTTTTCTTCGGAACCCTTTCTTTTCCTCGGTCCTCTGCTGTTCGACCGGCCTCTCCATCCTGGCTGTTGCTTGACCGGGAAAGGTAAAAAACTGCTACTAGCAGAATATGTGTCCTTCGGTTTAGCACCTGCTAGTAAGAAGGCTCTAGCTGCCTGTTGATTGGGAGGGGGTGTGTCACTGTCCAAACTGACATCAATAGCGTGAATGGGTGCAAAGTTGTTAGAAGCCGATGCTATATTAGCCATCTTGTTAGCCGTAGATGGAACAGAATGTACCGCGACGACTTCAGTGCTAGGGATAGCAGTCGAAGCTAATTGAGAACTGGATACATTACTTAAGGATCCTTCATTAGGTATATTCTGTGTACGTGCATCACCAGTTCTGGGCCAAAGGAAGACTTGACCATGGGCAAAATCATTAGCGTCCCTTTGAAGTTTTTTATGCTTAACAATCTTCAGCCTTTCACTGAATGAATGGACTTGAGCCCAGAGAGAGTCTAGTCTGTTGGTAAAGTACTCAGTTTTAAAACGTTCAGTGATGACTTTAAACTGTAAATCTATCTTGTTTCTTAGCTCAACTTCTAGGGGAGAAAAGTACTCTAATAGCAGATTGATGTAACTGAAACCCAGTTGTATATTGAGATCCTGCCATTTCCGCAATAACAAGGGATGGCTATCCCCATAGGAAGGCATACAAAAAATGCGCATGCCTCTAGGCACTATTTTAAAGTGTAAACATGCCTCTAAATGCAGTCTCTGCCATGCTAGTCTTTGTAGCTGATATAAATCATCTTGCAACACTTTATAAAGACTATTAAACTCAATGACTTTCTCACCATTGGGAGTAGTTGGTGGAACACTTGTTTGGTTCATCAATTCCAGAGTCAATAAAGGATTCTCAGTGCAATGCTTGAGGGAATCCCAAGCCGGTAAAACAGTTGTCCTCGTCTCTGGATGAAAGTCCAACTCAATATCATTAGGTTCCATGTGTCAAACCTGCAGGCAGCACAACAACAAAAGAAAAAATCCAAGAACTGTAGCAGGAAAACGAAGACTCCCCTTGGAAAAAACTCAAGGAACTTAGCAAAACAGAATCCACTGGAGTCACCACACGGAACTTCTCACTGGTATAAAATCTTCTTTATTGAAAACAGGAACACAAGCGCTTTCACGTAGCTATACTACGCTTCTTCAGGTGTAATGAAGCATTAAGACAAAGGAGCTTATATACAAAAAACTTTTGGCGCTCAAACCAAGAGGTTAAGCAATAATTGAATAATTATTAACATCTTGACATTCCCTCCTAGTTCTGCTTAAAAAAGCAGTAACTAAACAGTCTAAAAACAGTAGAAAACAAATATGCATACACACAACGTTACCAAACAACATAACAAATGACATTAAACAAAACAGCAAAGCCTGTCATTATACGGCTATGTTAGCTGCCCAAAGCGATAAGCTCACAACCCTATATGACAGTGTAAAAACACAATCAAAACATAATACAGCATGGACATGAACATAAACACGCCATTTTCCAAATTAAAAACGTTTCTTAAGCTTGATTTCCACCTTACTGTGAAATCGCTATAAATACACAAGTATTCCCTAAAATAACATTGCAAAAAATGCAGATATATTGTACAAAAAACCATCCTACGATCAAGATGAAAATGAAAATGAAAATTGATCCGGCAAGTCTGGATGGTGCAATGAAGCAAACATCAGTGCAGATATAAAAAACAACTTGCTCACCTATATTGTTTACAAATATAAATATAGAGTATCCATAGTGGACTGCATACTTCAAACTGTAGGTGCGGTACAGTTACATAGTTCATTAGTTGTCAGGTGATATTACAGGGTGGATTTGAGTTGTTGCAGGTTATTTCAAAGCCTGATGTGGTTTGGATGTTTGTTCAATGTCTTGGAGATGGCAACAGAGAATAACGAAACACTGTAAGAATTATGGGATTTATTAGCAACAGTTAGTTTAAGTTCTGAGGACTTAGAGTTCTATTTGATACAAGACATTGGATAAGATTTGAAAGGGAGGGTGTTTTAAGTGGATGAATAAATATTTTCTGTGCTGCAAGTTGCTGGGAGAGGATGATGCGTTGACGAAGTTCGAGGTAGTTGAGCGTAATGAGCGTCATGCAATTGTGGGAGTGGTTTGGGTGAATTTGCTATTTTTGTTATAGGTGCTTACAAGTCTGTGCTTGGGGAAACAGTTGGAATTGTGAATATTGCTGAGGCATATAGGAGGCTACAAAGGAGAAGAGAAGTGGCAGCTGTTTTTACGATGATCACTTAGCAGGTGCTTTGCTATGTAAAGAGAATCAAGTTTGCAGTTATGTCTTTTTTACTTCAGTGTGATTTGCACTTCAGATTTTAACTTATCAATGATAACTCCTAGTAATTGTTTGTTGGTGACATTTCTAAGATTTGTGTTGTTTGAGGAGATAATGTTAAGGTCAGTGTTGTTCTGATTTGTGTTTTTGGGAATGGGAAGGCATAGGGTTAGTTTAGTTTTGTTGGGGTTTAAGAGCAAATGAAATTTATTTAGTCAGTGTTCTATAGCGGTGAAAGATTTCTGTTTGATGGTTTCTAAGGTGGGAATATTAAGGGCTGAACAAGCTAAAGATGAGCCATCCACATATCATATTATGGCAGTGGGTTTTGATTCCTTGTGCATGTAATTAATGCAGATATTGAAAAGTATTGGCTCAAGTATTGAGCCTTGGGAGATTCCTGTAGTGATTGGAAGGAAAGTGCAGTAGGAATCTTTCTATTTTACAAACAGGTTGTGATTGTTTAGGTAGATGGTGAACTAGCTAGTTGAGGGAGTTTTGAGACCTATAAGATATAACGTTTGGAGGAGTACTTGATGTTGAAATCATGTCAAAGGCTTTTGATGAGTCCAGGAAATGAGTGGAGACAAAAATTCCGCAATTTTTACTTCAATTAATGGTATCTAGAAAATGCAGCAGGGCAGTTTCTGTGCTATGATAGGGTCAAAAACCATATATGCACAAGAAAGCAATTGGTTATCAAGTAGAAAGGCTAGGAGTTGTTGTATGCATTTTTCAAATACTTTGGAGAGGGGAGGAAAGATTGCTATAGGATGATAGGTTAACAGTTTGGTGCATGTGCCACTTTCATTTAATGGGATTATGAAGGAAGTTTTCCATTGGGCTGGGATGTGGTTTTCTGTCATGGATCCATTAATAAGGATAGATATAGGATAGCAAATGGCATCAGCAGCTGAGGTATTTGGATGGCAGGTTGTCAAGAGCTAGTTTTGTGGGTTTCAGTTTTAATGTATTTTTGAAGGTATTTTTCTAGATGGTTGTTAGGTTGAGTTGGGATGTGGAGCTATGTTTTTGGGTTAAATGGGGTGGGTATAGTTTGTTATTGTGTGAGTTAAGTAGAGTAATGTATATGAAGTACTTGGTGAATTTGTCAGTAATGTCCCTGCTGGTTTCAGATGTAAATGGATTTGGGGTGGATTTTATGCCTGGTTTTAGGGGGTTATATAAATTTTGACAAATTATTTTTTTTTTCTGCAAGTGTGGGCTGGTTTGTGGAGACGTTGTTCTCTTTATCATAACAAACTTGGGCCATTGTCTGGTTATTGAGGTACCTATATGTATCTAGGTAGGATCAGTCCCTAGTTTTGCATCATTGTTCCAAGTATTATATCTGCCTCACATGAGTTGTTTAGTTTGATGAGTTAGCACTGGGGCATAATTTATTTTTGCTCTTGCATTTCTTAGTGGGACTTGCTGGTTTTAGTATGGTTAAGAATGAGTTATTGAAATGACAGAGAACTTCATCTAGAGGCATATATTTGATGGGTTCCCAGTCAGGTTAAGTGTGTCATTGCATATGGATTTATGAAAATTGGTTGAGTTTCTCACAGAGTTGAAGTATATGGGTTCGGGGAGCTTGTGGTATTCTGTGCTTAATTTTTCCAAAGAGTTTGTGTTTCTAAATTCATGTTGGTGTGAATGACTTAAGACGTACCTCCCTGGACTACATGTAAAGAGACATGGAAGAGCTCTCTGATCATGTAGCCCAGGCAGTTATGACCCTGACTCTGTGTAGCATCCTGCCCTCACCAAGAATGATACTGCAGTATAAAGAAAAAATGATCAATTTCAACAATTGGCTAAGCTTCTGGTGTCATTCACAGGGGATCCAGTGTCTGTCAGCCTGGGATGACATGCTCGACAGGCCTCGTTGCTTCGCAAGAGACGGCTTGTACCTGTCACCCCTAGGCTTTCTAATACTGGCCAAGGCTCTTGCTGCCCCCATAGTGCCTTTTAGGCAAGGCTCAAAAGTCAAACCCACCTCCATAAACAGCACAAATAAAAAAATGAGGGTTATGCTACTCAATGCCAGGAGTTTAAATCTCAAAATGCACGTGCTCGAAGCACTCCTCAGTATGGAGAACGTTGACATCTGTGCAGTAACTGAAACCTGGTTCAAGGCTCCACAAAGCACCCCAGCACTACCGGGCTACAACTCATACCACACATTTTAGCCACAGAACATGGACCGAAACACAAAAGGAGGGGGTGTATCCATATTCTTCAAGGATACCTACACCTCCAGGTTAGTGGTGAAGCATGATACCTCTGAGATCATCCATGTGCAACTACCATCAGGCAAATCTGCAATGCAAATTGTGACCTGCTACAGATCACCCTACATGACCCAGGACCACCACTCCACCTTTCTGGAGACACTGGAAAACATGAAGGTCCTACTGAACACCCTGATATTGGGCAATTTCAATTACCCTACCATTAACTGGGAAAACTACTCAAGTACAAACTCCCAGGTCCAGCACTTCCTGGAATTTATCAACTCAAATGCCCTGGATCAGCTGGTAAACTCCTCTACCAGAGGTGAAAACATATTGTACCTGGTCATCACCAACATGGGCGACAGGTGTTCCACACCAGAGGTCAACCCGTCACTGATTAGATCAGACCATAAACTAATCACTCTGGATGTCCACACCACACCACCACCTCCAACCAAGGAAACCACAGTGAAAAACTTTTCTATAGCAAACTTCACCTTACTTAAGACAGAGGTGGTAAGTTTCACAGCCCCCACACTAAAGGATAACAGTGTCCAAGATGCAGGAACCTTTACAAATCCACTCTATGAGCACCTACAAGGATGCATGGATTGTGCCATCCCTAGCAAAACCAAAAGTCACTCCCCTCAGAGAAGGAAACCAGTCTTGTGGACCCCTGCCATAAACAGGCTATACAACAGAAGGAGGAAACTAGTTCAGAAAAAAAGCAAATCCCAAGAAGGAAAGACATCCCTGATCAGTATCAGTAAGAAACTAAGGTCCCTCATAAAATCCTCCAAGGCTAACTTCAAAAGAAAAATAGCCAAGGATTTGAAAGATAACCACAAAGCCTTCTTTAGCTATGTCAAGAATCTAAGTGGCAACTCACAGATATGCACTGAGCTATTGCAAAATAGCACAAACTATACTGAACCCACTGATATTGCCAACATCCTGGCAGATAGATTCAGTGCAAACTTCACCCCCTCTCACCCCCAAAAGGGCCTACAACAATACCGGAAAAGTGTAATGTCCTGGAAATCACAGACGCACATGTGAAACCGCCCTTTCAAAAGCCAAAAGTACAGCATCAGTGGGGCCAGATGGTGTCCTAGGCTGCATCTTGCATGAACTACAGAATGAACTAATCCCCCACCTAAACACACCGTTCAACCTCAGCCTCTCCACAGGCTATGTGCCCATAGAATGGTGCACTGCAACGGTTATTCCACTCCACGAAGGAGGGGCCACAACTGACCCTGGTAACTATCGTCCCATAAGCCTGACTAACCTGGTCTGCAAGGCTATGGAGCGCATCATCATGGAACTCATTAACAAAGACATTGGGAACCTCCAAACACTTGACCCGACCCAGTTCGGCTTTGTTAAGGGCAGATCATGCCTACTAAACCTGGTTGACTTCTTCGAGACAGTCACTAAGGCCATAGATGAAAGGAAGGTAGTTCATACAGCCTACCTTGACCTTGCCAAGGCTTTTGGCACCATTCTCCACTTGGCAATTATAGAAAAAAAACTCACCAGCATGAACATAAACCCCTACATCATGAGATGGGTTGCCAACTGGCTTACAGACAGAACTCACACGGTAAGAGCAGCGGGTTCCAGGTATGACTCTAAACCAGTCACAAGTGGTGTCCCACATGGCTCAGTCCTGGGAGCCCTACTGTTCAGCATATACTTCTCAGATGTACAAGTAAACACAGGAGGACTATGGCTAACCAAGTTCACCAATGACTGCAAACTGGGAGCCATACTTGACTCTTTGGCTGACATGGACATTCTCCAAAAGGGCCTTATTGAGACAGACACCTAGTGTCAAAATCATGGTCTCAAGCTAAATGCCAAAAAATGCATAGTCATCCCATTTGGGAAAAACAAAACACCCATGAATTACCACATAGGTGGCAGCCCCCTTAATACAGAAGAGGTAATAAGAGATCTGGGGACCCAGGTAGATAGTAATCTCTCCTTCAATCATATTGCAAAGTAGTTAGGAAATCCTTCTATGTAGCCCATCTAATTACTAAAGGGTTCGCATCTAGAAATAAAGAGGTTATAGTGCCTCTCTACTCATCACTCATCAGACCCATCATAGAGTACAATGCCTCATTTGGGATGTACCTCACAAGACACTTCCAACAGCTGGAAAGACCACAAAAGTACCTCACCAAGAGGATTACTGGTCTCAATCATATGTCCTATGCAGCCCAACTGGAAAAACTCCAATTGTACTCAGTGGCATATCGCTTACTCAGAGATGATCTCTGCCTGACTTACAAAGCCATGTCCAACTCAGAATTGATGGGCATGCTCCACCTAAAGAAATCCAAGTCACTGCGAGCCACTCGCTCTTGTGAGCTAAACCTCACCACAACAATAAATAGAACATGCTGGAGGGACAGATTCCTGTCACAGAGAATCCCCATGCTTTGGAAAAAAATTCTTAGCTACATTAGGCAGAGCACCTCACTAACACTCTTCAAAGAAACCTTGACGAGTGGATGGGTAACAGAAAATACACCCCTGGGATCACTTCATTGGCTCTTCTTGACAGAGGCTCAGTTAATTAATCAATGGAGCAGCAAAAGCTGACACACTCTGGCTAGGCTTATAAATGCCCTCGGGCAGATAGCCTAGTACCTACCTATGAACCTATAATACCATGTTGAGATTGAACCCCATTCCTATGTCAGAGTATGATTAAAGTTCATGAAATAAGCATTGTTTCAGTCTTTGATGTTAGACAAAAGTACTCTTCGCAGCACCTGCAATGTGTCCTGAATTGACTGCTGCTGCAATTCATGTGGTTACATGTACCAGTAGCATATCTAAATGCAACTGCAAATTCTTTTTTATGAGACGCATTGCTCCTACTGCTACTGGAACTGTTGGGGTATCTTTCTTCCACATTGCTCTTGTTTCTGCCTACAAACCTTGATATTTTTGATTTTGTATCTCTCTCTCTCTCTATGAGACACTGTCACCCCTAGGTGTTGCAGTTTCAATGATCAGTGCCAATTCTGCCTTTTTTCATGGACTATATCTGGTTTTCTTGCATCTATTTTTTAAATTGTTGGTAATGGAAGATCCTATGTGATATAAACTTCATCCTTGTCTATAATGCTTTGTGGTTCTTTTTTCATATGTTTCTCGGCTACCTCCATATTGTAGTGTTTGCATAATCCCCAGTGCAACAATCATGCGACATTATTGTGCCTTTCAGTATATAGACCATCTGCCATGAGTGTATCATACATAACAGCAAAGTATATGACTGTTTCCAATTTTTTTACAGAACCTACATTTGTCTGTTTCTCCCACATGTTTAATGAACTTTGTAAACCAATGTGTATGTAATCCACTATCTTGGGCCACCAATATTAAACTTTCATTCTTTGGTTTCAACTTCCTTCTCCTTAACCATTTCTGCATCAAATCCTGATCACCATGTGGTTGTGCAGGAGAACTTTGTACTGGCACTATATTTATGGCTTTTCCACATTTCTTTCCTTCTCATCTGATTCTTCTCCTCATATTCTTTCTTTTGATTTTTGACACATTCAGTTGCTGTCTGATTTTTCTCTCCTTCTGGTTTGATTTCCATTCATGCTGGCCACCTGAATGCTTCTGCTAAACTAAGCAGATAGTTCATCTTAGGTTTCCTCTCCTCATGTTATAAAACTTTCATTACATTTGGATCTGATGAGGTCAGCAGATATGTATGCAGTGTCATGACTACAAATCTATACCTATAATTAATTTTAAGAAGGCCCATACCTCCTTCAGTCTGTGGACTACATAATCTTGGCATACACTGTTTTTTATATATCATTTGATGTGTGAAACATTTTTCTTGCTTTTCTGTCATATTGGTCCAATACCTTTTGGGGCCAGTCAACAACACCAAAACTTTAAGTTAAAACAGAAGGGGCAAACTGGTTTATAGCTTATACTTTATTCCTAGATGTCAGGGATATTTTCAGTATCATTGTTTTGTCTTCTGAAGTATTCCTTATGGACTTGTATTCACATTTATCCATGTTTTATTGCCGATCCTTCAACTATTCCCAAATATTTTTACACTCCTTCCTGCTCAAGTTCCTTTAGATAACATTTCAGTTCTAGATTGAGATTTTTTTGGTACTGCGAATTTCTTGCTCTAAATGCTGCTTTTGCATATTTACCAAGACCAAATGTCATTTGTATACCATCTGAGACGTTTTAACCACTTGTAGCTTTTCTTTCAACTCCTCATCTGATGAACTGTAAAGTTTTAAGTCATCCACAAGTAAATTAAAAAAATCTTTAAGCAAGGATGTTTTCTGGGAGTCAAATTCTAACCAAGACCTGATCTGTTAAGTAAAGAGTTTAATGGATTAAGGGCAAGACTAAACAACAGCTGTGACAAAGAATCACCTTGGAATATCCCCCTTTGAATTTTTATCCCTGTGATAATAATGTGCCTTTTCTCATGGCTTAATTGCAAATTGGTTTTCCACTATTTCATGAATATGGGATACTATCAAATTTTTTTTAACTTATTTTTTAACTTCTCCATTACTAACCCTATTTCTTCTTTTCCCTTTTTCATATTTATTTATTTATTTTTTATGCATTGTAAAAGTTTGCATATCTTGGTGCCTTTGCCTCTGTTTCTCTTCCAATATCTTTGGTGCTGCTTCTTGTATTGATTAGTTTTGTTTTCTCCTCTGCAGCAATATTGCACCATATTAAATCTATTTTTCTTTCCCATGTCCATATTTCTTCTTCAGATGTCTCTAGCTCCACTTGTTTCACCTTAATTTGGGGACTCGTTTTTCCATCATGCTGTGACATGACCTGTGTTAAACTTTCAACACTAATTATTTACATTGCAGGTGTTTTATAAATTCATTTTCTATTAGTTTAACTTCTGCCTTACTAAGCTTCTCTTCTATATTCCCCCTTTGTGTTCTTAATTTTTGTATTGTGGATTTTTTTTTAAATCTGAGTGACTTTGCCTATATTTCCCTTCAAATATCTTTAAAGATGCTTTTTGCATTGATTAATTTGGCTTTCTTTTTTTACATAAATATTGCACCAGATCAGATCTCTTTTTCTTTCCCATCTCCATATTTCTTTTCTATACCTTTCAAAAATCTCTAGGCTTTGTTCTTTATCTGTTCATATAGAAGTGTAGCTGGTTCACTGTAATAAGCCAGTCTCTACACAGCTTATTACTGTTAGAGCTATGCCCACCTCACCAGCTCCATTGAGAGCAAAAAAAAAAAAAAGACAGTTCTTCATATTTCACTGCTGCAGTCATAACTGATGGAATTTCCTGCATTGGTCAGCCTGACTACCAGAGAATTTTCTCCTCCTCCTCCTCCAGAAGCTGGCAGATGTCCTGCCCAACATCAAGACGTCTGAATATAAAGGGAGTCACCTGCCACCATAATGTCAGTTCTTTCTTGTCATTGGATGTTGAAGCAGAGTGCTAGTCAAAAGTCAGTGCATTGGTTGGTCCAAACCAGAGCAAGAAGACATCTAAAGCTAAATACCCCACTGTGGAGCTTCTCATATATTTATTGACTAATGTCAGAGATAAAGTTAATAACTGTCTCTGCTGTGGGAAGCAGATACCACACTGGAACTTTCAATGTTTTTGTGTAACTTGTCTTGGCCCAGAACACGGTATGTCTAATGGTCAGTTCTGTGCTCGTTTTAATTGTAGTACTCCAGTGAGTTGCTAGGATCTTTGTGTACTATGTCTTCTGCCAGTCAAGCTGAGGTTGATCTCCCTAGACATAAAAAGGAAGCAAGCCCAAAACTTAGGGAAAGTGCCTCCGTTCACTGTTCTCGGGATTCGGCTGTCTGTCAGAATCCTGTCCCTAGCTCGAATGTTACCTTCAGGTCTAAGCCTAAGGCCTCACATAAAAAGGCTGTATACAGCTTGCCCCAGCCAAAGCCTACCTCCGCTCTATTACAGGACCTAGTTAGATTGGTTGAGGATTTGATAACCATAGTCAGATCCAGACACCTCTCTTTCCCTACTTCTGTCCCTGAATCTTCTTCTTGTAAAAGAAAAAATGTATTCCCCTCCCCCCAGGAATTTTCTGATTCTTTTGACACTGAGGTGGATAATGATGAATCTACTTTTGAAGAAGGCTTATCTGCCTACACAGCCACCTCTTTTCTCCCATCCTCTCATGAAACAGTTCCTGAGAGGGATTATCCACATGGAATCTCATTTTCATTCTGGAGAAATTCACCCTCCCACCTTTTGAGCCAGCTGCCTCCATAGACTTTAAATTCCTGACCTGGAAGACAGAGTATTACATTTACTAGAGGGGTTTCAGAGCTTCAGACCCTTGTTTGTGTGTGCATACGCGCGTGTGTGTAATCTTTCATCACTTTTCACCCAGAAAGAGTTCCTCTTAGGACCAACCCTTCCTTAATGCCTAAAGTGCTTACAGAGATCTCTTTAAACCAGACCATCCACTTGCCTACCTTCTTTCCTAATCTTCAAAACAAGGGTGAAATAATCTAACATACTTTGTATATGCAAAGGCAACTGTGTTACTATTTGGAGAGAAGAAAGACTGTCAGGAAGCCTTGACTAAAATTCCCGGTACCAAGACTGGGTTAAGCAAGGAGCCATTCTCTTTATTTAATTAAGTACATCCCCAGCAGTACCATCATCTGTATAAGAAATGGAACACTATGCTCAATGGCTTTGAACAGAAATTAATTAAGGTATGCAATCTTCAATGTGATAGCCTATTTTTAGCATGGAGTATTAAAGCAAAAAGAGTGCATAAAGGGTTAAAAATATTTAAGTTCCCTAATGGACTCAATATTGAACAAGCTGTATCGTTAGATATGTTTGATGACACAAGATAGAGAAATTGACAAAAGGCCATTTATTTAGCATCACAAATCAGACCGGTCACTGAAGAAGGTTTAAGGCCAAAACTGGTCTGATTTGTGATGCTAAATAAATCGCAGTACTCTACTTATGTCCTTGTGGTGCTGGCCTTTTGTCAATTTCCATATGTGTTGAGTTGGCCGTTTGCATCAGCCGTACTTGCTAGCTGTTGTGTGGAATGACAAGACAGAGCTCATGCATTTTATAATTAGATTGAATAATGCTAGGATTACTGTATTGTTAAATGATTTGAATGTGCTTAATAATGATATTATCAAGAATGTTATGTTTGAGTAGAATATTAAGAAATATGAAAGTATTTTTAGTAGAACTGATAAACAAGTTAAAATGAATTTAGAGAACAAACAAAAACAGTTTTTAAGAGATTCAAATTATTATTTCTAGCATACAGCCTACCCTTTTTCCAAAGCCTTCTTTCATAATCAGGGAATGAGGGCAGTTAATGATAGTAGTAACAGAGAAAACTGACACAGGGAGGGTTTTAGCAGGAACAGTATATCTCAGGATTTGTCAGAGATGGAGATTAATACCATTCAATTAGAACAAAGAGAGGGGTGATAATACTGGGTATGATGTTAACTATCCCCCCGAAGATGTTCTGAAATAATTGATTGAGAACAGGAATAGACAGAGTTTTTTATCCCTAGTCTACAGCCTGAGGTGGAAAGGTACAAAAGGAGAAGCCAAACATTGAGGAACTACAGGGACAACAATGTGGGTCCATATATGATTTAGACTACAAACATAGTGGGCCGCAGATTTTGGAGGATTTTGATGGTAAAATTTTGTCTTTCCAAGGTTTTAATATTTACAATTACATGGATATTAATATTAACACAACCCTCTTTTCACTTTTAAAAAATAATTTAAATACGTTCCTTCATATAAGACAGACATTGTGGATGTTCTTACTGAATTTAAATTCTTTATGAGGAAACTTCATTTTGAGTCTGTTCAAATAAAATGATAAAGGGTTCCTTGTTAAAGACTCAAGATTAGTTAGTTTTAGGAAGAAAAGTACCTCTAATCCCCTTTTACATTCTACTATAGCTATGGTCGACAAGATTTGTTCTTCAGAAATTCACACAATAGTGAGTCAGCAAAAGGTGAGATATGACAATTTAACAAAAGAAGAGTATAATTTAATGAATGAACATAGAGCAACTCACAAGTTGAGAATTGTGAAACCAGATAAGGGGGGCTGGAGTAGTCTTGTGGGTAAAATGGATTATACTGGACATATGTTAGAGTTACCACAAGGCAACCACAAGTATCAAGTGGTCTCAAAGAATGAAATTACAATTGCACATGGAAAATTCAGTTATTTTCAGAGGATGCCTTACATCAAGGTGTTATAGCTGAAGATATATATAACTTCTTAAAAAGTGAACATCCGCATATTGCTACAGCCTTTGAATACCTAAAGTTCACAAGAATATTTTACACCCTCCCCATAGAGTGATTATAGCAGCACATAACAGCCCCGCTTAACCATTGTGTTTTTATAGAAAGACTTATTTAAAACACTCCTTAATCTATTGATTATTTACAAAAAGATTCCTAAGACTTACTTTCCAAGATTAAACAAAAATGGTAGAGTGATACATGTAGTTTTTCCACTGTAGATATGGTTGATTTATTTACATCTGTACTACTTATTTACATCCGTACTACACCAAGAAGGCTTAGAATTATTTTATGAAGCTATTAATGAATTGGCAGATTTAAATAACATGTTAATTAATTCATTATGGAGGTTATGGAAATTACTTAGCAAAATAATTTCATTCATTTCAAAGGTGAATATTTAAGACAGATAAAAGGTGTAGCAATGGGGCTAGTTGTATTCCCATTTATGCAAACTTGGTGATGCGGTCTTAGGAAAGGAGATGTATTTTTACATCTATTGTTAAACAACACTGGGTTGTGTATTTGCATTTTTTGTTTTGGATGACATTTTTATTATTTAGAGAGACATGGAACAGGAGAAAGAAGATTTTATGGATTTTGTTAACATTTCTCCATTTTCTAAATTTACGTATACCCACACTGATAAAATCATCGCCTGTTTGGATATTACCTTATATAAAGACACTCAGGACAAAATATTTACTTCAAAGGTTTTTAGAAAATCAACATTTTCAAATAGTTATTTGGATTTTCCAAGTTCTCATCTGAAATACACTAAAAATAATATTTTTAAAGGTTAATTGGTTCAGGATGTGCACCAGATTTTTCAATTTTAAGTTAGAACTTGATTTTTTTCATTCAAATGTTTTAAGAAAGGGGTTACCTCCAAGACCTTCTTTTTAAAATTAGTGAAGAAATGTTAGAAGGGTGGGGACAAAATTTAAACCCCTCTTAGTAGAAGTATGACCAGAATTCTATAATGACCTTAGAGTTTTGAATACATCTTTGTGCTAGAGCCATTAAAGACATTATTAGTAAGCACTGGGTGATTTAAATTTTAAAAGTAACACTGAAATCATTGAAACCCTTGGTGCAGTACCCCACTTTGTATACAAGACAGGGAAGAATTTCAAATTTTTGTTTGAAAATATTAAAACGAATAAATCGCCTCAAATTAAGGGCACTAGCCACTGTGGGTCACGTAAACAGCATAGTTATATTCGGGAAGGAATTGGAGTTACTCTACATGAGTTGGCAATGAATATTGTGTTTAAGGAATGTAATTGCACCACTAAAGGGATCATTTTCATAGCTATATGTCAGCAATGTGGGTATTTTAACATAGGTAAAACAGAGAGACAGAGGATATATGAACATCTGTATGCCATTTCTAAGGGTAATGTTAACAATCCACTTCTTAAGGATTGTCAGAAATCTCCAGGTTTCACAAAATTTAAACTTGGGATTTTATATATTATACCAGGAAGGTAGGTGGGAGCTGGAATTAGAAAGGAGAGAATTGTTTTGGCAATTTAAACTTAATGCCACAGTAGTACCAGGACTGAATGAAAATGTATCTATTCTATCCATTCTAAATTTCAGAGCACAACAATTGTAGGTGATTAAGTCTTTTGAAATGATTATTACAAACTTGTCATAATTCAATTTTGTGAAGACATTTTTAAAGGGCAGGCTAGAAGAATGGTATTATCGAAGAGGGTGGATTTTACATTTCATAACTTAATATGTGGAGATATTTTATGCATTTTATCAACATATGTAAATATTTCAAAGAATTTACATGTATTATTTCATTAACAATACTTATTTATTACAGCTTAAATAATTTTAGGTTGTGATAGTTCATAAAATTCTTGTGTCTGATTTTATTGTTCTTAAGGTGAAAAAATTAGAGTATGGTCCCTTTAAGAAATAATAGAAGTGCACTTTATGAACGAGAGACATTTAATTAATTAATTGATTTGTCTTTGGAAAGTCTGGTTTATAACGATTGATTGGAGCCACCGTGTTTGATTCCTGTGGATGTTTTTTGTTATATGGATTTTTGAATTTATATTTTGGACCACAAGAGCCTTTACCCCTTGGTGCTGTATTTGGTTTTTTGTTAATTAATTAATTGAGTGAAGTTCTGTGATCTATTTATGCAAATCTCACTTGTAGTACAATGGTTCTGAAGAAGTCCCAACAGCAGAGGGGCGAAAGTGCTTGACCTGTTTTTTTTACATTATTTGGAATAAACATTTTTTTTTACTTTACAACTGAGTTGGACAATTTATTACACCAAATGTGTTGGACTGCCTGCTGTTTTACACATTGAGTGGTAACCTTTTGTTTTATTAGTCTGAGTTTGGTTACGACAGGTATGCTGTTTGTTCTGTTATTAGGAGGCCTAACCAGCTTTTTGTGGCATCCTTTCCTCTATTTAATCTGCTTTGAGATCTATCTTTTCAGTTATGTCTACAACAGTGAAACACAAAGAGCATATGTAGTTGTGTACACTTACCATAAATGTAGACAGTTGAGTGTGTTCACTGTTGCAGTATTCTTCCCCCCAGCTTCCCCTCTTGCCCCATGATATTGGGGGATTTCTTCTCCAGTCCATTTCCATGTTGTTCCCTTCTCCTCATCTGTACATATTCTGGAGTCTCTGAGCTTAGGCCCCTTGACTGGTCTGCTAGGGGGCTCCTACCTGTTGAGGGCAAACAAGTAATGATGTTATGGCATCAGCTGACTCCCTTTATACCCAGACATCTTGACATAGGACAAGACATCTGATGATTTCAGGATGAGAAAATTTTCTGGTAGCCAGGCCAGCTAAGGGCTTCAACAGCAGGAAATCCCATCAGTCATGACTGCAACAGTAAATACACTTGGACATCTTTAATTTCTTCAGGGTGGTAGACAGTATGCAGTCTAGTCATACTTCTCAACCATACCGAATTCCTCAGTATTTACACCGGTTTTGAGAGCAAAATATTTGGGTGCTATGAGTTCCCAAGTGGCCCTCTTCATTTCCAAATTTCCCTGTATTTTTTTTTTTTTTTTTGTAATTTACCACTTTAAATTTCTGGTTGATGTCACCATGCATCACCAGCCTATAGGGGTGTGCATGATGACATCAGCTACTATCTGTTGTAGTCTGAGGGAAATAGGGATGGCAGGCAGAATGATTTAAATTTTGCAGAGTCCGTCAGGCAAGAGGTAAAAAACTAGTCTACTGTTATTATTTGCTGTGCATTATCTGCTGTGTGCAAGTTCATTGTCAGCCTGTATAACTGTGTGCATTTACATTGCATTATAACTCCACCAACCGACCACTGCACTTAGTTTATCTGTGTGGTGTGTTCAACCGTTGAACCATTGCTGCATTAATATAGCTTAAATGTCTCTGGTGTTGCATTGCTGCATTAATTTAGCTTAAATGTCTCTGGTGTTCCATTGCTGCATTAATTTAGCTTAAATGTCTCTGGTGTTCCCTTGCTGCATTTTTAATGTCGACAACAGCAGTTCAGTCATTGCTGGCTGCATTCACTTTGTCTTATTTAGTTTAGTGTGTGTGTGTACCGCACAGCAGTTCAACCATTGCTGCATTCACTTAAAAGATTTTAGTTTGTCTATATCTGCTGGGATGGCCGAGTTTGTGTGTGTGGTTTATCATGCTGCTGCATTTATTTAGTTTGTGTATCTGCTCTGCTGGCTGACTATGAAAGTTTATCATCATTTATTTGTTTTATTTTATTTTACATTTGTTGACCGGGTAAGTCCGACTGGAACAAAGTCCATTTTCAGCAGAGGCCCGGGGAGATAAGCTCCAACAGAATACAAGAATGATAACAGTAGAGTAAAAGACATTGATTATATATAATATTTAAATTTTAGGTGTTAATGTAGTTAAGAAAAGGAATATAGGTAGAAGTACATTCAGACAATCAGTGTTACAAATTTCCAATTTTTGAGGGTAGTAGTAGATTACAAAAAAGGAAAAACAAATTAGATAAGTAAATTACATACATTATTTAGATTTAGTCATGTTTGTCACAGTGGCATATCTATTTTTGTTCCAGGTGTTGTTTGATTGAGGCTTTAAATTGGTCTGGGAAGGAGAGCATGGTAATGGCATCTGGAAGTTTGTTCCAGGTTCTACTTACAGAATTTGCAAATAGGGCCGTGCCAGCCGCATTGTTAATTTTAGTTGTTTGTATTTGTAGCTTATTGGATGAGTGGAGCAGTCTTTTATTATGGGGGAAGATGTGGTGACTAAGGGCTGGAGTATTAGTTGGGTTCTTTAGGATTTTATTAGCCAATATTAGCAGGTTATACTTGACAAGATTGGGAAATTCCAACCATCCAAGTTGTTTGAGGTTAATGCAGTGGTGGGTTCTGAAAGGAGAGCCCGTAGCAAACCTGGTGATGTGATTATAGTAGGCTGTAAGTTTATTAAGTTCAGATTTACTTATGTTTTCTAGAAGTGGGGAAGCATATAGGAGGGTGGATAGTAGGTGCAAGCGTGCAATGGCTATTTTAGCTATGGGGGTGAGGAAGGTTTTAACTCTGTAGAGTGAACCGAGTTTTTTGTTTACGGTTTTGATTGTCTGACTTACATGGAGGTCAAATTTTAAGTAATTGTCTATAGTGACACCTAGCAGTTTGGTATTGGGGACAGGGGAGATGACTGTCCCATCATTAGCTTGTATGGTAAAGGAGAAGGGTATGGACCTTTGGGTTGGTGGAAATATGAGCATTTTGTTTTTTTTTGGGATTTAGTAGTAGGCGACATTTGGATAGCCAGTTTTCTATAACAGTAAAAGTAGCCTGGGTATCCCTTTTTAGATCATCTGGAGATGTGGCTGAGGAGATCAGAGTGGAGTCATCAGCATATTGGATACAGCTGATATTTGGTATGATAGTAGGGAGATCATTAATAAAGATGGAAAACAGTAGTGGTCCTAGTATGGAGCCTTGTGGAACTCCGATAGTATTGGGTAATAGATTTGAGAGCTTATTCTGCCAGAGGACTGCTTGTTGCCTGTCATTGAGATAGGATTTAAACCATAGAAGGGGACTGGGATGTAGACTGAGATTTTGCAGGGTTGAAATCATAAGTTGATGGTCCACCATGTCAAAGACCTTGGAAAGGTCTAGGAAGAGGGCAGACTAGGTGTGATTATTGTTACGGTTATCATTAATGGTATTAGTGAAGGATAATAGGGCAGAGGTTGTACTATGACGTGGTCAAAAGCCGTGTTGGGTATCAGCCATCAGGTTGTTCTGGAGTAGATGTTGCATAAGTTGTTTGTGTAAGCATTTCTCCAGTATTTTAGCAAGTGGGGAGAGTATGGCTATGGGTCTGTAGTTGGAGTATTCAGTAGCGGGACCTCCTTTATGTAATGGAATAACATAAGATGTTTTCCAGATGTTGGGAATTTTGGCTTTGGAAATGGTTTGGTTGATTAGGATAGAGATTGGAAAGGCAATAGCGTCAGCTGTCATTTGTAGATATTCAGCTGGGAGTTGGTCTGCAGATAGGGTGGTGGGGTTTAGTTTTTTGATAAGCTTACATATAAAGGAGGTTGGTACAGGCTAAAAGCAAAATAGGTTTTGGCTGTTAGAGTTGTTATTTTCATCAAGGGAACTTTGAGGTAGTTGGGTGGCTAGAGCGTGAATAGTTTCAGCAAAGAAATGATTGAAGCTATCTGCAACCTGTTCTGGGGTTTTATTTGAGTTGGCAGCTGGGTTAGGCATTGATGTTTTACCTGGATACAGTAATTTATTGATCCCAGCCCAGAATTTTTGAGGATTATTCTGATTATTCATCTGTAGCCTATAGTAGTAGTGTTTTTTTATCCAGTAGGACAAGTCTTTTTGTTTCATTCCGTGCATGTCTATATTTATTATGATCCTGGGGATTTTTGGTAGTTCGCCAGGTGGCCCATAGTTTATTTCTACTATAGATTTTTGTTCTTGTTTCTTTGGAAAGCCAAGGTACATTATTTCCTTTTATTCTTTTTAGGCGGGCAGGAGCATGTAGGTCTAGGATTTTGATAAATTTGTTGTTAAAATAAGTTACAGCTTCCTCTAAGGTGAGATGCTTTAGTATAGTCCAGTTGCAGGATTTAAGTTCCAGTTGAAGTTTAGCAGGATCAAGGTCTCTTTTGCTTCTAACCTTCCTGAGCAAGGGTTGTTGTGGGGTGGTAGCTTTTTGTTTAATTATATAGGTTAGGAGATGATCACTTAGATCATCTGGGAGGGTACCTGCAGTGTACATTGGGGGTTACTATTTACAGGTATCCAGTCCAGTATACTCTCTTTATGGGAGCGTTTATCAATTCTGGTAGGGGTGGTTATTGTTTGAGTGAATGCATGAAGGTTTATATGAATGGAGGGGGAGTTTGATGAACAGGAGCCCCAGTCTACGTTAAAGTCTCCCAGAACTAGGGTTTCTTGGGTATACTGAGAGGATAGCCAGTGAAGGGTGTCCTCGAGTGTAGCTAAATTATTTCCTGGGGGAATGTACATATAGATGATATTAATGCTTTTACTTTTGTTCAGATGGAATTTGGTAGCTAATATTTCAGAGTTATTGATCTGAGGTAGTTGGATAGTTTCAATAGTTACGTTCAGTTCAGATTTATAGAGGATGGCTACATCATGCTATATTGTATTTAGTTTAAGTATGTGTGTGTCTATCTGGCCATGCAAAGGACCGCACGGCAGTTCAACTGTTGCTGCATTCACTTTATTTAGTGTTTGTGTACCAATTGCTGCATTGATTTAGCTTATATGCAAAGCTATTGCTGGCTGCATTCACCTTATCTTGTTTAGTGTGTACCACATGGCAGTTCTACCGCTGCTTTCACTTTATCTTACAGTATGTGCATTCACTTTATCTTTATAGGCTGTGCAGTTTATCAGCAGGTCAAGTGTATGCATTGTGTTTATAGGCTGTGCACTTTATCGGTGCTGTGTGTGTGTGTGTGTGTGTTCTGATTTAGCTTATATCCACAGCCATTGTTGGCTGCATTCACCTTTTCTTGTTTAGTGTGTACCACATGGCAGTTCTACCACTGCTTTCACTTTATCTTACAGTATGTGCATTCACTTTATCTTTATAGGCTGTGCACTTCATCGGCAGTTGAAGTGTGTGAGTTGGGTTAGCATTGTTAGAGGTCCAATCTTTGATTTGGTCACTGAGTGGGATGGTTTCTTGTTGAAAGTAGATGATAACTAGCTAAGTACGTTTTGATAGTCTTGCCATTTTTGTGGAAGGGGGGATGTAGGCAGCTACAATACTTATACATTTCTGATTGTTTACGTGGAGTTTGGTTATGAGTATTTGTTCACTGCTGTATTGTGGAGTATTTGGGAGGTGGCTATGGATTTGTAAGGTGGCTTGAAAGATGATGGCCATGCCCTCAGTCCATTTGTCTACTTGGTCTTTTCTAATGGTGGTATGACCAGGAGGCATGATTTCTTCATCTTTAATTTAAAGCCTTAACTAAGTGATAACTTGGATGTTTGGTTGATTAAATTCATTCATTTCATGAAGGTCAGAGATTTTATTGCAGATACTAGAGAAAGAAACTGGAGTTGTGTTTAGAGGATTGCTGAGGAGAGAAGTTTTTATGCAGGGGGTTTGGGTAGGTTGGGTGTTGGGTTTGTTTAGGTGGAACTAGTGTTCCATGTGGAGAACATCAAATGTATCAAGGTGGCTGGTTTACAGGGCAGGACCTTCTGATAAACTGCAACATTCACATTAGTGGGTGACTTTTCCTTACTAAGGCCCATTACATACCACATCATGAGCATCTGTGGGCATGTGTGGGCATCTGTGGGCATGTGTGGGCGTACAAAACAAATAATGTTAAGGAAAAGCAATAGAAACCCAGACCACCACAGATATCATTGCAAATATGGGTTCTGAGTTATCTCCCTGAAAAAATTCATTGAATTGGAGTACAAGCCTCTGAGTGAATGAATATGCCAGTCAGTATCCTATGGATATGGCTTAAGCTTAATTTTTAGGATGGTTAGGAAGAAAAAGTTTTACATGTTTCTCCTCTGTTTTGTAGGCTGACATTATGGTTTTCAAAGATACAACTATACCTTCAGCACTGTACACGTAACAGGGATATAAATTACTAGACTTTGATGTCAGTGATTTCTAATGAGGATGTGAAAGTGTCTGTTATTGGCATAACTGCAGTGCAACTCTAGTTCTATAAGCTTAGTACTAATGCGCACCTGAGTAGTTGCAAGAGACAGTATAAATGGCATGCAAGTATAAATGTGTTATCACTGGCCTTGCATCTGCTTATACCCTGATATTACGTGTGGTGCTTACCTGCTATTAACTTGACTATGCAGTGCTAAAGTAATAGTAGTTATTTAACAGTGTTATATGGAGTCAGATTAGTATAGTATGGGCTTTGAATTCTTCTCAGACTGGATAGTATGCACCTGTACAAAGCTACTGGTAGACAAGGCAGTGTTCATGGTATTTAGTATCATTACGCTGTGTGCCTCACTCAGATACTGAGCTGTATGGGGATACTACTAAAAGTGATAGTATTAAGTGGAATTGCATTCATTTTTTTCTTTTCTTATTAGTAAGCATTCTCAGTAATTAGTTATAGTAGACTTAATAGTCTGAAAAATATTACAAGAGTAGAACTCAGAATTCACACCATGCAGCAAGTGACTCACCCAGACAAACAGAATGAAATAATTTACATATGTTCCGGTCCCTTCAATAAACTCACCACAGCAAATGACAGTTGACAACCTTTATTAAACTTCCATAAACATAACTTTATTAAACAATATTTTAATTCATTAATCACAGCATGAACATCCAAATAACCATTTACTGGGGTAAGATAACCTCTCTCACCCTAACCAAATAAGCAGAGTCTGCAACTCCACTTGCTTACTTTTACTTATCAAGGAGTGTCCCCTTGCTCATTTTCATTCCCCACGGATATCATTAAACCTCCAAGCCCCTTTTATTAGGGCAGCATAACCACACTCACCCTAACCAAATAAGCAGTGTCCTCACCTCCACTCACTTACTTTTACTTATCAGGCTGTGTCCCATCACTCAGTTTCATTCCCAAACTCATTGAATTAAACATCCAACACCAGAGGAGGGACAGAAGAGGGACAAGCCTGCCCATCTTCTCCACCAACCAGCCTGACACCGACTGTTCCCCCTTGTTAACTCCAAAGCCTTCACCAAACCCTCCAAAGACAAACCTAAGTGTACATTAAAAAGGTCCAAACCAAAAACATTCTGGTGCACTCCATTCTCTCCGAACCAAACTGGATCCCTTTCATCAACATCCTAATGGCCTATCATATAAATACCTAAAGCAGCCAGTTGTCTAACAAGCCTAAAATCAACACACCACCAAGTTCTCTCCAAGGCCAAAATAACCATACATCTACTCTTAGCACACAATACTCATACCTGGATATAACCTCTTTACAGTAAACAAATCCTCCCTTATCCTATCTGCCATCTGTAGCTTCAAAATATTCTCAGATCACAATCTACCAGATGTACCACCTGGACTCTAAGAAACCCAGTGCCACCTGAAACAATACAAACCTAATTGCAAGCCATCTGGCCTAAATGCAATTCCCTTAGTCATCCAATGAATACAATACTGATCAAAAATGAGATTTCCTTACCTAGTAGAAGAAAACTAATTTACTATTAAGTCAGTTACCTTATCCAGTTAACTAATATATGATAAGTAAGCACTTGATGATCAACAACCCACCCTCTTAATGACTTTAATTGGTTTGATACACTTCCAATGCACAAATAATGAATGGAAAACCTCTCTCCCAAACAAAAAACCCACCAAAAAGCTCTCCTTGTCATATATACAAATTGATTACCTCTCATCACCTTGCCCCCCATGACCAAATGACATAATGAGAGCTCCCTATATGATAAAACAGCAACCTCTTAGCCCAACCCACTGGACACAGCCAATCATTCCTATCCATTCCCAATACTATCTGCCTGCCCTTTCCCAACTGATCCATTTTAAATCTACACAACCAAACTAATAACCAAAGCAACTCTGACACCCTAACAGCCCCCTAATGCATCCATAAAGCTATTGTCACCCATAAAGAATAGTCCAATGAATCACCATTTACCAACGCTAATCCCTGCAACAAAACCTTAAAACGCATCTTGTCAATGGTCATTGTCTGTCAATCTTCACACTATCAACCCTACACCAACCCTTCAACATACAAACCACAGTCTGAGATTTAATAAAGTCACATAACCTTGCCACCCGTGCAACTACATAAATTTCCGCTAAGTCCACCATGACCGACTGAACTGCCTTACCTTGTCCCAAGCTTGAACCAAATATTTCATCCATGATCCTTCCGACCAAAAGCCTTCCTCCTCAGGCTGCAACACAAATTTACCAGAATCTGGCAGTGCCCTACCATATGCCTTCTCATCCAGATAATGTATCACCTTTTGTCTGCCCACGCGATGCTACCAAATCCAATGAAGAGCAGTGCTAAACCTCTCAAAGTAGCACAGGCCACTGAGCATCCTATTGGCATAGTCCTTGTCAAAGTAACTTAAACCTAACTATCGTGCTGACTACAGCCACTCTTCCTCCCAAACTGGTAATAGATGAAAACAGATTCACTACCTAACTACCTACACCACCCATGGGTGTGTAAACTCCCAAATGAACTGCACCACATCATCAAAAGTCACATAACTGACTTTTACTTTATCTCCTGAAATAAAATCATTCACAGAATTCCCCTCACTATAAGATAAATGATGAATCAAATGAAATTACCTGCTGCCTTCTTAGGAAGCAACCCCAAAGGAAAAAACAAAAATGTAAAACTGTTAAAGGGAGGAATATCAAACAGACCCAACAACCTACCCACCCACCATTCCTACTCCAGCAAACCCACCAAAATCCCTTCCTTCCCCATAAAAAAAACAAAAAAACAATTCATATAAAGTGAACCCTTCCCTCTCACCCTTGATTTAATGGAAAATCCCTCAGAAAACCCATTTATTAATTTGTCCGCAACTGCTGAATCAGGAATTGCCTGAGCAGCTGATGCAATGTATGTTAATGGGAAAATGCGTTCCGCTGTCTTCTCTTTGACCAACAAAAGGACAACCCCCTCCTCACTTGAAAATTCCCCCCTACCCGACAACCCTGAAATCCTGGAAATAACAAAGGTAATCCACCCAATTCAGGCTGCTGCAAACTCAGATTAACCAATGTGCCTTCCCATCTGCCACCTGCACTGCTGAATGCAAACCTGCACACTTTGAACAGATTTGCAAAAACCTACATGCTGCCCATGAGCAACACCTGCATTACAGCTCAACATACCCCCATCCAAACCCTAATAACTTAATTCCCCTGCTAACAGCTCAAAGGCTATATACCATAGTGGTTAGCCAAATGTCAAGATGTCACATATCCCAATGCAGTGATCGATCCCCCACCTTCTGCTTTCAAAACCTGTGATTATACCACACCCAAGCATTCCCAACCCACAGACACTGTGCCTCACAGATTGTGAGAAAACAAGCCAAGACTGGTAAGACCAAGGCAGCATCCTTACCCAACCAAACCACCATGTAATAAATGACGTCTAACCCCCAGTTCTCCCATGTCCTTGGCCACAGTTTACCTATTGTCTTCTGCCCCCAAGGTCACTAAAGCCACCAAAAGTCTCTACTACTTGTGGTTTCTGATTCAATCAGAAGTTGAATGCCACCCACATAAATTAATTCAAAATATCTACATACTCCCTTTCCAGATCATTCCATTTAACTAAAAGTGGATTGTGAGGGGTGAAAAGACCCCCCCCATTACCTCAGCGACTGTCTAGCTAACCAATCGCCCAGCTGGAACTCAAAGTTTGATCCAACCTCATGCTGTTGTGACTCCACCCCACCTGTCGACAACCCCTAACTCCCCATAATCAATCCTAAACACCTGCTTCACTCTGCCCCTGAAGTACCTTATCCTCACCTGTCCCCATACTATTCCCAAACAGCACCAACCGTGACATGCCTAAATGACCACCTAACAATGTATCATTACCTGTGACCCCATTGCGCGCCACTCCAGCGATCGAAACATCCACTGCAGTAGCATGCATCACCTGTCAAGCTCCTTCCATTGGGCCACCAGCTGATGCAAACTGCACTTCGACAATCTGTGACCTCATCGTGCACTGCTCCAACAGTCGTAACATCCACCGCAGCAGTGTCCAGCACCTGTCAAGTCCATGTCCTTTGGCTCACCAGATGATACATACTCTGCGCCTCTGCCATCTGCAAAAGAAAAGACAATTGTAAATCCTCTGAAAACCAGTGAAACTTCTGAAAAGAAAAACACAGCAGACAGAAAGAGCCAAATAGGAACCCTTAACATATTGTTCTTACAAACTCAGCTTGTTGATCTCATAACTGCTTCAGCATAACTATCTACAGGATATGATGCCTGCATCTGAGATGTCAGCCACAATTTTCTAAAGCCCTCTGTAATGAGCTACCAACCCTTCCTCATCTTGAACATTTTGCACAGCAGAACAGTAAGAATCACAGCAATTCTCCAGTGAGGCTGCTAACATGGACCAGACCTAATCCTCACAACCTCTTAAAGCAAGAAATCTGGACAAAGCTACCAAACATGAAGCACAGAGGCCCAAAGATAGAGACACTTGAAATATTGCCCTTACAGACTACCTTAACCGACCTCCACGAACATAAATTTCTGAAGGGTATGAAGTCTAAGCTGACTGCCTCAATAAATCTGTACATTCTGTGAAGCTGTACATCTGAAAGGAATGGCTCTCGGTTAAACCCCTGTCAGCTGCTAAAATGGACTGCACACTCTCGACCTCACAGAGAAAGAAACCTGAATAACCAGTTTTGCCTTAGTATGAATTTGCAGGACCCAGTACATGCTTATATTAAATTTAAAACAACCTGTCTGCCATTATCCTGACTTCGGTCCTCAGGAATTAACTAGCAAGTTGCCTGAAACTACTATTTTTATGAGGAAACTGACCAAAACCATAAGTCAAAACCTGGACCTTCTGTGAAAATCTGAACAGTTGCAAGATTAATGGAACTTGACTGTGACAGGCTCCCAATAGAGGACTGCACACAAGCCTGAATTCCACCCACCCACTTCCTTACAACAAAAATGCATTTATTTATATACAATCGAATACAGATCAGGATATATAAGAGAAGGAAAAGTTCTGCTTACCATGTGCAAACACAACAAATTAAAGTATCTGCATTTTAAGCACTGCTGGCATTAATACCTCTCCAGCATCCACAATACTACCACTGCATTTATAAAATAAAACTAACATAATGCTGTGCGACAGCTTATTTGGTGCTACTATAAGAGGATGATAATGCATACCCCCAGAGATTTGTGCTGCAACCCTTCCGGCCAACATTCAGAGCTTCTTAACAACCTTGCCAATGCTACAACAGCCAACTGGTACACTTTTAAAAAACAGAGAAACAAGTGAAACAAATTAACAGTTAAATATACAAATGAATATAGCTTCATTCAACAACAAACAAGGACTTGAGAGCCATGAATTAGAGAGTTTAATTCCCTAACAATGTACAGAATATACAATAGCTGCACTGATGTCTAAGCCTACAGACCAGGCAATATCATACGGTGTTCCTAAATGCACACCAAGTTTTATCACTAAACAAAATTATGGATCAATGATGTGATTCCAAGCTATAGGCAAAGAGCTGAACTGCGGGTCTTGTAGCCTAAACTGAGGATGCATTTGTCAATGTGCACAACTTTGCTTTCATAATGAAAAGCACAAAAAATGACTACCTAAAATAAAGCACGAGAAGATACTTGCTGATGGTCTCCACCTAGCTCTAGCTACCTGTTAGCTCTGTCTCTCTTAACAATATCCACGACAGAATACTCAATACATGTATCATATTAATAAAGGCAAGAAAGTAAATAGATAAGAAAACCTACAAATCTCCAAAGCAGTCTATGCAAGAACCATATTTGATACTCAAAGGAAACAACACGAACAACCATCAGGCATAACCTGAACCATATTAGGAATGGATTATGAGATATGATTGAAGCCTGGAAAAGGTATTCTGGACTGAAGATAAAGTCAGGACTCCTGCAATAACAATACTCTCAGTTTTTTATACTTACATCACTCATGCGTGGTGATCAACTGTTGTTCATATGTGCCTCATGACCCGTGAATGCACTTGAAATATAAGCTTCACATGATCTTTACACAGATTTCTAATACTTAACTGAGCCACAAAGCTGAGATAACTACACTACCGATGAAATAACTGTAAAAACACACCAATGAACCTACATTCCTTCTATTAACGACAAAACTCTGCACTCCAGCCCTGCATCATGCAGGCCAAGTTCACCACATGCCTCCAGTTACAAACCCCACCAGCTACCAACTGTAACTGTAATGCGGCCCTCAACATGACTCAAGTTATTCTGCCTCACTCCTAACTACCTATACGAGAGTACTAAAATGCCTGAACTCCCTGTGGGCTCTGCAACATCCACCATGTACTGAGAATAGAAAGTACAACAAACCAAGAGGCAAGAAAAATATATAATATAATGTAAACATTACTCACCTTCTCTTGCTCACTACTATTAACCTAAGGCCTCCCTGACACCGAAGTACCTACTGGTCGTTATGGAAGTAAGTCTGCAATCTATCAAGTTCACGCCAAATTCTGATCTCTTACCCAGTTACACTCACACAAAACCAGTTAAGCCCCCACCTTACACCTACCTCATTTCCTCCCAGCCCTCCTACTCTCCTAGTTTAACCCTTTTATTCCCACCCCACTAACTTTCTACCACTACCATCGTAAATCCCATTACTATTCCTACCTGACCCAAACCCGAAGATGTCCCTGGACAAATTGATTTGATCCTAAACCTAATTTTTAAGAAAGTGCCATGTAGAAAAAGCCCTAACAAGTCATCAGAAGTTTGAGACATCAATGAAACAAGCAAACATAGAAAAAATCTTTGTTTTGACAAAGTTCAGCTAGGTGCATATCACAAAAAGTAGCACCCTGAATGATATGATACCTCTTTTGTAAACAGATTTATAGTGCTGCTACCAAACTTTATGTTTCACCAATTGTTTTACAATATTGAAATATAATGCCATTTGTCTACAAATTATGTATATTGTTTTCTATTGCCAAATGTTTATTTTCTTGTTGTTATTTCTGTATATACTGTCTACAAATGATGTATATTGTTTTCTATTGCCAAATGTTTATTTTTTTGTTGTTATTTCTATTGCCAAATGTTTATTTTCTTGTTGTTATTTCTGTATCTACTGTGTCTGCAAATTATGTATATTGTTTTCTATTGCCAAATGTTTATTTTCTTGTTGTTATTTCTGTATATACTGTCTACAAATGATGTATATTGTTTTCTATTGCCAAATGTTTATTTTCTTGTTGTTATTTCTGTATCTACTGTTACTTTTATCATTCACTACTGAAGTCTAAACTCTTTTTGTTGTAACATGCATTCTCAGCTGAGACTGCAGCTAGTCAATTTTTGATCAGTAATCTACCTAAAGTTGAGAGAATATAAAAATATATATATAAATATAGATATAGATATCTATCTGTATACATGTATGTATCTATATATGGATTCACTTTGAAGGATTGAAATTTCAGATCATTGAACCTCTGATCGTGGAAGACCAGACGATCAAAGTGCTGAAATATCGAACCTACAAAAAAAAAAAAGATAAAACTTGAAAACTTCTTATTTCACGTTTTTGCAGGGGGAGGCAAGCCCCCCTGCACCACCCATGCCCCCTGCTACTTAAACATACCAACTCCGAGATTGCACTACAGTGACCAAAATGGTAAAGTTCCTTTTCCACTCTGTACGGTGATTACATTCACAAGGTTTGATATTTCAGCACTTGGATCCTCAGGTCTTCCGCAATCAGAGGTTTGATGTTCTGAAATGTTGATCTTTTGAAAGTGAAACCCTATCTGTCTCTCTATATAGATATATTTTTACACACACACACACACACACACACACACACACACACACACACACACACACACACACACACACACACACACCACTGCTCTAATTCCACTGTTACAGCTAAACTCATCTTTGTGAAGAGTAAAGGTTTGTGTATTGCTGCACACATATAGATACCATGTTAAAATCAGCTGGTTCTGCAAAATCTTGGAGGAACATGCTTTTTGTTAGCATTTGATGCATGCAATAATACATCTGCTGAAAACATGGTATTCGAGAGAAACTACTAGATTTTTATGAAACGATAGCTTTGAAGCAATCTTTGCCAAAATCAATGATATCCCCAACAAAAGGAATTGCAGCTGCAGCATCTGTCAGTCTATGCTAGAAACAGTGCCTCATTGAAGTACAAGAAACACTGTTTTGTTATCAAACAGCTTAAAGCTGAGATACCTCATATTACACCAGTATGCTGTACCATGTATTCCACAACTGAGCCAGAAATATACGCACTCCCACGGCATGATCTTGAAGATGCACAGGGAATTCTCATTATTTGAAAAATGCTGAAGGAGCTTGTGTAACACGTTATGACAAGGTCGCTGTCTTTGCTTCCAGCTGTGTTACAACTTGTAACAATGTGTCCAGCTGTGAAGAGTTATTTCATTAGTCAGAAGACTGCTGAGTGCCACTTCCTTATGTGTTAATTTGTGGAAGCTGATATGAATGATTTCAGCAAAAATAGTATTTCTGAGGGTGAGTACTAACTGCATCCTCCTTCTGCACTGCATACAGATGCTGCTAGATAACTGAACAAAATAACTAGGCAGGAGCACGCTCAGCCCTGTTCACTGTTGTAGTGATATATGCACTGAAGCAGGACCGCCAAGGTGAGGTCTACAGAAGCTGAAGGTCCACAGAATTTACTCTACTATATCATAATTTTAAGGTATTTCTTTTTAATGGCTGAAGACAAGATGACCATGGACATAAATGGATCCTATACTAGAGCAGGCTACAATATTTACTACACTATATAATTTTTTATGGGATTTCCAAAACTGAAGAGCAGGTCATCAGGATCTTAAGTGGATTCTTTATCAAAGCAGGCCATATTTGCTTTAATTTGTCATCATTTTAAGTATTTCTCCTTAACTGGTTTAAGAGCAGGTGACCGTGGATGTAAGTGGCTGCTGTCCCAGAACACTTTTTTACCTGAAGAAGTGTTTGACTGTGAAAACTTCCCCATTACAACTATGCAAGTCTTCAGCTTTCAACATCCATTAACCTGGGATGGACTAGGCACCGAAACAGATACTTAACGCTGGAATATATAGAGCAGAATGCACTCTAGTATGAGTGCTGTAGTTTTAATTGTGTATTTCTTGTCTTAGTAAAGATGATAGCTGCATCTTTTAATGATTGCTATGTGACTGCCTTCATTAATGCTACAAACTGCAAAATACTGTCTATAGTGGTATAGTTTGTTCTTTTGTTTTATCATACCAGCACCTACATTGAAAAAGTGCTTTCATTATTGGGCAGTGGAAGGACAAAGGAACAAAAAAATGAATGCTAATATCACTTATTACAGAAAAGCTGCAAGTCAAACTAAATTTTAACTTTAATTATTTGCAGTTTTCTAACTACATTTACACAGCTGTATGCAATTATGGAAGATAACCAGCCAATATTTCAAGCAGTGAAGTGAAAAAATGGAAGCATCAAATTTCATTGGATACTTAACTGGTTGACAAGAATTGAAGGGGGAAATTATCCCTTCTACCTGCATTGTGTGACCATGGAGTTGGTTATGTTTAGTAGGAGGGGTATGGGTGGAAAATTCCCTTACATTGCTTAGAAGAAAAGGTTTTCCTTTATCTTAAATATATTGTGATTCAACAAATTTAGAAAACATGATTTTGTAGCTATTGTTCTACAGTAATATCACTGTTAAATATTACAAAATATTTACATCAGGCATGATTAGTCTGACAATTTGTATTTTATTAGTACATGTAGTTCTGTGTAAGCAGGGCACCATTGTATTCTGTGGTTCCACTAGGCTCATACAACATTTCAGTGAGCCAAAGCTACCCACATTCTGCGTCATTGTCAGCTGTCCACTCCAGTTCTCTTCTGTCCAGCTCTAACAGCATTTAGATCCCTAAATGACCATTAGCACTCTTAAAGAAAAATCTTGATGATTGGATGGGAAATAGGAAATTCACCCCGGGGATCACCTCTGTGGCTCTGCTCGACAGGGGCACAGGAAAATAATTTTCTTGGGTGGCGAAAGACAGGGTACCTTTTTGGCTAGGCTTATATAAGCCCTAGGGCAAATAGCCTAGTACCTACTCATGAACCTATGAACCTATGAACATCGCTTTCCAGGGTCATAGACTGGACTTTATTCCTGTGAGTCCTGAGAACACATCATTTACTTTACTTTAATCTATGCTTGCTGCAGTTATTTTTCTTTTCTTAATAGTGAATATTTGAAGAATTCTACTGTTAACCAAAAATTGCTTGTCCTACAGGTTCCCATTATTTTATCTCATGTGCAGTATAAATGAATTACTTTTATGGATTATGCATGTTACAACTTGTACTTATGGAAGTAGTTTGTAACTGGGACTACCTTATGTAGTGGGAAGGGATATATTACATAGTGGGTAAGGCAAAATATTAAAGTGGCAACCCTAAATTCACAAAGGGCCTTGCCTGGAGCATCAGTGACACAGGTTTGAAATGCACGTAGAGTGCTGGAACACTGCTAATATGGGAGAAGAATTGTCTCAGACCTACACTCCTCTCTTTCATGGTCTGTATTTCTGCACTGCTGGACAGATTTCAAAGGAAACCAGCTGATACTGCAAAGGGCAAGAATATTTATTATGCAGAATTTTGACAGAGGATTTGCCGGGGCAATTACTTAATGCATCATTGTCCTGAAACATTAAGCAATCAAGGAGCAAAAGTAAAGCAGGACATAAACCATGCAGATGAGGAATAAAATTTATAGTGTCATTTATCAGCTGTATCCGATATGATTTGTCATAGGGATTATGGGTTAGGAGTGGGTATCTGATGATCAGAAGATTGGGAATAGCAAAAAAAATACTGGCAATTTTGAATGTTTAGCTTGTAGATCATCACTAATGAAGTATGTAGGATGTGATAGGAATTGTGTTACACTGGTTAATATCAAAATCTCGCATGACAGTTATGCGAACCTTGGAAGGTCGAAAGTCACAGTTCCAAGTTTTTGTAACATCGATTTGTAAATGTTCAAATCCACAACAGCGAATGCTAGTGTGCATTCGCTGTTGTGAGTCTGATGCTCTGATTGGAGATCGCACTACAATGGGGATTGGGAAATTCACCTTTTTCCTCACTGTAGTGCTATCTCAGAGGTTGTATATATAATAAGCAGGAGGTGTGTGGGGGGTCAGGCAGGCTTGCCCCCCTTCAAAATGTTAGTAGGAAATCAACAGAAGTCAAGGTAAGTTGGGTAATGTCGATAATGTCAAATGTCAAATTATTGACATTAACACGTTCGGTGTTTTGAACAAATGATGTTTGGATTTTACAATGTTTTAGTTCGGGTAAGTAATCACTCGCACAAGTGTGCTTTGAGGTTTTGATAGTAAACCATGTTACACAGTGTATTCAGTTGGATTTAAAGATGTGCTAAAGTATTATACACTATTATTGTTACATTCACTTTTGACTATTGTTCATTAATAAAATATAGAAACAAGTATGTGAATACTTTATTCATGCTAGTGCACTATAAATACATGTAAACAATGCAATACAGTATCAGGTGTTAGGATTAGCATCTGTTTGTAATTCAGCTACCAGGTACAAAACATATTTTAGTGCTCTCTCTCTCTCTCTCTGTACATATATATATATATATATATATATATATATATATATATATATATATGGGTTCACTTCTAAATTTCGAAATACTGAAATACCGAATTTCAGTATTTCGAAATTAGAAACCCGAATGTCCACAAACCCGACGGCTCACAATCACTCATGCCACAATCTGGAATTGTCAAAATATCGAAAAACACATTCTGGCATCTGTTTTTCTTATTTTACACCCTCCACCATTTGCAAAACACCCATGAAGCATAGAATCGCTTTAAACCCGTGTACACACCACCTCACACGATACACAACACACAGCTCCATAACCAGTACACAAGCACAGCTTATAACTGCAGTAAACATGCTATTGCAAGCAGGAATTCCTCTGTAATGTACAACTCCCGATTGGCCAGGATGTGTTCAAACTGTTGTTGACGTACCATAAGTCTACGTCGTTTAGGTGTGGGTGGACTACCAGCACTTAGCCGGCTTCTAAGTTCGTCCACCCTATCCTGTTCTCTGGCCAATGTATGCATAAGCAGTCCTAAATCAGTTGCCTTTGCCCCCAACAAACACTTCAGTCTCCGGTGCCATGCTTCCACAGAGTTTTACGTGCGTGGCAAGCACAAGGTATTCAAGTCAAACACATTCCAAAAACCAATGGGGAATAGAGGCGGAAACCTAGCGACACAGGCAGACCTAGTGGTAAATCTTCTTTTCCTCCCCAACACATAGCAGTCCCCAAAGTATTTTACAAGTTCCTGACCCTCTGTCGGAAACCTGCTCTTAAGTTCAATATACGCCCTTACCATGTCATCCTCTGGTAGGAATGCCAGGGCTATCAAACACTTCACACTCAGCTGGAACCACAGGTTATTGTTGTAAAGTTTAGTCAGTCCCAGCTGCTGAACTTTCCGCCATATGTTACGGCTAAAATGGAAAAGGCACCCCTTCGATTTCACCCCATTAAAGTTCATTGCTATGCTCCTTTTGGCGGCTATCTCAAATTTGCACAGTACATAACTGAGATCTATTTGGAAGCCATACTGCTCTAACAACTGGAAGATAGCATCCCACATAGCATTGTACGCCTGCAATGACTTCTTAGTCACGAGACAGTACAATAGCGGGACGGACTTACTATACCCGCCACAGCGTAACATACCGTGAATGCTATACAACTGCCTACATATCTCCCCCTTGTAGAAGAATGTCCTGTCCATCAGCCAAATAGTTGCATTACTAAGATCATACAAGTTATTGACTGTGGTGAACACCAACACGACATTTTCTCCACTAACATCACTGCTACGCTTATATATGAAGCTGCCTGCTTTGAGTGCATACTCCTCCACATTTACATCTTGTAACGTGACACATCTATTATGAATAAGTCTGGTACCCTTCCGTCTTACCCTCCCCACTTGTTGCAGCAAAGCCCTTCTGTTTGGGAGATGATTTACTACATCTAGGGAAGTGCTTGCTAGCACATCCTCAACAAGTAAACAAGGTGCACCCCATGAAATGCGTGCTCTCTCTTTCAAACCTGCACACATACTGTACCTCTCAGCCTCTGTTGGGTCCCCTGCATGCATGTGTGCTGCGCTTTTTAACACTTCTTCCCCGTCTGCAACAGCGGTAGTTATTACCCACCCCTTGCACTTCATAGCTCTCTTCCACTTACAGCACCAATAATTCATCTGCGGCGCTCTTTTCAAGGTGGTAAACGTACCCTTCTATTATAAGGACATCCTTTCCTTTCTGTGATTTCACCCTGGTATATGTTTCACCCACATTCCCTGGTGGAGTTATAGTGTTGGCCGCCATGATATTGTCGGTACAACGTACAGCTACTTCATGGTACAGGAAGCCTTTATCCTTATTGGCAAGTACTCTGAGTGTTCAGGATTGTGATATCGCGATTTTGAACTGTCGGGTTTGTGGATGTTCGGGTTTCTAATTTCGAAATACTGAAATTCGATTTCAGTATTTGAATTTAGAAGTGAACCCATATATATATATATATATATATATATATATATATATATATATATATATATATATATATATATATATATTCTGAGTGGAGCTGTGATGGGCACACATTGTTGTCAGTGTAATGTTCAATTTGAGAAAAAAAATGAGATTTATGAATAGCACAGCCCAATTCTCTAACATCCCCTTGTGCAGCAGATAGTGAAACTGGCATTAATTTTAAAATATAAATACATGCATACGGAATGGAGAAACATAGTTTTTCAATCCATAATACAACAGCTTATTTTACATTTTTGTCATGGGTCAGAAGGAAGAAGTAGCACTTTAAATGGCTGTAGAAGGCAGAATTTGACATTGTACTGAACAGTTATAAAAGGTGGGGACCTCATAACTGGCATGAATGTACTGACTAAATATGACACAACAGGTTGTTAGCGATATAGTGCTATCCTGTGATACTGTTTTAGCATCAGAATGTTGCTCTGCAGTAATAAATGTGATCTCAGATACCTGCTAGGGAGACCATGTGAAAAAACATTTTTTAGGCTCTATATAAGACTGCACTAATGTAAAGCTGTGCTGTACTGTTTATTTCTCTTCTAATGGTTGCACAATAAACACTCATAGTATATGCGTACAAGGATGAAAAACATGTTTACTCAACTGCAGTTGCAATTTTTTTCTTTTCAAATGAAGGTGATTGAAAGCAAACATATAGCATCTTAAAATTATTCAAGAAAGCAACATTTGACTTTGTACTACTGAAAAAGCACTACTTGCTTAACTGTTATTGAGAGAAAGATCCCACTGAGCTTCATGGCAGAATATATACTCTCTAGGAAAACTACTCATGTACCAACTCTTTTGCGCAGTGATTTCTGGAATTCATAAATTCCAATGCCTTGGATCAACTTATCCACACCCCTACCAGGGGCAGCAATATCCTAGACCTGGCCATTACCAACATGGGCGACCAGTATTACATACCAGAGGTCAATTTCTCATTGGTAAGATCCAACCACAAGCTAATCACCTTAGACATCCACACCCCACCCCTACCCACCATTAGGGAAACCACCATAAAAAATTTCTCCAAAGCCAACTTCAGGCTTCTTAAGACAGAAGTGGCGAACTTCATGACACCCATGCAGATGGACAATAGAGGTATGACTGCTGAATCCTACACAAATGCACTTTATAGGCACTTACACAAGTGCATGGATCGTGCTATCCCTAACAGAATCAAGATGCTATCTTCCAAAAAAAGGAAGCCAATCTGGTGGTCCCCTGCCATAAACAAACTCTACAACACAAGAAAGAAACTGCTGCAAAAAAGAGTAAAATCCCATGATTGGAGGAACTCCCTGGTCAGCCTGAGTAAGAAGCTGAGATCCCTCATAAAATCCTCCAAAGCTAGTTAAGAAAACAAAATCACCACTGTTTCTAAAGACAACCACAAAGCATTCTATAGCTATGTCAAGAATCTCAATGGCAACACTCAGATCTGCTCTGAGTTACAGCACAATGGCACTAAATATACAGAACCATCTGATATTGCCAACATCCTGGCAGATAGGTTCAGTGCAAACATTACCCCCCTCTCACCCCCTAAAGGGCCCATCTCTATACCGGAAAGTTCCTGTAATAATGCCTGCACAGGTAAAAACCACACTCTGCAAAGCCAAGAACACAGCATCCATGGGACCTAATAACATCCCAGGTTGCATTCTACGTGAACTACAGAACGAACTGGCACCCCACCTAAGTACCATGTTTAATCATAGCCTCACCTTAGGCTTTGTGCCCACTGAATGGCACACAGTGACAGTTATCCCACTCGACAAAGGGTGATCCACCATGGACCCCAGGAACTATCACCCCATTATTTCCAAAAAGAGACGTAGTCCAAAGCCAAAAAAAGGGATTTATTAGACCACAAACAACAACTGAATTGACCTAGGTTTCGTCTTCACAATAAGACTTCTTCAGAATACTAAACCAAATCAAAGCCACACTTTATATATAATTACAAAAACACGCCCCCTGAACCAATTCAATTAATCAGTCATTTAAAACATTCCTTTTACTATTTTTTAATATGTTATAAAAAACATATATACACTGGTTCTATGAGTTTCTATGCAGTAATTCATCATTGAATCATGACACCATCTTGACCATCCATTACTTGTATGGAGATGGTTTTGGAAAATAATTTCATTACATTTGAAGGACATTTATTTAAACAATGGCTTGGAGTTGCCATGGGTGCATGTTGTGCACCAATCTTCGCCAACATTGTCTTAGCACATTGGGAAGATCAATACATTTTAACTCTGAATTCAGGACTTCATGGGTATTGTATGGGCGATACCTTGATGATATTGTCCTGTTTTGGAATCAATCAGAACAAGATTTGAATAGGTTCTTTTCGTACATGAACAGTACCACCAGTTTTTGAGATTTACTATGGTCAAGGATCTAGATTATATTCATTATTTGGACATTACCATAAAGAAAGATTATGTGAACAACTGTTTTATTTCCCAACTATATAGGAAACCAACCTATTCTAACACATTATTACATTTTACTAGTGCACATCCTTTGCACCAGAAGAAGGCCCTGGTCAAGGGCCAATGTGTTAGATTGGCCAGGATGGTGTCTGACATTTATGACTTTACCAAGGAATGTGACAATTTGTCCAATATGTTTCAGAGAAGAGGTTATCCAGAGCCTTTTCTATCAAACATCATTCAGGAAGTTATAAATAAGAGGACTAGTGGACACTTTAGAGCCCTATTGGGCAATAGGGATGGCCACAACAATGTGAGGCACAATAATACTATTTTTACACATGCACTGACACTCACATATTCTGCAGATTTTGAAGAAATAAAATACATAATACATAAATATTGGAAGGTTTTTGATAATGACATTGGGGTCTTGGACAAGATAGGTAAGAGACCCACTATAGTTTATAAAAAGAGTACATCAATGAAAGGACTACTTGAAAAAGGCAAACCTAATCTCACTAGAGGTGGCACGTATAAATGTGGTAGATGTTCCCAGTGTCCTTTCATGATGGATACAGACAAATTTAATCTTAAGAATTTTGGATCCATTACAAATAAAAAGAAAATGTTTTGCTATACTAAGGGGGTTGTTTATATTGCAGTATGTAAAAACTGCCAAGGTTATTATGTGGGGAAAACAAAAAATGCTTTTAGACTTAGAGTCTACCAACATTTATGTGACATCAAGCAGAAAAATATGAAGAATGCTTTATTTAGGCATATTAATGACCAAAGTAATCACAGTTTTAGTTTTTTTTATTCTTGAACAAGTTGATTTGGGACAAAGGGGCGGACCTGTTGAGGAATATTTGGAGTACATTGAGTTAAAGTGGCAGATCAGACTGAATGCATACTCCCATCCAGGTCTTAATGATAGAATTTCTATAGCACCACATTTGAAACTTAAACAGTTATTTATGTTATGATTTATTTATATTGTTATTGGTATTTTTTGCCTTATAACATTCTTTACATGTGACACTATTGATTCAACATTTGGTTAGTTGACTTTTTGTGTACTTGCAAATAGGGGGAGTATTCACTACTACCTTACACTTCCTGTGATGCTTCTTAATTGAAAGAAAATGATGTGGGGTAATATTTTTCTAATTGACTGGGTGTGTATTTAAGGAGTTATCAGCCAGCAATTCACTGTTCTGAAGAAGTCTGAGTATTGACGAAAGCGCTTAACTTGTTGTTTTATCATTTTTAAACTGTGACTTTATGTGTATTTGTACTTCATTTTGATCATTGGATTGAGTAAAGAATTTTTTCATTATTCGGGCTCCGTCTCGTTGGATACCACCCTGCATCTGCTGTTCATTCAGGTGGCAAATTAAATTAGATGCACAAAATTATCCTGGTCTTAATGATTATTGTTCTATAAAGCCTATACTTAGGCTTAAACATATTATGGGGAAGTCCTGATCAGACTTGATTGTATTTATAAATACATTTCTAACACCAGTTTATTATTTTTATTCTTGTTTTTTATTCTTATTATTCTTGTTTTTCAATTTTTTGCATTTTTAATATATAGGTATATATGTTTTTGCACATTTATATATTTTTTATATATATAAATTAATTTATATATGTAATATGTAAAAACTTCTTTTGTGTATATATGTTTTTTATAACATATTAAAAAATAGTAAAAGGAATGTTTTAAATGACTGATTAATTGAATTGGTTCAGGGGGCGTGTTTTTGTAATTATATATAAAGTGTGGCTTTGATTTGGTTTAGTATTCTGAAGAAGTCTTATTGCAAAGACGAAACCTATGTCAATTCAGTTTTTGTTTGTGGTCTAATAAATCCCTTTTTTTGGCTTTGGACTACGACTCTCTTTGGAATTATTGGTTTTTTGGTTCCTGGTTGGTCTTATACTATTGCCCCATTAGCCTGATGAGCCTGGTCTGCAAGGCCATGGAACGTATCGTTATGGAACTTATAAACAAAGACATTGGTAATTTCCAAACTCTGGACCCCATCCAGTTTTGGTTTATAAATAGCAGATCATGTCTCCAAAACCTGACAGACGTTTTTGAAGCAGTCACCAAAGCCGTAAATGAGGGTAAGTTGGTTCACACAGCCTATCTAGATCTCACCAAGGCTTTCAACACCATCCCCCACTCTGGATTTATAGATAAATTCACTAAACTAGGTATAAATCCCTATGTCACAAGATGGGTTGCCAACTGGCTCACTGACAGAACCCACACTGTGAAAGTAGCAGACTCCAAATATGACTTCAGACCAATGACGAGTACTACAGGGTTCAGTCCTGGGTCTTCTCCTGTTTGGTATCTACTTCTCTAAAGTACAGGCTAACGCAGAAGGTCTTTGGCTAACAAAGTTCGCAGATGACTGCAAACTAGAAGCCATAATCAAAACTCCTAACAATGTGGACATCCTACAAAAGGGCCTTACTGGGACAGATGCCTGTTGTCAAAGCCATGGCCTCAAGCTCAATGCCAAAAAGTGCATTGTCATTCCTTTTGGTAAAAACTCTCTAACCATGAACTACCACATAGGCGGTAGTCTACTTAACACCAAAAGTGAGATAAGAGACATTGGAACACAGGTGGATAGTTGTCTCTCCTTTGATCACATCACCACAGTAGTCAGGAAAGCCTTCTATGTGGCACACCTCATCACAAAAGGTTTCTCATCCAGGAAAAAAGAGGTCATTGTTCCCCTCTACTCATCACTCATTAGACCCATTATAGAGTACAACACCCCTTTTGGTATGTACCTCACAAGACATTTACAACAACTGGAAAGGCCGCAAAAATACCTCACAAAGAGGATTACCAGCCTCAAACAGATGCCCTATGCAGACCGTCTCAAAAAACTCCAGCTTTACTCCGTCACATATCGCTTACTCAGAGGCGATCTCTGCCTACCATACAAAGCTATGTCAAACCCAGAGCTGTTGGACATGCTCCACTTAAAGAAATCCCAATCCCTCCGTGATACATGCTCTAGGGACCTAAACCTTGTCACCACAATAAACAGAACATGCTGGAGGGATAGATTCCTGTCCCAGAGACTTCCCATACTCTGGAACAAACTACCTATCTATATCAAACAAAGCTCCTCATTAGCACTCTTCAAGAAAAATCTTGATGATTGGATGGGAAATAGGAAATTCACCCCAGGGATCACTTCTGTGGCTCTGCTTGACAGGGGCACAGGTAAATAATTTTCTTGAGTAGCGAAAGCCAGGGTACCTTTTTGGTTAGGCTTATATAGGCTCTAGGGCCAATAGCCTAGTATCTACCTATGAACATTCCTTTTCACTAACATCAATTATAAATACATCGCAGTCACATTGCACTGTCAGTACTTAGTGCAACTATCCATTTCAGTAGCATTTAACCTGTTTGGCAGATCTTTTTAAAGATTTATTCATTTGCTTACTACCCTACAGAGGAGCTTCAGGTAAAGCAATATGTTGAATGGATCCCTATTGAAATGTCAGCACTCGAAATGCCAAGTGCCAAAAAGTTGGAAAAAACACTGAAAACACAGGAGAAGAGTGTATCTTGGAAATTGCTCTTCTCATTAAAACGTCTTTTTGCAAGATGGGACAAACCCCCCTCCACCCCCCAATGGGGGCAATAAGCTCCCCACACCCCCTGAACATATATTTTATATATATATATATATATATATATATATATATATATATATATAAACAACAATGACATTGCCATACCTTGGAGAAAAGTGAATATTTTGAGAAATGGCATCTCAGACTTAGTATATATAAGTCTGATCTTTTGGCCATTCAGTCTCTGAATTTTGGGATTCACTCTAGTGGGTCCTGATATTTCAAGTGGTTACCATGCTGAACTTGCATATAACTCGGCACAAAAATTATAGCAAAACTACAATCACTACAATCTATCATTTAAGGTAGTGCAATATGGATGAGTGCCTAGTTAAAAAAGTATTTTTTTTCCTTTTATGCATTTTTTAATATTGTAGATGTAGATGAAACTGGCAGCATTGGACAATATGATAGCAGGCTTGCATGGAATGAGAAAAATAAAAGTAAAAGTCTAACTGACTTTAAAATAGTCTGTGACAGCTATACAAAACAAACAAGGCAACATGATTCCTGAGGTTTTACACATCCTTAAGAAAACATGTCTTGACAAATTTAAAAGCCTCTCACCATCTCGAAATCACCATATATAAGTGGGGGTAGGGTAAAGGGCTGTAATGAATGCCAGTATATGGATGTATGTTACACCCGATTATTTTATTATTTTTGTGAAGAAAAAACATTTGGGGACACTGAATCACTATTCACCAATTAATTCCTTATTCCACCCACAAGATTCAATTCTTGGCAGTTTATCAGCATATAAATATTGCTGCTGCTCACCAACCTGATGATATCTGTGCTTCCCATGAGCACTGCATGCCTCATGCTAGAAGGTTATACATAATTCCTATATACATATCACAGGCTACCTGCTTTAGCATGTGATGGTAACTTCTGTCTAATGAATGATTGCTTCTTGATGCTCATCATCATCGCCATCATCCTCAACCCCCTTTTTCCAATTTTCTACATGGCGTTGGGGTGTTGTGTCGACTGCCTTCATCTCTATATTTAATACCATGCTCCTGCCTTCTTTGATACTCATGCCTGACTGCCACAGGTCTTGTCTCACTTTATCCATCCACCTCTTTGCTGAATGCCATTGTTTTTACTTGCTTTTTTCCTGTTTGTCCTTAATCTTCTTTACCAGATTGTCTTCTGCTTTTCTGCTCGTGTCTGAACCCCCATAATTTATTCTCTTTGTTCTTTTCTGTAATTGGAGCTACTTTGGCTTCTGCTGTCATGTCCTCATTTCTTCATCTGTCCCACAATGTGCATCCAACCACTTGCCTCAAGCACTTAATTTATATCCCCTTTAGCTTTCTCAGCTGCTCTGCCTTTACTGTGCAGGTTTCTGTACCATACTGTAATACTGGCCACACCACCATTTTGTACAATTTTTCACCTTCTTTGGCATTCTTCTGCCATACTAAACCTGACACTCTGTGCCAGTTGGCTGCAGCTCCTCTGATTCTAGCTTTGACTTTCTTATTCAGACTTCCCTTCTTTTCAACCACCCCTCCCATATACATGAAGTTGTTAATCTCTTGCACTATCTTCCATTCTATCTCAATTCTCATCTTCTTCTGATTTCCCCCATTTGCTGAAATTACAACTGTCTGTGCAAAGTTTCATGTCATGTACCTTCAGTTTTGCATGCCATTGTGCTATCCTTTGCTGAAGTTCTTGTTTAAAGTCTGCTTGCAATGTCACATCATCTGCATGCAGCAACTTTGTTGATCTGTCCTCTCCGATCTGTCACTGACCACACTTTCTTACTCTTGTGACTGAACAAGATAAATTTCTTGCAATAAGACCATCTTCTGAGACATGGTTAACCTGTTTATGATAACTACTTAAATTTGAATTTTAACATTAGTTTACTACTTAACATTTCTCTAAGTGCAGGCTGTATGCTCCTGAAGCCAGTCTCATTTGCATCTCACAGTCTCACTGTAATGATGGCAGACGTACTGCCTGCCAGCCAATTAGAATTATGATATCTACCATTTTAATGACATCAGAAAATTCAGATTTTCAGTAAAATCTCATGTACTATTAAAAATGTAAATCTGTACACTAATACACAGGAATAAAATAATAAGAGTAATAATAGCCAAAGACACCAAAAATATGAATTTAGTAGTTAAAATAAAAACAAACGGTGTCAAGTTTCTACAGCTGAGCTGCTCTCACTGATGAGTAGTAAAACTATTTAGCTCATCAAACTAAAGTGCTTGCAACCACTTACTAAGTTAATGCTTAAATATACAGGTCAGATAATATTAAACTTGTGTGACCATTTTCAAAAAGGTGCAGTGTTATTTTCATTGGAACTAGTTAGTGTTGTCCATAAAGAGATATTACTAACCCCTTTAACCACCACTATGATTTTCATTCTCCATTTAATAATGAACAAACAATGAAGACTGGCTTTTAATTATAATATGCATCTTTGTATACTGCATATTCAGAGAAAGAATTCTACAGTATAATACACAAAAAACAGAGGAACACTATATAGGCAAGCAATGAAGGAGACCATAACCTGCCTAGGTGTATACACCTTTAAGAAGACCACTTAAAAGCTCTTCCCAATCTTTTCAAGCACTCAACATTGCTCTCTTCGCAAATCAGGTAGAGCCATACATAATAACTCCTAGGGCAAATGTTTGTCTGTTCATTCAGTCAACACGACTAACCTTATAGGTAGCCATAGTATTACTTTGTTTGTCCAGTAGTCGTAACTTATTCCAGAGGCCAGCAATATATTGCATTAGGAACTTATCCCTCCAGAACATTGTTTATCTTTTTGGTAATAGATGTAGGTCCCTAGTGCTGGTATTTGGATAGCTACTGGTTTTGCTAAGCAATAGGTGGTTAAAAAGAACTGGGTCATTCATGGCTCAAACAGCAAGACATATCTCAGCTTGAAGCAGCCAATAGGCTACTGACTATAAAAAGTGTTATACTGATCTAGTATGATAACTGAAGGATTTTAAAGCCTTTAGCTTTTTTTTAGCTCATCAATAATAAAAGGGGCATTGTATTTGATGATGGGGCTGATAAGGGGAGAGTGCAGCTTTATGATGACTTCTTTGGATCGTCACGATATTTGCTTGGAAATTCATGGGGCTAGATAGAAGGATTTCCTGACTATGGTAGAGACGTGATGATTGAATGAGTGAGACTGTTGTCCACATAAGTACCAGGTCTATTACTACATTGTCTGTCTGAGGAGAAGTAAGATTTACAATGTACGGGGTAGGTATATATATTATTATTTTTTTTTTTTGCTGAATGTTATTACACTGCACTTTTTCATTTAGTTGGAGACCATTTGTGGTAAAACAGGTATGTGTGTATTGTACTCTTCTTGGAGCTGTTTGGTATCCGTGAATGAAAGGATAATAGTGTCCAGTTAGCAGTCATCAACAAATTGGTCAACCATATTTCCAGGATATTGTCTTAGATGTTTGCAAGTAGATGTTGAAAAGGAATAGGCCCTGCACTGAACCCAGTGGTACACTATTGAAATTTTATATTCAATGAAGGGTACCAGCAACTTTCATAACTTGATATCTGTTGGACTGACAGTCCAAACTGGCAATATAGTGACTTAATTTATATTTATCTAATTTTTCAGTTATAGCTGCCTGTAGGACAGTATCAGAAGCCTTGGCAAGATAAAAATAGGCACTTTTTCACTGAATGGCCAGTGTCCACAGACTCAGTGACCTTTTCAGAGAAGCTTCATTGGAAAGGACACACCCTTCACAAAACCAAACTGATTGGACTCTAGATCAATGAATTGCCTATATCCCCATTAATGAGTTATACTATGACACATTGTATGGTTTTGCATGTAAGATTAGTGAGGCTGAAAGTTGTATAATTACCAGAGTCTGCAGAGGGACCATAATGTAGAGAAATCACTGTGGCTGTTCTCCATGTATTGGGCACAATCACTGCTTGGGCTAAACAGTTTAAGCACTGGCACAGAAAGTGCATACCCGACACTGATGAGATTTCTAGCACAGATCGTGCATACCTGACACTGATGAGAATGCTGGCACAGATCGTGCATACCCAACACTGATGAGATTGTTAGCACAGATCATGCATACCTTACACTGATGAGAATGCTGGCACAGATCGTGCATACCCGACACTGATGAGATTGTTAGCACAGATCGTGCATACCTGACACTGATGAGAATGCTGGCACAGATCATGCATACCTGACACTGATGAGAATGCTGGCACAGATCGTGCATACCTGACACTGATGAGATTGCAACCTGCTAGGGTCCCACAGAAATATACATTTTAGCCTTTGACAAGGATTCTAAGACTTAATCCAAATTGATTTCAGGGAATACTACATTTTCAGGAATAATGGGGGTAAAAGTGGGGGAATGTGGTCAATTTAGCACTAAATTTTATGATATACTGGTTATATCCTTGGCTTCAGAATGAACTCAGTGCATTGTTAGACATTGTTCTTTAATTTCCTGATGTAATTGAAAAAGGATTTGCAGTTTCATTTTGTGTCAGTAGTTACCTTAAGCATGTATTCCTCTTTACATTTTCTACTTGTGCTCGTAAGTTCCTAGCTTACCCATTTTACTGCAGTCTCGGGGTAAAGAAAATGGAGATTCTGTTCAGTTTTTTTTTTCTGTCTTAGGTTATACAGTTTAGTAATAGACATTTCACCAGAGAATTTGTGTCTGTATCTACCATTATATATACAACTGAGAGATACTGACTTTTCTATGTGGGTGATTAGGTGGTAGAAAACATTGCAGGTGAATGCAGGATCTCCTTTAGTTGGGTCCATGTTTGAGGGATTGTTAGGAATTTTGCCTAGATATTCTACAGGCTAAAGTAGTTTGTCCTGTAGAAGTCCCTAAAGGCAGCCTCACATGTCAGTGGGGTGATACTACTAGGCCTTATGTAATTGATGTCTAATTTGTAGTCAGGTTTAGCCAAGGGTGTGGTATGGGGTGGGATACAGAATGGAGCTAGGTTGGTGAGGACCTTGTCAAGGATTTTAGAGCTTCTTAGTTTTACAGTTAGCTTCAGGGCATTGTTATTAACAAAATCTAGCAAACTCTGAGCAAATCCATTTTCAGAGATGCAAATATCCCTTAGCAAAAAGGAATTTGTTTGATATTTAACCCTTTAATGATGTTAAGATAATTTCCTTGATCTGTGGGGGTCATAAATGGTTATCTATAGCTTGCACTGAAGTAATAATTGGGTTTAAGGGTGAGTTGGATCTCAGCACTCTAGGTTAGGTTTGTAGGCATTTTGACATGAGGTCATGGTGTTTCTGACGTACTCTGTTGCCATTGTCTCCTAGTTTTTCCTCCCCACCACCTGCTGACCATCGGGTTTTCCTATGGATCAGTTGTCCCTCATTTCATGACTCAGAGCTGATTTCATAAGCTGTCACGCTTGCAGATATTGGGATTTTTTTCTTTAATGGCCTTAACTCTGCACTTGCTGACTGATAGATCCATCATCATTGCATGGGCATCCTACACTGTCCTTATGGCATGTGCCTGCTGCCATGTTCATGCCTTCTGAGAATTACTGTCATTGACTAGTGAATGCCATGCCCACACCTCTTGATCCTATAGCCATTGGGAACATGCAAACATCCACATGTATGGGAACAGTCAGCTTACCAGGACCACCCTCTCCCTTCCACCTGGATGTCCAAGATGGTGTAAGCTGCTTACCCCCCCCCCCCCATCTCATTTAGCCACAAAGCCACTAATTAATCACAGTTTGTCAGCATGATCATCAGGGCTTTATCCCACTGGCCACATAGTCAGGTTTAATTATGGAGCCCACATTTGCTTCAGCACAGTATGAATGGTTGGTAACCTAACCTGCCTTTTTTCAATGCTGGAAGATGATTTCTTGAAGGAAAAGAGCTGTATACTTTCACACTCCACATCTGCTGAAACTGACAATGAAACTGAAGGAATACAAATGTTCTTTATGTAATGGTTATGTGGCACCCATGAATATAACTTTGGATAGACTGAATTTCATTTTTGACTTTTGAGAAAATCTGTACCATACAGAAAATATGAGTGGCATTACAGTTAGTTATATTTTAATGTTGGTAACAGTCTTGACAGCTCTTAAAGGACTAGATAGACTGCAGGAGTTTTATACAAATGAGAAGACATTGGCTAGCCTTCTTGATATGATGTTCTCAGTGGAGAGGAAATATGCAGGAAATGTTTATTCTCAATGCTGGGCATGTTATATAGATTTTCTAAATACCATCACCTCATATGAGGAATTTCAAAGCCAAGTATATTACAGTGCTTATTTCCTAAGCAATTTACATAAACCAGCAACTTGAATCATTTGAGCAATGAAATTCAAGTTAACAAACAAAATATAAAGTACATTTTCTCAAAGTTATTAAAAAATGGAAAACTGTTACAAAAGCAGTAACTACCAGTGAATAACATTACATTCATTAATTAAAAACTACATTTTTAAAATAGTTAATACCACCATGCAGAAAAAATTTTCATTTGGGGTAAAAATTTATAATTGGCCAAAATGTGCTAATCTATAAAAACAAGACACACACACACACACACACACACACACACACACACACACAGAGTAATAAACAGTGTCATAACTCCTCCACAAGTTTTCCAAAATGGAGCAAACAACAGCATCCTCCTGCATGCATACAGTTTTATTTTTAATGGGAAACTGCATAAAGTCTTTCAGATTTATGGTGTCCTTTTCATCCCCAAAGTCTCAGGGACTGTAAAACAGTCAGCATTTGGCAAGACTCAAAAAAATTACTCTATTAATACGAGCAAACTGTTTCAATATTAGCAGAATAAAAAAAACAAACCAAGGACATGGCAGAACTCTCCAGGCCATATACATTGTTCAGATCATTAAACTGCTAAAAATGTAAATAGCATAAAACATAATGGCAAAATATGAAAGAAAAAGTTCACAGTAAAGTCTATCAGTATATTCACGACCATCCAACAACAATTGAATCAACTCAAGAAGAAATATAATAAATATTAAATGAAAAAAACAAGCAAATATAGTACATTTTATGGTCTTGCAGCCCACCAGCTGCCATTGTGCAGAGTGTATCAGTGAAGCTGGGCATGAAGGGTATTCATTTCTAGAAGCTGGTATATTTCAGATAAGGACTCTACACTGGTCTAAATGCTTAGATGAGCAAAAAGAATACTTTGTTTAGCAGAGTCTTGTATATCCATATGGAGCATGATTTGATTCACAGAATCTTGATAACTGTGAAGATGTCATGCATTAAATACTATTTAGCCGGTTCACAGAATCTTCATAACTATGAAGACGGCATGCACTAGATAATATTTAGTCAGTTCACAGAATCTTCATAACTATGAAGACTGCATGCACTTGATGCTGTTTAGTCAGTTCACAGAATCTTCATAACTATGAAGACTGCATGCACTAGATGCTGTTTAGTCAGCTCACAGAATCTTGATAAGTATGAAGACTGCATGCACCAGATGCTGTTTAGTCAGTTCACAGAATCTTGATAAGTATGAAGACTGCATGCACTAGATGCTGTTTAGTCAGTTCACAGAATCTTCATAACTATGAAGACTGCATGCACTAGATGCTATTTAGTCGGTTCACATAATCTTGATAAGTATGAAGACTGCATGCACTAGATGCTGTTTAGTCAGTTCACCGAATCTTCATAACTATGAAGACTGCATGCACTAGATACTATTTAGTCGGTTCACAGAATCTTGATAAGTATGAAGACTGCATGCACTAGATGCTGTTTAGTCAGTTCACAGAATCTTCATCATAACTATGAAGACTGCATGCACTAGATGCTATTTAGTCGGTTCACAGAATCTTGATAAGTATGAAGACTGCATGCACTAGATGCTGTTTAGTCAGTTCACAGAATCTTCATAACTATGAAGACTGAATGCACTAGATGCTATTTAGTTGGTTCACAGAATCTTGATAAGTATGAAGACTGCATGCACTAGATGCTGTTTAGTCAGTTCATAGAATCTTCATAACTATGAAGACTGCATGCACTAGATGCTATTTAGTCGGTTCACAGAATCTTGATAAGTATGAAGACTGCATGCACTAGATGCTGTTTAGTCAGTTCACCAAATCTTCATAACTATGAAGACTGCATGCACTAGATACTATTTAGTCGGTTCACAGAATCTTGATAAGTATGAAGACTGCATGCACTAGATGCTGTTTAGTCAGTTCACAGAATCTTCATAACTATGAAGACTGCATGCACTAGATGCTATTTAGTCAGTTCACAGAATCTTGATAAGTATGAAGACTGCATGCACTATATATATATATTTATGGTCAGTTCAGAAGCCTGAATCTTCATAACTATGAAGACTGCATGCACTAGATACTATTTAGTCGGTTCACAGAATCTTGATATGTATGAAGACTGCATGCACTAGATGCTGTTTAGTCAGTTCACCGAATCTTCATAACTATGAAGAATGCATGCACTAGATGCTATTTAGTCGGTTCACAGAATCTTGATAAGTATAAAGACTGCATGCACTAGATGCTGTTTAGTCAGCATTATATTGAGATAGACTTAAGCAGTTTTAACTACACAGAGCAGATGAAACTAGTGTTAAACTGGTCATTGACAAAACATATATATATATATATATATATATATATATATATATATATATAAACACACATACACATACACTAGACTATCACCTTTTAGAGTAATGGCTGTAAAAGAACGGATTGATTTTCAGTGAAAATGTTACCTATTGATTGTACGTATGCATGGTGACCCTATATTACAATGCTTATGTATTCAAATATCTATCTATATGAAAATGGAAAACATTAATTAAAAACAATGTTAAAATTTTGATCACCTTTTCATTCCCTTCCTGTATTGTGCAGCTCTTCCCATCTTTCCTGTGCAGAAATATATCTCCATGTCATTCTCAGTTTCTGTAATGCCTACAAGGCCATGCCACTAACAATGAGCTCTGCATACAGCTGGGTCATCTGATCCCCCAAATATTTGAAACAGGACAGTGTTAGAGTCTTTTCCCTTCATACATCATTGGTGCCTGTTGTCTCCATTTCCTTGTCCTCCTTATTTGCTCATCTTTATGAATTTAGCCAATAGGAAAGAAGTAGAGGAGAGATGGAATCATGTGACTGAATACTAACAACTTGTTTAGTGTGACACCCTGATCCTTTGCTCATGACCCTAAATCTCGTCTTTTAACTTGTATGTTCCTCTGAGGTGATTTAGTTTCAAAAATATACAGATGAAAGATACCCCATTTTTACATGTCCTGATATGCTTGAAACTGGTATTGGTTGCAGTGTGCTTCACTAGATGTGGTTTTGATGATTACTTAATCATTGCAGAGACACACACTATCCATATCATGCCCCCTTGGATCAGCTGTTTGTTTCCCCAGTACCACATTGAGTCACCCATCTATGTCCTAGGTCACCTACTAAATTTCATGAGTTCCATTGAATTTTATTTCTGTCCTATTGCTACAGACAGAAAAATGGTGAAAAAGTTTACAATGATAGAGGACATCTAGTTCTTGAATGAACTTGTCCCTTATGTACCCTACTTTTTATTTCACCAGATTCATCCCTTCATCTATCAAATAACTTGGTTTCACAAGTGTGTTAGAAATACGTCATTTTCTTTTATTTTCTTCTGAGAATTTCCAGCTGTACTCTAGCTTATTTATTTTTGCCAAGACTATAGTATTGGTTGAAGCTTTTCTGTGTGCTATATCATGCTAAACTAATATGTCAGTAAGTGCACCACTGAAATGTATAATGGATAAAAATTAACTAAAAATTCAAATGGCAGATGCTAAAACAATGTTAATTATTACACAGAATTGTCAACAATGCTAGCACTGAGTTTTTTTCTAATGTGCATTTATTGATGTGGGTGGGAGAGAAGTAAATGAGGTCTGAGTGCAGCCAGATGGTGTTTTGCTTGCACTGTGGACTATTAAAAAAAAAACACCTGTTACTTACTGCAGTGTGCGGGTGGGTATCTAATGTGAAATATACACAGAGATGCTCAACATCAGTAAATATCATGTGAATCACTCATTTCCCAGGAAAATGCATGACACATTTTTCCTGAAGTCTGAAACTGAGCATAATCTGTTTTGAAATTCACCTCAGTCAGCCTCAGTATCTTTAACCATTTCTTTTGGAAACACCTTAAACTCTGAAGATTAACTTTGGTTCATCACATTGACTTGACATGTTTTGCTTTTTGCCCATATTTATTCTGTTTTGCTGCCCATTTATTTTATTCTGCCTGTTAAGTAACCATTTAAGAGTCACCACACATATCAGCTGTTGTGACATGGGAAGAATTATGTCAGTAGATAAAACAACTTGCTCACTTCTTAGCTATGCAGACGGATTATGCAGATTAAAACCCAAGTGCTTCTTTCTTGATATGTCAGACTGTGCATTGTTAGGTCGAACTCTGTGATACTCCGTAGCCCTGGTATTGTTTATTGCTCATTTAACAGTGCAGAATACATAACTTTCCACTGAGGCTCTGCTGTGACTCATTACTGCACAGCCTGCAGAACTGATTGTCAAACACAGGATTTATTTTAAATAAGCTTGCCATTGAAATCTCCTACTGCGGAATCAAATAAAATCAAATACTCTGCATTTAGCTTTAATATATTAGTTATACTTATAGTCCTTCGACTGATAACAGTACTGTTTCCTGTAGAGTGACAATGCTGTACTGCAGATTTGGAGCATGTGCTAAGAACCTATAAATTCTGTGTGTGATCACTTATCTCTGGCAGTTATTGGAAGATCCCACTGATATGATTTGGTTTGCATATTCCAAGGTAAATCAGAGTATCACTTTTTTCCCAATCAGCTTTTGAATTCAATAGTAAGTAAATCAGAGACTTTGTGGCAAGTATTGAGTAGATAATTAACTCTCATGATGATGATTTTTTGATTATGTTTTGAGTAGAATAGTTATTACATGGGGATTTAGCCATACTCCAAAATGGTTGAAATATTGTACAGTATTTTTATACCTCCCTATCAATATAAAAAACTAAAAAATGGTATCTGCGTAGTGCAGTATTGTGATACTAGTACATATATATATATATATATATATGCTGTCTTCCAAATTCCAATGCAAAATGTTCTCTTCAGCAATTAATACATTTAACAGCTGTTAATTTAAATGGTGTGCTAATGGTTTTGCAAATTAAACCCTGACTTCTCTCAGCCACATGCATTAAACTAAGAATCATTACAAAATTATGCATGCAAGGTAGTTATGTAAACATCCATTCATTCTATAATACCTGATTTATTAGGTTAAGGGCCATGAGGGAGCAGGAACCATCACAGCAGTCAGTGTAAAGCAGAGTAACTATTTAGAAACTGAAAACTGAGACGGAAGGGAACGCAGTGCAACAGGTTAACCGCTTCAGGTATTTGGGAAGGTGGTTGTGGAGAATGGAAGTCTGAATGAGGAAGTCTAAGCTAGAATATGAGAGGCTGCAGCCACTTGAGACAGAGTATCAGTGGAAGTGTGTGACAGAAGAAGGCCAAAGTTGCTTAAAAGTAAGGTCTACAAAACACCGATGGGGTCAGTACTGCTATATGCTACAGAAACCTGAGCAGTAAAGGCAGAGTAGTTGAGGAAGGTAGATGATGGAGGTGAAGTATCTAAGATGGGTGATGGGATGTACACTATTGGACAGTAGAAGAAATGAAGACATCAGAGCAGAAGCCCGAATAGCTCCAATTTAGAGATGGTCAAAGAGAACAGAAGAACAGATTACTATGGTTCAGGCACATGTGTAGGAAAACAGAAGACAATCTGGTGTAGAAGATTTGGAAGAGATAGGAAAAAGCTAAGAGAAAATGAGGGTGTCAAGCAGTGAGAGATGGATGGTTTGTGTAAAATAAGATCTGTGATAGTCAGGCATACCTACTTTAGACAGCAGGAGAGTGGCACTGAATCAAGAAAGATGGTGGCAGTTGATGCGACACTCCAACCTCATATAGAAAATGGGAAAAAGGGGATAGATGATTATATTGGCCAGATGACTTAATGGTTAAGGTCTTCACCTCCCATGCAAAAGGTACAAGGTTCAATCCTGACCTCTCACCAATGCCTGTTTGGAGTTTGCATGCTCTCCCTGTGTCTCCATGGAGTTTCTCCCATGTCCAGAAAAAACATGCTGAGTGATTCCATCTGAAACTCACCAATGAATGGATCTGTGGGCAGCAGCACAGATTCTACATGGTGCCCTATAGGGGGAAGTGTTGTACAGACCAACCACTTTAGGCATCTACTGTGGTGTGCAGTATCCTCAAGATAGGAGAATACAGATCACAGATTGCGTGCAGTAGCAGGTCTAGCCATTTGATGGTGTAAAATATGGCTCTTAGTGTTTTGGTCATGTTGACTAATGTCGCCAAAAATGGGCATGGGTAGTTACCAGTGATAAGTGGGTTGAGGACTTGGCTTACTCTGACCCATGCCAGGAACCCTTGCTAATGGTGGGAGGGGTATACGTGTCCCTATTGGTAAGCTACTGACTGGCCGGTGTCTAGTTGTCCAGCCTGGGTTACCTGGGATAGCTCTATTGAGCAATAGTTGAACGTAAAACCAACCAACCTGCCAAACATGAACTGAGAATTGCTATGCTTAATGTAGGTTCATTGACAGGACACAGCTTGGAAGTGGATGACATGATGATACAGAGGAGGCTGGACATCCTATGTATCCAAGAGACAAGATGGAAAGGCAGTGCAACAAAGACACTTGGCTAGAGATCCAGACTCGATTACTACTAAGGTGTGGGATAGGCTAGAAATAATGTTGTAACTGTGGTGAGAGAAAGGCTTCAGAAGGCAGTGAGGGATATCATCATAATTAATGACAGACTCATGGCAATCAAACTCCAGTGTAATGATAGGGCAGTATTCATAATCTCAGCAGGGTAGGGACAGTGAGGAAAAGAGTGCATTCAGACAGCAGTTGCAGGACCTACTAGATACAGCAGGACAACATGATCTGGTGTTGATAATGGGTGACTTAAATGCACATATCATGACACACAGAACAGGATATGAGGACTGCCTGGGTCCACATGGGTGGGTCAACAGCCATTCTAGACTTCTTTCTGGCAAATGGCTTGATAGCAGCCAACACATGGTTCAGAAAGAGACAGTCACAAGATCACATACAAAAATAGCCAACATGCAAGTCAGGTAGATTTCCAACTAGTAAGGAAAAGATTCTAGTGAAGTCCCCAGTTTAGGGGATGAAAGCACTCAATCTGTATGTTCTTTATGTGGAAGAATAGAGACAGCTTGTACTGAAGAGTTGGCTGACAATTAGTGATTCCTGCTACTGACAGTGTTTGCTTTGGGACATTTTTCTTTAATATCCACAACTATGATACAACACTTATGTCTTCTTATGTGACAAAGAATAGACCTCTTTGAGTAATGTGCGCTGGCATTTTATACAAACACAATGACTGCTGGATTACAAACAGGTGTGTCATGTTACAGCCTTTCTCTACTTTGGCATTATCACTGTGATTTTGGGAGACTATCTTGTTATAATATGTGCCATAATGAATGTATTACTACATTTATTTATAATTTGAGGGACCTTTGCATTTTAGTATTGCATCAGGTAATGACAGTAGCATTAATTATGAAAAGCAGCAAATGCTTATTTGTACCAGCAGCTAACAGTGTTATGTTGAAAAGCTCACATCCAGTTAATACTTCTATACAGGTGTTTTGGCAGTTGCAACAACTTTTTAGCCAAAGGGCTACCTATAATTATGCATATGGTATCAAGCCATTTTTGAAATGCATGACTCATTTTGCAACTGTATGCAACATATGTGCACTGCCCTGATGTTTGATTGACACAATGTCTGATGTATCAGTATCACCTGACATTTTATTGAATAGTGCCCAGTTTTACTGATGTATATGATATAATGCATGGTCAAATATGTTGTTAAAACAATGAGAATGTACTGGGTTGATATCACTTGCCTGAATGTTTGTCTTGTTATCTTACCAATGGTTATTGGAAGGTCCCATTAAGGTATTCAGCATTCATTGCCAACTTTCTTAAATATGAAGAAGTCACAGATGAAAATTTTGACTTTTGCAAAGGAATGAAGAAGAAAAGTACCCAAATTTTCTTTTCCAGTAGAAGTCTCTGTATATCCCGACACCACAATTAATTGATTCTTTTTTACTCTTGGTTGAACACCCTGAAAGAAGAAAGTACATGCCCCCTCTATTTCAAGGATGTGCACCGCTCAAGATAGAATGACTGGTCAGATTATGATTTTGTTTCTTTTTTTTTATTTTATCCACAAGAAAACTGAATTAGGTCCTTTAGGCTAGTACCCTTACTGCCCCCCACAACCTGAGGGATACAGATACCAAATATGAAGGCATGGCCAGATGTGCTTGCGTGTATCATTTATTGCATACAGGAGACAATTTGGTTCTGGTTGGAAAATAGTGACATCATTTTGAAATTTGGAATGAGTGAATCATGGCAGCCCAGGGTCAGAAATCCCAATGAACCAGAACAAACTCCAGAACTGTAGAATTGTACACCAACACGATAGACCACAACTCCAAATCAGGTGCAAAGCTTTATTGGTTTAGCACTTTCTTCTCTTAGTAGAGACTTCCTTAGAACAAACATACAAAGGTAACCCAGCCCTTAAGTACCCACTAATCAAATGCTTAATTGCATAATACATCACATGACAATTGTTGAAAAAATAAAAATACAAAATATAAAAGTTAAAAAGTTTTTTGTGTAAAGAAATGAATGAAAGATGTATAATGAATAATAAATAAACAACAAATGACAATCATATACAAGGCCACAACACACTGGCACACTAAAAAACTAAAATACTAAGAAACCGAAAAAACTAAAGGGCTTAACCAGTCAGATGTTTTAATTTTGAATACAGGCAATATTAATGGCCTCATTAATACTGGGGTACTGTGTAGCATCTAATCTAAGTTGCTATTTCAATTCACAGATATCCAGAATTGAATCAGTGATTTTGCCCTGTAGGTCTCTGGCAACATAATCTATTACCAGAAACTTAAAACTATGGTTACTGTATTCCTTAATATGTCTAAACAGGGCATTAGTACTTTTACCCTTCCTTATGTCATACATATGTTCATTAACCCGAGTTTTTAAAAATCTAGAGGTCATGCCAATATAAAAAAAACACAGGGGAAAATTGGCACTTTGCCAAATATACCAGATTTTCACTGTTACAATTAAAATGTCCCTTAATAACAAGGTTTTTACCATTTAGCTTGAATGTGTCCCTGTTTTCTAGTATATGTGTGCAAATATTGCACCTACCCCATTTGAAGTTCCCAATAGGTCTGTTGGAACAATTACCAAAAGTGTCTTTACCTAACTCAAAAAGGTTTTTAAAAGACCTATCTTTTCTATAAACAGTTTTTGGGGGTACACTACCCACTCTAGACTCTACATTATTGTCAAAACTCAGAATATCCCAATTACTAAAGATAATGTCCACTACATTTTCTGCATCCAAGTTGAAGGTCATAATGAAACTCAGTCCAAACCTAGTTCCAATTACTGTATTCACAGTAAACACTTGTTCCAACCTAATTATAGTGGTACCACTCAGAATAGGCCTGTACAAACCCTTATTATGTTTTTCTATAACTTCCTTCTTAATTGATTCAAAAAATATATCAAGATATCCCCTCTTAGCAAACATACTGATAATCAAATTCACTTCATTTAAAAAATGACAGTCCAGACTGACCATTCTGGCTGCCCTAACCAGTTGGCCCTTTACAATGGACTTCTTCTGATACAAGGGATGCCAGCTGCCATATTCCAAATAGGAATTTGAAAAGGTTGGTTTTCTATAAATATTGGAACACAGTTTTTCTTCCTCTCTATTCCAAGACAGATTTACATCTAGATATGAAATGTTCTCTTTACTGTAATAAATGAATCACAAAAAAATCCACTGTGCTATTCATATAGGTTAGATAAACCTTAAGTTATTCCTCAGTGCCCTTCCACATGAAAAATAAATCATCTAAAAATCTAGTGTAATGCAAGATGTCAGACCAGTACACATTATTCATTATGAATTCCCGTTCCCAGTATGACATGATGAGATTAGCAAAACTGGTGGCACAAGTGGCCCCCATTGCCACCCCAGTCAATTGTTTAAAGTATTGACCTTCAAAATGTATATAATTATTTTTTAACACAATGTCCATAAGCGCTGTGACCTTATTAATAAAATCCTGATCATACATTTGGGTTTTTACCAACTGTCTTTCTAACCATTGTACACCCTCTATATGGGGTATTACCCCAAAGAAATTAACATCTACCGTGACCATAACCATTCCAGGAGATATACCAATGTGTTCTAACTTTTCCAAAAATTGCCAAGAATCCCTCAAGATATAGTCAAACTTTTTCAGACCCTTTTGTAAATATTGGTCCAAAGACTTGCTAATAAAGCAAGTCTTTGATCTGTGTCCATCAACAATAGGTCAAAACCTCAAGTTTGACAACCCCTTATGTATTTTCAGTATTCCGAAAATATTGGGAATCATGGGGTAGTCATTTTTCATGAATTTATATTTTTCCAGACTGATTTGGCCTTGAAATACCATATAATCTAGTGCCAAATCAATCTTTTTATAAGCAATGTGGATTTCATTAAGGTAACTCTCTTCATAGGTCCCATCCATAAGCAAAGAATTAATTTTATCCAAATATTCAATTCTATTCATTAGAACTACCCCACTTCCCTTGTTGGGTTTCATAATCCGAATAGTTTTATCAATGGTAAACTCTCCTAGTATGTCACGTTTGTTAGCTGTTAAATTGCTTTTATTTACACACTAAAAACATTTAAAATACTGTCTAATACCTCTCTCACAAACCTTTTCATAAAGGTGTATAGCATTATTCAGTGGTGGATTAAAAACACTGGGTCTAGTTAACCTAATCTGTCCATCTTCTTTAAAATTACTATCACCATTGAACCACACCTTAAGGTTTCATCTGACTGTAAAACATTTTAAATCTATTAAGATATCAACTATATTACCCCTTCTTGCAGGGATAAAAGGTAAAACCTTTTGCTAAAAGGTCAGCGTGTTCAGTTCCCACTGTTTTGGACGAATAATTATAGATTTTAAAATCATTAGCACTATTGTTAACTATAGTGCATAAATCACTAAAAGCCAAACTTTGACAATTATTGGAACCCACTATGCTAGTCATATCAACTTGCCCAGAATTTATTTTCTCCAGGGTAATAACATTCATAGGATCAACATCTATAACACATACCACCCCACTGTCTTTAACAGTTGAACTATGGCCGGCCCAATACATTGAGTGTTCCATTAAATTGGAAACACCATCTACAATGTTATTAAATTCAAAACTACCACCTTCAAAAGGTCCCAAAGAACTAGTTCCAAAATTTAGATTTATAGGTGGTGAACTAATCATCGTAACTTTATTGGACCCAATTTTCTCCGGTACAGATATACACCTGTCACGTAGTTAACGTTAGAAGATCCCCCCCCCATTACATGCACAGAGATTTTTAGCATTATTTATAGTGAAATTGTCAACAACATTTGAATTGTCCAAGGTAAGAAAATTCACCGTAAAGTCCAAATTGGCTTCAACATTACTCATGTCATTTAATTCGGTTTCAAACCCCCCCACATGTTGCACAACAGAAATATCCTGGTATAAACTCCACTTTTCTAATTTAGGCTCAGACAGATTAATCAAGCTTTTCAAGCTCACACCCAGTTCATCTTTAGGGGAAATCATATTAGCAGGGCTAGAAGCAGACACAGTCACAATATGATTACTTTGTTCAACGTGACCCAATCCACATGGTGTAACTATGGAGTTAATGTTATAGAAACTTTTACTTACAATTGGTAGATGGAAACCATCATTACAGTTACCAAAGGCTGTCTGTACCAATTTTTAGCCTTTTTTGGGTTGGCTCTTTGCCTTATATATTCCATGTTTCTGCCCTCAGAAAAATGGGAAGGCTAGTTGTTCTTTCCTCTGAGTCTCTCGGACTGCCTAAACTCTCATTGAACTTGTCACCGGTTGTAGAATTGAGACGCCTTCCTTTTTGAAACCTTTGTTTGGACGTCACTTGTTCCACCCCTCTTGCCTCATTATTGGATATACCTTGCTCATCTCTCATTCTGTTGCCCAATGAGAAAGGGTAAACTTTGTTAAGGGAATATTCATTTATATCCCTTCTTAACTTGTTCTGTTTTCTTAAAAAGATGGTACTACAAGTGTTGTCAATGTTTTTCTGAATATCAAAATAACTGACTCGATGCTTTTGATAATCACAATCTGCAAGTATAGAATGATTAAGAGTGTCCAAACTATTGCATTGGGTTATTAATGCCTGATTGTTGTATTTAATCATAAGGCACATCATTTCTATACCCGATCAAACAGTGCGTATAATTCATTGAGAAATTCATCATTTCCTTCCGCATCGTTAGGGTATCTCCACAACCTTAAACCCCTTGGAACATGCCCCAACTCAATGTTCTTTTCTAAATAGGAATTTTCCATCTGAAGCTTCTTGTACAAAAGCAAATCACGCTCAAATGTATTTAACTTCTCTACCAAAGTGGCGGATTGTTGAGGGTTTTGTACACAACTGTCATTATTAACCTAAAGACTAAAATTAAACCTGTTGGTCTTCCAGGCTTCTCCTCCATCCTCAGTTGCAGAAATTTCATTACGAGCTGAAAGTTCATTCCCCTGTTTGGAACCACTTCCATCCTGCCCAGGGGTACTGACTTCTAGTAATCCTTGGTTAGTCTGCGTGGGCTGGGTTAAAGGGAGCCCCAGATTTCCAAAGAGATTGTTAGCCACTGATGAATCAGTTTTGTCCATTAAATTATGTATCTGTGTAGTATGTACAGCTAATTGCCGATTAATTTTCTGTAGTAGGTCTAAAACTTCACCATTGGCAGTTGTAGAATTCATGCTGTTGTAGATTACACCAAACAAACCAGAACAAACTCCACAACTGTAGAATTGTACACCAACACGACAGACCACAACTCCAAATCAGGTGCAAAGTTTTATTGGTTTAGCGTTTTCTTCTCTTAGTAGAGACTTCCTCAGAACAAACACAGAGTTAACCCAGCATTTAAATACCCACTAATCAAATGCTTAATTGCATAATATATCACATGACAATTGTTGAAAAAATAAAAATACAAAATATAAAAGTTATTCATTCAGAAATCCCAATAACTGATTAGGACATGGCAAGGTTTACATATAAATTCAAAAAAAAAGGATCACAGAAACGCTCAATCAATTCCTTCACTTTAATGCAACAGCAAAGCTTTTGGGTTTCCCCTTCTTCAGTGTTGTATTGGACTCAGTTCACCACAGTGAAGTATTTTTGTTGTTAAGGTTTACATATAAAACAGTGAAGGAATAATTAAGATTTCATGTGCTGTTGCTAATTAAAACATGTTAGCAGAAATTAGAAATCTAGCAGGTACAAGGGTAGTGTGACAGTGGTGAGGTTTGCTGTGGGAGTGACAGATGCGTTTAAGGTGGATGTGGGATTACATCAAGAATCAGCTCTGAGTCCTTTCTTATTTGCAATGGTGATGGACAGGTTGACACAAGAGATCAGACAGGAGTCCCTGTGGACTATGATGTTTGCAGATGACATTGTGATCTGTAGTGAGAGTAGGGAGCAGGTGGAGGAGACCCTGGAGAGGTGGAGATACACTCTAGAGAGAAGAGGAATGAAGGTCAGCAGGACTAAGAATATGTGTGTGTGAATGAGAGGGAGGATAGAGGAATGGTGAGGATGCAGGGAGTAGAGGTGGCGAAGGTGGAGGAGTTTAAATACTTGGGATCAACAGTTCAGAGTAATGGTGAGTGTGGAAGAGAGGTGAAGAAGAGAGTACAGGTAGGATGGAGTGGGTGGAGAAGAGTGTCAGGAGTGATTTGTGACAGACGAGTACCAGTAAGAGTGAAAGGGAAGGTCTACAAGAGGGTAGTGAGACCAGCTATGTTATATGGATTGGAGACAGTGGCACTGACAAAAAGGCAGGAGTCAGCTTGATGTGGCAGAGTTGAAGATGTAAAGATTTGCACTGGGTGTGACGAGGATGGACAGGATTAGGAGTAAGTATATTAGAGGGTCAGCCCAGGTTGGAAGGTTTGGAGACAAAGCCAGAGAGGGAAGATTACATTGGTTTGGACATGTGCTGAGGAGGGATGCAGAGTATATTGGGAAAAAGATGCTAGGGATGAAGCTGCCAAGTAACAGGAAAAGAGGAAGGCCTAAGATAAGGTTTATGGATGTGGTGAAAGAGGACATGCAGGTGGTTGGTGTGACAGACCAAGATGTAGAGGACAGGAAGAAATGGAAAACATTGATCCGCTGTGGTGACCCCTAGTGGGAGCAGCCAAAAGAAGAAGTAGAAGAAATCTAGCAGGTGTTACAATGTGGCATTATTAAGTAAAACAGTTTGCTGTTTGGCCTTTGTCAGTCTGCTTAACTGCTAAAAAGCCTACTCTCTACTGTATTCATCACCTGCACATGTGCTGTTAACCACCAACTAAAAAAAGTCTGAAAAGGCTAGTATCTCAAAGGTTGTTAAATCATTGCCCGGTTTTCAATATTTAAATAAAAAAGGCCCATGTATAGTAATTTGGATCACTGTAAGGAAGGGCAGCAGATGCAGTTGTTCGTATTTGCCAGTTTTAATAAAACCTACAATTAACATTTTGCTAGATCAAGAGGTTAAGACAAGTAAACTTAATGTATAGAAGGTTATCTATAACTAAGATCCAGAGTAAGTAAAATGGCTGCTAAAATGGAGCATAGTACTGTTAACAATGAGCACCTTTGTTTATAGACCAAAAGGAGAAAGGTATATTATAAAACTGACATACAGAAAAGGGAGGTTGGATGTCTGCTATGTTTTTTTTTAATAAAAAAAACTAAAAGACAGAAATGAGACTTACTAAAGACTACAGTGGTAGTCTCAAGCAGGAAACCATTTCTGTATTAATAAATATTTAGAATACAGACTGTGCAAGCAGATACAGGACAAACTGAAGGAAAGCAAGAAAAGGACAACTAAAAAGCTGTGATTCCTGAAAAAGCAATAACTTACACAAGAAAGCTAAAACTAATTAGGTAAGGGCTGAAGAAAATAAGAACAAAACAGTTTCAGAGAAAAGAAAGAGAGTTTAAGAAAATAAAATAATTTTAGTAGCTGCAGACTGCTGGGACTGGAGTAAAAAAGTAAAACTTAGGAAGAGGGATTATTCTAAAGTAGAAAACTGCCTGAAGCGATTGTACAATGCCAGGAACATGACATTACTGAGACTGAAAGCTGAAGGCATTTGTACTGGACAGAGACTTGTGAATATGTATACATTAATTATTGATGAGATAAGTGATATGTCCCTTGAAATTTGTCACCAGCAGCCCCTATAATCCCATCACTGTTCTGCTCTCAAAAAACTACATTGGCTCGAATTCCCACACCTTCCCACACCTTCTGATCAAATGTCAGTTGATCCAAGCTTTCCAAATTCTTAATTCTAACTCTGACTGTCCATCTCTGTCCAACCTGATCTCCTGGTACACCCCTCCCCGATCCCTGCACAGGTCTGATAAACTCTTTCTACAAGTCTATAAACCCAATATTAACATTGGTGATATACTTTATAAACACTCCGTCTCCCTTATTTGGAATAATCTTCCACTCCATATTAGAAGTCATACTTCTCTTCCTAACTTCAAACATGACTTTATTTTGTACCTCCATAACAACCCTATATGTACCTGTAACCATCCTACTTAACTCCTCCCTTTCTATATTCCCATTTCTCCCCTAGACTTACCATTAAGACCTTTTTTCCTCTTTCTTATCTTACTTTAACCAATCTGCTCTTCTTTCTATACCCTCTCTCTTTATATAATTTACTTTATCCTACTGCTCTTCTTTTTTTTCTCCTCCCTCTAGATCACTTCATTCCTCCTCTACTCGTATCTCCTTTTGCACGTTCCTTCTTCTGACCCTGTATATAGCTATGTACTATTCCTTGGATTACATTTATTTTTCTTATCCGTTGTATCCATAAGTTTGTATTGCTCTTTACATTGTTAACTTGTCTCTATTTGTATGTATTTGTATGTTTTGTTCGGGGCTTTTCCCCTCGGGTCTCCACTGAAGATGGGTAATTTCTTACCCAGTTGGACTAACCCAGTTAACAAATGTGAAATAAATAAATAAATAAATAAAAGTAGTGTTTTTTTAAGGATTCAAGAGAAAGGATTAAATATGAAAAGGCATGTCTACACAAAGGATTTCAAAATGAAATTTTATGGTTAAAATCTTTGAAAAAAATCTGAATTGCATGTGTGTGTAATAAATTGTATAAAATGAAAATGACAGTATGAATTTGAAAAGAAAATGTTGTCCACTGAATCTTGATCTTTTCAATCAGGTGTCACAGGGGAGACTAGTGTGGTCAATAAAAATAACTTACATGAATACATGCATTATTCAAGAACTATAAAAAAAAATAACTTCATAAACTACTGATCAGTAAAGTTGTGATGCCATTTTGCCTTGTATAGCAAAAAGAAAGGAAAGGTGATTAACACTGTGAATTAACCAGTTATCAATTAAACAATCCAATGAAATATACTCTTCCTGATATGTTGCTAACTTCATTTGTCCAGATCCCTTTCAAATAAAACACACCACACTAAAATGGCATATGGCAACCTTTTATTGAACAACATTCTTAATCAATTTATATTGAGCAACATTCTTAATCACAAATCAATTAATCTTGAGTAACATTTATTAGTCACAACATGAGAGGGGAAGCACCAACACCAGAGGGGAAGCAGAAGAGGGACAACCCCACCCCTCTTTTCCACCAGCCAACCAATCCATATATGAAATTAGCTAAAAGCCTGCATGTAATAAGAAAGGGAGCGAGGGAGGGCAGGTTGCAAGTTTACACCTCTCTCACATAAAATACCTTAACCCCCTCCTTAAACTTACCTCACTTCCTCCCCACCTCTTCCATCCAAGTTTAACTGTTTTTTGCCCACTATTCCAACAAACTCCCTACTCATCCCATTCAAACCCCCAACATTTCTCCCCATACCTTTTAAACTCCCCTTTTCTACCCTACCCCTAATCAACCTAGCTATTTAAAGTGGCTGTGAACAAAATAGTTTGCTCCCAAACCACATTTGTTGATAGTACAAAATAAAATATTGTAAGTTGAAAAAGGTGGTTTTTTTATCCTGTTTCACTGTAAGAAAGTTTTATGGAGAGGGTTTAGGGATCGTTGAATGCAAACACATTATTTAAATGTGGCTTTGATTGACAGTCACCTTACAAAAACAGCACTCATATTATCCATTTTTAACACCAAAGCTCTCATGCAGACTGCTGTGACATTTACACCTCTGATACTGTTATTGTCACCTCAGATATAGCTGCTATATAAGGTAAGGAGAAACCCCCCTGATGTATGCCATTTGAAGGAATCAGCATTTTTGGTTATCCGGCTAAAAATGTTGCATTATATAGCTATTTTTATTTAATTCCTCATTTGTGGAGGGGTTCCTCTGACTAATTTCAGCTGGACCTGCATCCCCTTATAGTAGTGCTCTATTCATTTAGACAGAGTTTTCAGCTCCCCAGATAATGGTAATCCCTCTTTTCTGTGTGATCTTTACCTGGTGTATATCTCCTTCGAAGTATCTGGGATGTGTGTTTATGCTGTTTATGCACTTCATATCCAGGATCTGAAAAATCACAAAGGTTAAGTAGTGTACCATATGTATTTCAATGAAATGTACATTTTTAATATTCAGTCTGTGTTGTTGACACTGCCCTTGATCTATGATGAATGATAGAATAGTTGATTATGTTAGGTCTAGTGTTGTTGAAAATGTAATACCATGCCATGGGCAATAGATTCATACGCTATTATTAAGCAGTCAGCATAGAAGTAACAATTTGATGGAAGCAAAGAAGCAATCCAATACTATTGTACTAATCAAGCAAATATAATATATTATACTGCTATACTTCTGGAAACCTATAATATGGTAAGCAGAAATAACCACAAAGAGGGGAAAAAGCAGGCACACAAAAGATTAGCTTAGGACTGTAAGCAGCTGAGATTATGCAATACCTTATGTAAATATGGATACTGACACAATGCTGGGATGAATGCCACACTTAGTACAGGGTCCGATTATAAATTACAGTATACTAATATGGATAAGAGCACAATGCTGACCACAACTAGTACAAGGTTGAATTATAAATTCCAGTATGTTAATACAGATAGGAGCACAATGATGGCATGGATACCACAGCTACAACATGGTTTGACTATACATTACAGTATGTTAATATTCACATGGTTCATAGGTTTATATTAGGCTAATGACCTCTGGGCATTTATGAGCCTCTGGGCCTTTATGAGCCTAGTAACACAACCCAAATGTATCCCACAGGTTATTGTGCCTTAGCAGTTATTTTAATTGGTGTTTGTTACTTAGGGCATGCTTTAATGGCTGACACTATTCATCAGAGACATATGTTTCAACCAGAGAAAAAATTAAATGTGCATGTTACTTTATTTGAGATCATTGTATGCACTTCTATGTCCAAGATTAGTCCTTAACCAGCACTCTGCTGAGATCACTTACTGAAGCTTCTTCAGTCAGGGCATTTACTGGGCACCATTTCCATTTATAGCAATTGTGTGACTTCCAAGGACATTATGGGGCAACTCTAGGACTTGGTCAGTTTTAGAAAGCATATTTGAGATTGGCGATGTAGTTATGAGGCACTGCTCTGGCACGGTAGCCAAGCAACAACAACATATGAAGGGTTGTTGTAAGGCAACACTCTAGAAAAGACATGACCCTAAAAGCTGTAATAAAATAAACAGACTCTTCTAGGTGGCTGTTTATATTGTGGTGTTATCTTACCTTTTCTCCATTATTCCTAATTTTTATATAGTTCTATATAATGCATTTTACCAATACTTTATTTTTAAAACTGCTGTATTTGCTATGAAACTGTTTGCTGAATACCTAGTTCTAAATGTAAATCTGTATACTCTGTTTTTTTCTAAGTTTTAGATTAGTCACTAGCCTCAGTTAATAAACAAATATTGTAGTAAGCCTGCTTCTTATTTCATAGGAAATATTAAGCAACAAATAAAAAAAAATGTTTAATACCTGCTTTGAGTGTTTGACTAATTTTGACTAATAGGTTTGAAGGCTCCACACTTATATAGAACTCATCGGATGCATTGTTTCTCCATAGCCTTTGCATTAGAGAGTCCTTAAGTGTAGAATGCAAATGCAGAATGAAGTGATTCAGCCATTATAATAAATATCTACAACAGTACTGCAAAAAAATCATGCACTGTTTACTAGAAAGCTGAGGCTGTCAAAATCTCTACCAAAATTATTAAGAAAAACAGTTAACACAAAAACAAGAATCTAGCAGACAATTTAAAAATCAAGAAGTTATGCCACTATTTTTTTTCCTGTTTAATTTTGAGTTTTGGCAAAAGAAACTTTACTTAGGAATTACTTAAAGAAAAAAAATCTTGAATTGCCTCTTTATTTATTGTTTGAATAGCATACATTACAAAAGGAAGACCCCTTCAGTGAGTATTTTTAGAGTTCCAGCTGAAAGTTTTCTTTCAAGGTCTGGCTTTAGTTTTCCATGGCATTTTAAGAACTGCTTTGGTGACCTTCACTATATAACAGCAATAGATAGACAAAGAAACTAAGGGCAGAACTCCAGCAGTTCATAGCATCAATCTACTTTGTTTGGCTGCCTTGCACTTTGCTGATCGATTTCCTACTCTATAATTTATTGATTGAAACATAAATAAATGTCAGCAATCATTTTTGCACTTACTGTGAATGTCCTGCAGTTTTGATGGGGGTGGGCACTTTCCTGGTTGCCTAGTAACAGCTGGATGCTTCATAGTGATAGACAACAATTTCACAGCAGTGGTCATCATGCTCTAGATGTGTTTACTGAGAGCAATTTTGTATCAGATTTAGCATGTAGGCTGATAGCTTTCTGAAAGTGTTTGTTGTGAGGGCTTGTCTCTTTGTTTAGTTCAAAACTTTTTTCCTTTGATATAGCTATTGAAATGCTTCATACTTAAAATTATACTGATTTTTTAGCAAAATATATATTGCAAGTTTTTTTTCAGAACTGTTCATTTAACACTGAACTGAATGAATGGGACACATTAGACAAATCAGTTGCAGTTGCAACCCAGGTAAAGAGCAATGCATTCAGTCTATCAGGGCTTCATATTATTTGTACTAATGTCATTTAGTTAGATGCGAGTTGAACACAAATGGTTGAAACATAATTTTTTTTTAAATTCATATTGCCAAAGTAATTTGATCAAAACTATTATGCTTTGAAATGTTCTGATATATGTAGACATGTAGAGCAAATTAAAATACTGCTCCAATCTGGTACCCCAGCTTACACTACATACTAACTCTCAGGTCACAGCACTTTGGAGTAAATAGAGTATTTCATATAATCACTGAATTTGAATTTGTCATTACCTCTAATGTACGGCAACCTTGGACTCGGTGTATACAGAGACCAGAAGGAGGTGGTGGTAAAGTCTCCTTACAAAAATATTGATTTTGTGTACTACCATTCAAATGATTTCCATCTAAAGAAAATTTCAATTAAGCAGTGTTTCATTCATTTGGATTTGACCATTTATTATTCCACCAAATAGTGAAAATGATACTGAGGTGTCAATGAGTTCTTCTGTACAATTGCAGCTAAGCGCAGTCTTATCTGTAAAATTTGAGTAACTTTTGCATTTGCAGCTCAGCATATAATCAAAGGCAAGAATTTCAAGATTATTTTTGAAATCTCAGTGAATGTGAACTTTATACCCTAATGCTAGTTGCTGTAGTGATGAGAAATATCCCTTTCTTCAAGTTTTTTTTTTAACTTAAAGCAGCTAAGATGTACAAGAAAATGCTACAGAGTCATAGAGACCCTTTCAGATATTTTATTTATTTACATTTGTTGACCGGGAAAATCTGACTGGACACCGGTCCTTTTTCAGTGGAGGCCCGGGGAGAAAAGCCTCATAATAAAAACAACAATTAATTATAAGTTACAAAAAGTATAGGTAGGTTTTGTTTAACAATAGTAGTAAACAGTTATAATTTAAAATAAAATTAAGTATTTAGTTAAATGGTACAACACATATTATTGGTGCCATAAAGACTAACAAGTATTTTAATAGCTGAGCCAGCAGCTATTACCCTTGAATAACAGTGGCTAGGATTACAGCTGAGATATAGGTTTACAAGCAATGTATTTGGCTGCAATGCAAAGGTAGTTAGAGGGGTGGAAGAAAGGAAGGATTAGAGAGGTTGGGGAAGAGATGTTGAGGTGTGTTACAGGGGCATGCCCAGTTCTCTTTTAGATGAGATTTTAGAGCAGACTTGAAGTTAGTACCTGATGACACAGAAGTTGTAGTGTGAGGAAGGGTATTCCATAATTGTGTTATGAAGTAGGAGAAGAGAGCTTCTCCAGCAGAGTTCCTGGTTCTAGTTACCTGTAATTGATTTTTGTTCCTGGAGCATAGTGGTCTGGTGGTATGATAGGGTTGGAGTAGATTTTGGAGGGAGGGGACTTTTAGAGGATGATTTAGTAGTTTGTGACGAGTGAGAGTCGGTACTGTTGAAGGAGATGAGGGAGTTCTAACCAGCCTAGTTCAGTAAGTGAGGTGCAATGGTGGCTACGGTAGTTTGTGCCAGTGGCAAACCTTGCTATTTTGTTGTAGCAAGCTTCAAGTTTACCTAACTCACTTTGCCTTAGGTTGGTAAATATTGGAGAGGTGTAGAGTAGGGTGGAGATAAGGTGGCTATTTGCAACTGAAATCTTGGTTGTTTTGGTGAAGAATTGCTTATTTCTGTATAAAGCTCCTAGTTTTTTGTGTACTTTTTTTATGATTATCGAGATGTGGATGTCAAACTTGAGGATGTTGTCAATTTCAACTCCAAGTAGTTTGGTGTGGTCTGTTGGGGGGTAATGGTGCTGCCATTGGCTTTAATATTAAATTGGTGGGTGTTTAGATTGTGTTTGGTGGGTTGGAAGATGAGGAGTTTTGTTTTGTTTGGGTTAAGTATTGTGCATCTGAAGCCAAGTTTTAATTGAGGAAAAGGATTCCTGTGTGGTCTTTTGAAGTTCAGGGAGGGAGTGGGCTGAGCAGATGATGGTGGAATCATCTGCATACTGTATGAGAGTGACCTGTTTGGTAGCAGAGGTTAGATTATTAGTGAATATGGAGAAGAGTAAGGGTCCGAGGATGGAGACAGGGAGTTGGGGCGATACATCATTATGCCAAACAATGGATTGATGGTGGTCAGTCAGGTAGGTCTGGAACCAGTTTGTGACAAATTGAGAGAAAGATACAGTAATGAGGACAGTGATGAGTTGTTTATGAGAGACCATGTTGAATGCTTTAGATAGGTCTAGGAAAGTTGCAGAGGTGAAATAACCATTGTTTTTATGTTGAAAGATTGTATTAGTGAAAGCAAGTAAGGCAGTGGTTGTGCTGTGGTATGGTCAGAAACCATGTTGTGTGTTAGATAGGAGGTTGTTAGTAAGGAGGTAGTTTAGAACTTGAGAGGGAATGCATCTCTCACGTATTTTTGATAGAGGAGACAGAATTGCTATGGGCCAGTAGTTGGTGAATTCTGTGGAGGGCCCACCTTTGTGGAGGGGGATAATGTGGGATATTTTCCATTGTGAAGGGACATAGCTTTCAGATAAAGATCTGTTAATTAGGATTGTGGGTAGGCTAGGGCTTCAGCTGCAATTTTAAGGTACTCAGTTGGGAGGTTGTCAGCTGCTAGTTTTGTGGGCTTTAGTTTCGATAAGAGTTTTTTTTATGTTGGAGTTAGGGATAGGAGAGAAAATGATTGCAGTGGGCAGGTTACTAGATGTAGTTGGAGGGGGTAGGGGAGAGGGGTTGTGTTGTTTTGCTAGTGATAGGATGGTTTGTGTGAAGTGAGTGTTGAAAGAGGTGGCAATGTTTTCAGAGGAGTTTGTTTTGTTTGGTGGAGGAGTTCCTACTTTTCCTGGGTGGAGGATGGAGTTGATGGTTGACCAGAATTGTTTAGGGTTGTTTTGGGTGAAGTTCAGGGCACACTGGTAATATAAAATTTTATCATGTTTTATTAATTTTTTGACTTTGTTACGTAATTGGCTTGTCCTTTTTCATTCATTTATTATTTTATTAAAGTGAAGTTCTTCGCTGTGGTTGTCCAGTTGTTGTTTTTTATGATATTTTGTTATGTAATTCACAGAATTTCTGTCTATCAGAGGGGTTTTTTGTCTTACGCCATTGATTCCAGGCTCTATCTCAGTTTTTCATTTCTGATCTAGTGGCTTTTTGTAGCCATGGGGAGGACTTGGCTTTAACTCTAGTAAATCTTGTGGGCACATGGGTCTTTAGGACTTTAAGGAAGGTGATTTTGAAAAATTGGACAGTGCCATCAAGGTTGAGGTATTTTAATGGAATCCAGTTGCAGTTTTTTTGGGGGCTGAGATGAAGTTGTCTGGGTTAAAGTTTACTTTATTACATATTTGCTGGTAGGTAATGGGTTTAGCCTGATATACGTGTTTTTTAAGTAGGAAAGTTGGGGTTTGATCACTGAGGCTATCTGGTAGGCAGCCAGCTATGTATGACTGGGGGCTCTTGCTGACTAGTATCCAGTCAAGAGTAGAATGCTTGTTGAAATTCTTATTTATTCTGGTGGGTGTCTGGATAAGTTGGAAAAAAAAACATGAAGATTTAGATGTTGGGCTGGATGGTGGTTGGAGCAGGACAGCCAGTCTATATTAAAATCACCTAATATTATGGTTTCTTGTGGAAGGTGATGATATACCCAGCCAAAGTAGTTTTCTAGTGGAGGGATATTGTTGCCAAATGGGAAGTAGCATCCTATTATGTTAATAGTCTTGTCTTGGTTTACTTTTAGGTTGGTATAGATTATTTCTTCTTTGTCAATTGGGGGGCGGTAAGTCTGGGATTTGAATATTAAGATTCTGTTTATACATTACAGCTACACCACCCCTTTTTTGTGCAACCGATCTTGTCTTAGGATATTGTAGCTTGAAGGGAGATTTGCTCACTGGTAATGTGAGGTTTGAGCCAGGTTTCTGTTAGAATGATAATATCAGGGGAGTATAAGTCTATGGTAGCATGGAGTTCATGGATTTTATTGGTTATACTTCTGATATTTAGGCTTAAGATAAGGACGTCAGTTGCTATCTTACTGGATATAATTTGATGGTGGATGAAGTTGTTAGGCTGACTATCAGTGGAGGAGTTGTGGGGTCTGGGGTTTGGGTGGATGTCCCCGCTGAGGGCAAGTATTGTTATGGCTGAGGACATTCGTTTTAGTAATGAGAAAACTAGTTTATGTTTTGGGGTAGCTTTTTGTTTGGGTGAAGTGGGTGATAAAGTAGGTTGAGGGATAGTTAGTAAGGCATTAGGGATGCTTTTTGTTTGTGTGGTGGAGGTAATAGTTTAAGTGGGTTGTGCATTGGGGTGTATTTGTTGTGAGAGGTGTATGAGTAGTGTGCTGGTGTGACATGAGTGGTGGTGACTGTAGTTTTGCAGTGGAAGTTGTTTAGTGGGGGTATAATGGTGTTTTGGTAAGATGTAATGTGTGCAAGAAGGATGCATGTAAAGAGTATAGTTAGTGTGTGTAGGATCATGGTACTCGAGGTGGGAGGTTGATGGTAGGCTGGAGGTGTGGATAGAGTTGGTGCTGCAGGTGTGGTTGGTTGAGATTGTAATGGGAGGGATGTTTGGCTAGAATAAGTGTAGGTGTGCTGGGGGAAGGTGGGATATTTGTTGTACATATCAGCTGGAACAAATTAAGAGGCTAATACAACTCAGCACTAGTGGACAGTATGTAAGGTAACCCCTTATTGCCAGACTCGCTTCAGTAAACCATAATTCTTTGCCTTTTCAATAAAATCCCTTTTTACTTTGAGTAAAGGGATGGATAGTATACAGGGAAATGGAAAACAAAATGAAGGAAGGCTATGTAGCTGTCCTTCTTGGCAAAATGCGTCACAATTATAGTAAAGGCTTACGCAGAAAAATGTATAAAAATGACCTGTGTCTTTAGCATTAAACTACTGGGTTAGAGTACACTAGCAATGGGACACAGGCTGTAAAGGAAAGTGGAAAGAGAAGTTGAGTGAACAGAAATTATACCTGGAAACCTTGAGGCAGCTTACCAGACCACAGTAGAAACAATCAGTTAACGTGTGGACAGTGGAGCAGTTAGAAATAGCAATTCCTAGAGGTAAGAGATTTACTCATGTAATAGCAACCTAACACATGCTGCTTTATTATGTCTATATAGTTTTGCAGCTCTTGATATTAGCAGTTGCTAAAAAGAGAGAAGAATGGAGGAATAAAGTTCAGGGGAAAGGGTAGGGGAGTCCAACGCTATTTGATCGAGTGAGTGAGTGTGCCACTTGACAAATAAGCACTAAAGTGTTTCACTATAGAAACGTGCCTAGTACAGCAGGAAGATTAATGAAACTTATAGGTTCCCTGCAGGTGAGATGAACACTTGTATTTCTTGTCATGAGGAAGCTACAAAGGGGTGAGAGATCCAGTTAAGCAGGGTTAGTCGGGTGTACTCACTGGGAAAACTGCAAACAGCAGCTGTAAGAGGAAAAATAAATAAAATGTTAGGCCAGGGGTTTTAGGAGGGACGTAGGACAGAAGATATATGATCACAAAGGAAGTGTCTCAGCATAGAAATAGCAGAACTAGACAGGGAGGATAGCAGACAGGGTTGTTAATAAAAAGGGATAGAGGGAATGAAGCAACAACAACGATGGGGGGAGGGTGAGAACGGAAAGTATGAGGCCCTAAGACAAGTATCAGAAATGAGGCAGAAGTAGAACGCAATATATACAGTAAATCAGTTTTACAAAATACAATCAATAGACATTGGTTACTGTAATCCCTTTAAGGGAGTGTATACAAGAAAAAAAAAACACACCAGCACAGTACATATCAGTTAACTTGGGAAAAAAATTTCCCTACAAGCAAAGCAGCTTAAGTAGACATAAACATGGCCGGCCTTAGGCATAGGCAAACTAGGCAACCACCTAGGGCACCGTACATTTTGGCCTCATAAAGGATGCAAATTGACTGACTTAACTTACTTAGTTTCTTTTACTACTTCTTCACTTTTCAGTTTCACCGCCCACGCCCATATTGTAGCATTTGCACCCTCCCCCACTTCCATAGTCCAAAGCACGATTCCACAGCAAATAGCATGGCCCCCTACTGTGTTCTTCCACCCCCCCCGCCACATCTATGTGATCGGTTTGGGCTTGCATGTTTCACCATGGACGTAATGGCATCGATGTCGGAGGTAAATAGTAAGAATTTTCCAACTTTTGTTATATCTGGTATTGGGGGAGGGGTCTTGAGTATGGGTTTTTATGAAGAGAAATGGAGACACCGAGAATTTTTTTCTGTTGGTGAGTTAGAAAGTAATTTAGAATATAGTCCGTTTTAGCTCACGTGTTGTGTTAAGGAGAGTAATTGTGTGGTTTTACTTATTCGTTAGCTTAACACGAGGGCAGGACTCCCTTGAAAGGAAAGCTTAACTGTCAGTAAAGAAGAAAGCAGTGGGTTTGAGCGTTCTGTAGAGTATGCCGTTTGTGTGCATTTGCGTGTGTATATATAATAGTGCATATATATAATAGTGTTGCTTTTGCTGTAGTGTAAATGTGTGATGGGTTGTTCGGGTCGACAGTGGTTGGACACTTTTTTTTTCGTTTTCTTCGATCAGTGTTATGTTGTGAAGATGGTGTTTATTTTTTGTTTTATTACAATTTTATTTTCTACTTTCCCGTGTTCGTTGGTGGAATCGTTGCCTCATCATTGCATCCAGCCTTTTGGTACCAGCGATGGCTTGTTCGGTATTTTGCTCCTCTTCGAGGTCATCTTGGCGAGGGGAATGTCAAGGGAAATTGACTTTTTTATTTTCTGTTACTGTGATTGCCAACATGTTTGTAAACTAATAATTTATACTCCTAGGTATCAAATTGGAGAAGGCCGGTTTTTGACAGCGATTATAAAATACCTGGATATTAGTGCTTAATCTATGCACGTTCGTGATAGCCTGCATTTATTTGTGCATAATCGTAGTTGGTTTGAGTTCACATTTATTACCTTTCTCATTTCTGGCTGATTACAGACCATCTTTCTTGACCACAGCTCGGGTTATTTGCAAGTGTGGTATGCTACCATAAGAGAAAAGTGCTTGCCCAAATTAGTCACCTCTTTTGACTGAGGGCAGCTGAGGTTGTAAAGAGTTTAACTGGGTCGGACAGGATCCTTCTCCTCTAATATTCCTATCCTGAATGGATAAGTGTTCAGGAGCATACATTAACCTTTCATGCTGCATGTGTGCTGACTGTATGGAGAAGTAGTGGCTTAATAACAGAGACTGAAAACTGCACTTAACATTACCTCTGGTGGCCCTTTCTCAAAGACGCACCACCCTGGATTACCCTGCTGATACAAGTCATAGTGATGCTAAAGCTGTACTTGTCCAATTCCATGGTGGGATGATTAAAGCATAGCAGGTGTAAAGTAAGAGAGCAGGTTTTAAACATAGACGTGTGTGGTTTTGAAGTCTATATTGTGTAGATAGATGGGCGTGCGTGTGTGAGGTACAGACGACTACTTTTTATGTTAGAAAAAAAAAAACATTTTAGCTCTACTTTTTATATGGCAGTTTGCAGTATCTTGGTAAGCAGAAAAGAGTTTGGGGTGAATTCTGGAGAATGTATTGGGAAAATTTCTTACCAGGGACATCAATTCTTATATTGTGTGGTGGGGGGGTGCAAACCCCACAAGTTGTTGTTGTTGCTGCTGCTTTCGAGTGCTGCACTAGGGTATGTGGTCTACACAGTTGAGTAGAAACTATAGTGAGGGGGAGCAAAGTCACTGTTTCCTCTTTGTAAACCCAAATCGGAAAAAAGTTATATGCATTTTGTTAGTGGAATCCAAATCGGAAAAAAGTTATATGCATTTTGTTAGTGGGATCTCGGTGTGCCCGTTTTAAGAGGGTGCTAGAGACAACCGACTTCGATGTATGCTATGACAGTAAATGTAGTATTTGAAGTTGCAGAATGGCTGTAGTACAGTGCCAGGTTTTCCTCAGAACCACGACTGGGTCAGCCTTTCTAATCAAACTAACCTCTGTTATGTGGGGGCAATCCAAAACACCTATGATTTTAGTGGTCATGAGGTTTTCTGTACTCTCTCTAAGAAATGCAGTGACTTGTGAAGTCACATGGACAAAATGTATGCGGCGAGTCAAAAGTAATACAATGAAAGTATATTTAGTGCTGTAATACTGCTGTAATTTTCTTTACTGTAACAATGTAAATAACTGCTATTTAATTCTTAGAATACATGCCATCTTAGATGGCACAGATGTTATGTGAGTACTGTATGTACTGTTCATCAGGAACTATGCTTGTATTAACCTTTCTTTTATACATACAACTACATACTACATAAAACTAAGGGTAATGCTGCTCAATGCCAGAAGTCTAAACCTCAAGATGCATGCACTCATGTCGCTCCTCAGTATGGAGAATATCGATATCTGTGCAGTAACGCCAGAAGTCTAAACCTCATGATGCATGCACACGAGTCTCTCCTCAGTATGGAGAATATCGATATCTGTGCAGTAACAGAAACCTGGTTCAAGGCTCCCGAGAGCTCCCCAGCACTAACAGGTTATACTTCATACCATGCTTTCCAGCCCCAAAACTCGGACTGAACCACAAAAGGAGGGGGAGTATCCATATTTATCAAAGATACCCACACCTCCAGGTTAGTGGCACTGCATGAAGCATTGGAGACCATCCATGTGCAACTAACAGTGGGCAAAACTGCCTTTCAGTTCACCCTCCCAAACACAGGAACCTCACTTGGCTTTCCTGAGAACACTGGAGAATATGAAGGTCTCTCCAAACACCATTATATTGAGTGACTTCAATTACCCAAACATTGATTGGGAAAACTACTCAAGCCCAAACACCCTCGCCCAACGGTTCCTAGAATTTATAAACTCAAATGCTATGGAACAACTGGTCACCACTCCCACAAGAGGGGAAAACATATTGGATCTGGTCATCACCAACATGGGGTCTCTATGCTCCACACCAGAGGTATACCCCTCATTGGTAAGATCAGACCATAAACAAATCTCACTGGACTTCCATATTCCATTCCCACCCCTAGCCAAGGAAACCACGGTGAAGAACTTCTCAAAAGCAAACTTCACACTTCTCAAAACTGAGGTGGAATCCTTCAAAGCCCCCAGGCCAGTGGAAAATATGGCCCAAAATGCAGAATCCTTTACAAAAGCATTCAATGGACACCTACAGGAATGCATGGAGCATGCTATCCCAAATAAAACCAAGACTCACTCCTCCAAAGGCAGGAGATCTGTCTGGTGGACCCTGGCCATAAATAAGCTATACAACAGAAGGAGAAAGCTACTACATGATAGAGCAAAATCCCAAAAAGGGAAGGCATCTCTGATCAGTACTAGCAAGAAACTACGATCCCTCATAAAATCATCTAAGGCCAGCTTCGAAAGAAAAATTGCACAAGACACTAAAGATAATTACACGGCCTTATTTATTTATGTCAGAAACCTGGGAGGCAACTCCCAGATATGCTCTGAGTTAGTGCAAAATGACAAAAAATACACTGAACCCACAGACATTGCCAACATCCTGGCAGAAAGGTTCAGTGCAAACTCCCCCCTTCCCCCCAAAAGAGCAAATGTCTATCCCAGCAGAGTGTAGCCTTCCAGAGATCACAGATGCACAGGTGAGAGCTGCCCTCTCCAAAGCAAAAAACACAGCATCAATGGGCATGCATACACTTGAGTTTTAATTTGTTCAAAATGCTGTTGTGTGCCACTGAGATATCACTCAAAGAATGCAGTCAGTATTGCCAAAGCTGAGTTTCTTAATGCTCCCTGAACTGCATTTTGTATTCAAACTTGTACTTTTAGTACCATAGAGTTACAGTGCAGTTTTTTTTATTTTTATGGTTTGAGTCTGTTTTCTCACACTGCACCGTTTTTGCTTTTTGTTGAGTTGCTAACACTCAGAAATTTTGTAACAAGCTGTTGAGATTCTGCTCTGCTTCGACAATGATGTTACTGATTGTTTTTGATGTAGACTTGCTGTACACGTGCTATATTTACTAAGTATGTGATATTTGTACACCACAGTGCCTGGCTATTTAGTTGTAATTTTCCTTTTGAAATTTTCTAGGGAAGTTAATCAGTGCAGTTACCTGAAAAGGTATTTGGTAGTGGTGGTAGGTTTCATAGATCACATGCTGCTGAAGTTAAAAATACCTATTGATTAAAACATAAATGAAAAAATAATTGAATTTACTTGGCATTCTTACATAGCAGACAAATAGCACTGTGTATCTGTGGGTCTGAGTGATGTTTTCAGACCTAATGTACAGCAGTAGCAGTGAACTTTGTAAACATGGGGTAGAAGATTTCATATTTCTACTGTGTGACTTTATAAAATATATCAAACAGGTGAATTTGTTTTCTATTTGTAGTACTCTGAGTGAATGTTCATTGTATCTCACAGCACTATTTCATATGCACTGGTTTATATATAAACTGATGACAACTTACCTTTTTAGCAGTGTTTTTGTCATTAATAAGCTCATTTATGCCTGTGGGCATGGCTCAAATGGGGGTGTTCCTTGACTATGGTGTGGGTGGGGCTTAAGGGGCACCACAGCACTACTTCGCCTAGGGCGCCATTTCAGCTAATGCCGACCCTGGACATAAGGCAGTAAGTAGAACACTGTATAGCAAGTAAAACCCTTTACAAAATGCACTCTAAAGCCCCTAGACTATTCTCTTCAGTACATTTACTGTAACTAACAAAGTAGATAGAGATCAGCCCCAAAAATACTTGCATAGAAAAGGAGTTACAGTAGTGCCCAGAAAAAACATACAGGTAATGCTTTAAACAGTGGCTGTGAAAATTGGTACTCAGGTTACAAAAACCTTATAGATACAGTTGGATGTTAAAGAATCTCACAACTGCAACTGAAAGAGGCAGACCACATGGCACAGTGTTAGCCCCCAGTATAACAAAAGCAGTATACAGACAATAAATAGTACAGAATGATCTAACAATAACAGCTTTACATATAACACTTAAGTGGCATGCACACTTAATTGTGGAGCAGAGGAAATTCCCTTCATAAGGATGAAAAGGCTGTTTGAAAATAGGGCCTGGTTTTGAGAGTGACTAAGTTACTTAAGAGAGGAAGTTAATCACAGGGGAGGGGGGAAATGCAGTCTAAGTAGGAGACAAAGGATGAAGGGAAATGTATTCAAAATACAGCAGCAATAGGACACAGGCTGTAAATGAAAGGGGAAAGAGAGGTTCAGTGAACAGAAATGATCTCTGGAAAACCTGAGGCAACTTGCCAGACCCAGTAGAAGCAATCAGTTAAAGTGTGCCTCAAGACAGTGGAGCAGTTAAGAGTAGCAATTCCTAGAGGTAAGAAATTTACACATGTAATAGCAACCTAACACATGCTGCTTTATTAGGTCTGTATAGTTTTGCAGCTCTTGATATTAGCAGTTGCTAAAAAGAGAGAAGAATGAACGGATAAAGTTCAGGGCAAAGGCTAGGGGAGTCCAACACTATTTGACTGAGTGAGTGACCATGCCACTTGACAAATAAGTGCTAAAGTGTTTCACTATAGAAACTTGCCTAGTACAGCAGGAAGATTAATTAAACTAATAGGTCCCCTGCAGGTGAGATGAACACTTGTATTTCTTGCTACGAGGAAGCTGCAAAGGGGTGAGAGATCCAGTTCAGGGTTAGTCGGGTGTACTCACTTGGAAAAATGTGAACAGCAGCTAGTTCAGCAGGAAGATTAATGAAACTAATAGGGCCCCTGCAGGTGAGATGAATGCTTGTATTTTTTGCCATGAGAAAGCTGCAGAGTGGTGAGAGATCCAGTTAAGCAGGGTTAGTTGGGTGTACTCACTGGGAAAAATGCAAACAGCAGTTAGGGAGCAGAGGAAATTCCCTTCATAAGGATGAAAAAGCTGTTTGAAAATGGTACCAGTTGTTGAGAGTGACTAGGTATCCAGTTGTTAAATCCAGTTTTTGAATGCTGACATCTTTATTAATTCTGATGAGTGATTTTATTGCAATTTTTATTTTGCTTTTGTTTATTAGGTTTGTGCAACTGGATTTAATCAAAAAATCCTTTTCAGTGGAGGCCTGGGACGAAAAGCTGCAACATATTACAAACATTTTTAAGCAGACATCCACTAATAAACATGAACAAACAGTAAAGAATGTACATTACCAATTGCATATACATTTGCTAATTTGATTGCATTCCTATGAAAGTAGAGGGAGCTATTACTGTGTAAAAGAAGCTTATGTGTTAGAAGATGTTTAAAACTTGGCATTTGAAAAGACGTATTATAGTGTTTGTCAGACAGACAACAGAGCATGTGATTAATGCTTAGAAATTGTTAATATTGGTGTTAAGAGGTGGGATTGTAAAACAGATTCAGAGAACAGTTTATGTATGGTTATTATAAATTTCTATTAGAAGTATAGAGAGGCGGGGGTGAACAGTGTCACAAAATAATGTACATAACTGGGAAATGCTAGCAAAAATGCTCAGGTACTGGTGAAAACTGGTTGTGAGACATTGGATTTTAAATGGAAAAGAATGGTTTGATGATATGGCAAGCTGAATATAACAGTGGTATTTAATCCAGACATAGACAAGAGCAAATCTTTTGATTTGATAGGTGAAGTTTTAGTTTTGTTTTAAATGAGTTTGCATTTTGAAAGGATTTCAATCATAGTAGGATGTGGTTCCATAGTTTAGCTACACGATTTGAATATAGAGAGTCACCTGCAGTATCAGATCATTTGTTATAATGATTAGTGACTTTTTTCTAGAGCATAACATTATGTTGGGGGAGTAGTGTTGTATTAAGTTGTTAACGGCTGGTCAACTGTCTGGCTTATAAAGAAGTCTGTGTTTTGTCATAAGCTGAGAGAGAGATATAGGTGATGTGGTAGGTCTAACCCATTTAATTCTCTGAGGGCTAAGCAGTGGTGCATTCTTTAAATTTGGCTATTTCATTATACCATTGCTCAAGTTTGGAGAGGTGACTTTTCTAACAGTGTTTACAGTTTTTCAGTTGATAAACATTATAACTGTCAGTTCTGTTAGAAATCAGCTGCTTTAAGTTATATTCTTTGTCTTTGTTAATAAGATGTGTCTGTGAGATGATCAAGATATAACTCAAATGTTATATTTCATGGGGTTGTGGATAAATTATGCTACTCCTACCCAAACTAATTCTTCTGTGTCTTAGGGTATTTTGATCATGGTTTTGGGAAGTCTGTAAGATTTTGTGAAGTCAGAGTCTTATGTCAGTTTATTATGTTTTAAGTATATATGTTCAGTTTTCGGAATGTTATGAAATGTTGTGGGCTGTGGTAAAAAGTATATTTGTAAGGAGTAACTGTCACGTTGAATTCTGTGTTACAGGCTGTGTTGTAAGTTAGTGTGGTGTTCATTGTTTGCAGATTGTGGTTTGTGTTCTGTGTTGATGTTAGAGCTCAGACAATACTGTACACTGCTTACTAAAAGAGACACAGAACAGGCTTTCCACCTACTGATGCCTATGTGTTTTTTTTTTAATTTCTAAGTATAATAGGAATCTTTGAAACCATCCTGTGTAAAAGCATGGACAATAAAGTGTGCAATCATTAAAATTAATTTTGGATGCATTCTTTCATTGAAATAACATATTCCCAATAGCAGGCATTACATGAACCCAGAATTGCAATCAGTACAATTTAATTGTAGTTCTTTGGCAGATAGTTATTGACTGGTCATTTTGCCTAGTCAACACACCTTTTTTGTCTCATGGATAATTAGAAATTCTTTGCTACCCAATTTTTCCATCCAGGTTGATTTTGTTCATTTGTATACCACAAGTTCTTGAAATACAGTACTTGTTTTGACTTTACAGCATGCTCTGTAATAGTATTCTGTCTCTAGAACTGTTAGAAAAAAAGGACTTACTAACATCACCCTCAGCTCGTACTTCGTCTGTTGGTGTGTTTAACCCTCCATTCTTGAATTAATGCTGCCATTAATATGCTGCCCTCATGTAAACTTCATGATGTAGATTAATGTTTTCTATCTTATGTTTCTCTTTCATGGTTTACATTTTAATTTCCCTTAGGTTCTACCTATTACCCTTGCTGCTGGAGAGAATGTGGCCAAAATACTAGTTTGATAGCAGCAGAAATCCATAGCTCTGCTTAGATTTTAATATCCTGACAAGAAATATACTTTAATTTTTAGAAAATTCTATCTGAAAGTATACTAAAAGATAGATTAACATATACTCTTTATTATTATCTACAAGTTAATACATAGTCAAGAGATTTTTTTTAATTATTCCTGTCAAGAAGTTTTCTACTAGAGATCTCAACATGAGCAATTCAAAGAACCCACACCAGGAGATTGCAGTGAAGAAAGAATTACATCTTATAATAACAAACATGCAAGAACTGTCACTAAAAATGGACAAATTTGAAAACAAAATGGATATTATCAAACAAGAATGCAATAAACAACTGGAACTTCTAAATGGAATAGTCAAGAAACAATCTGAACAGATTCTTGCCTTAGTGGAAACAGTAACTGACCTGGATACTAGAGAGACAGAAAATGAACATCACAATGAATTTCTTCTGAAACAAAACACCAGGCTGATTGAAAAACTGGAAGACCTTGAAAGTAGATCAAGGAGGAATAACATAAGAATATATGGACTTCCTGAGAAAGAAGAGGGTGCTAACATGATTCAATTCCTCAATAACTGGTTTTCATCAGCACTAAACATGCCTGAATCCCTCTCTTTTGAAATTTAGAGGGCTCATCGGTCCCTGGCAAATCCAGCTTCATCTCTGAGTTCATCTAACCCCAGGTCTATAATAGTATTTCTTTCCTCACAAGACAAGGACTTAGTACTGAAATCAGCTTGGACTAATTCCCCTATCAAGATAGGTAAAAAAGTTATTAATTTTGACAATGACTACACCTCTACAGTCATATCCAGAAGAACGGAGTGTGTTCCTCTAATTAAGTCCTTGAAAAAAGCCAATATTAAAGCTCAAATTCTTTTTCCTGCAAGAATAAAAATCACCTTGCCAGAAGGAGTGAAGATATTTGATTCCCTACAAGAAGCAGTAGAATGTATCCAAAAGAAGAAAATATTGTCGGACATAGAAGAAATGGAATGGTTATCCCAGAGTTTGAAGAGACAGGCAACAAAAAATGGATGGTCTGTGAAGGAAGGAGCAAACAAAACTAAGAAACTAAAGGACAAATGAATACATTCCTTCTAATTTTAAATGCTTTGTTTTATGAATCATAATATATTTGATTCTGGAAAATCTCTGTACTGTAAGATAATGTGAATCATCTTTATTATTAACTTTCTCTTTTCCTTTCTATAGCTACTTCTTCTAATTACATATAGTACTAAGTATTTAAATAACATTCTCTCTTCTTTCTTCCTATCCCTTTTTATTACTAATCTTCATTTTCTCTCTTTTCCCCACTATAAGTACTTTACATACTTTTCCCTTTTAAATAGCTACAAATGATATATGTCTTCTCATTCTTCAGTAATAGTATAATTTAAATTAATACCAAAGTACGTTTTTTCTAGTGGGTCAGTGGTGGGGTAACAATATGTTTCTGATTAGTGTTTCTAACTTGATGTTTTAGACTCTTTGTTTAGACACATATAGACATTTATACTAGGATCTTTTTTCCCTCTGGTCTGGTTAATTGGTGGGTCAGTGATTGAAATGTTATAAAATGATTTCTGATTTGAGGCAGCTGTTGTTACTTCTAAATAGCTGTTTTTATATGAGAGGGTTAACTTTTTCATGATGTTGATGTTTTGTGAGGAAACTGGTGGTCTGTGTGACTGTTCTCATTGTGGAGATTCATGACATGCACTGACAAGGCAGCTTGAGTTTTTTTTTTTTTTTTTGCTTTCTGTAAACTCTAAAAGCTTCAAGATTTGATTCCCCACTGAAAATGCTTTTTTTCCTCACTAGAGACAACCTCTGCTGTGCATGAGCCTATTTAGATACTTTTTGACAAGTTTATGAAGCTGCAGCTTGAGGAAACAACAGTGATGACATCACTTGACCTTTTGCACTTGTTAAATGTCTGTATTTAGAATTCTTTTCTCTTGAAATTCTGTTATCCTTCACTTAGATACTTTAAATGGTAAATAATTAGTTCTGATAAAAGTGTTTAATTCTTTTGAAACACCCATGTTCTTTTATAGATGCATACATTCTGCAGATTCAATGACAATTTTAGTAACTAAAAGACATCAAATGAACTAGGAGCTGCATTAGAAAACTCATTATGCATATTAACATCGGACTTATGTTATATAACTAAACCTTTAGTAACTAAACAGAGGGTTGTGAGGCTTTTTTGTAATATATATTTATTCAACAGATCCTTACATGAAAAATGTTAGATAGATGACTGACAAAATGGTTAAAACATCTGATGTTTCTTGAAAAGTCGTGGAAATATTGACAATCTTCTTAACCTTCAGCTTCTAATGTTTATACATACTTTGATCTTATGTGTATTTCTGACATATCTACTTATCAGGGGTGCTGTTATTATATGTGACATATTCATATAGCTTCAGTTATATTGGACACTCTCATTTTAATGTATATTTCATGGACTCAGATTCCTTTAGTTGCTTTCATAATGCTTTTCTTTTTTGTTTTTATACTATATTCTAAGCAGAAATGGATAATTTGTGTCTTTTGGTGTTGGACAGGTGGTGGATGGATGGTTTAGTTAAGTTTTTAACTAAACCAGAAACTTTATGTTTTATGTATGTGTTTGTAAATAGTTTTGGGGTTTTGAAAGTGGTGCTTAATATAAGTTATACATCCATGATAAGTAAATTTTCAGTAGATTTCAAGTCAACACAGAAGAAATGTATTTCAGTAAGTAACAACATACACATTATAGTCAATGGCTTCTAAATGTTTACCATTAAATATTAATGATTTGAACAATAATGCCAAAAGAGCTGGGTTGCTTAAATATATCAAAATGCATAAAGCCCAGATAATCTTTTTACAGGAAACCCATCTATTAAAAAAGAACTACAAACATATTTATTTAATGGCTATAGCATTCTGGCTGACTCATGTTTTAAGACTAAGAGAAGGGACATTCTTATTCTATGGAAAAATTTTTATACTATGCTAAGAATTATAGATACAATTTCAGATAAAGATGGCATGCTAAGCATGGTTATTTTTGAAATCAATAGGAAGTATTATACTTTGATTAATACATACTGGATACCAGGACTAAGTACTAAATATGTTGACAAATATCTGGACCTGATTACTTTAAATGTAAAAGGGGAAATTATAGCAACAGGTGATTGTAACTGCCTATTATCAGGTAATGCTACTTCTAAAAATGGTAAAATAAAACTAACATCTCAAGCCAAGAAGTTAAATAACTTTACAAACCAGATGAACCTTAAAGATATACATGGTCTAAGAGAACATTATCCCTTATTCTATACTCACTATTCATATTGGTTTGGTACACAAACAGACATTGATAAGGTCTTTGTATCAAATAATATATACACAAAAATAAGTGACATATCTATAATGACTTGTCCACTTTCATACCATAATGCTATAAACTTCCCATTAAATATGCATACAGATTATTTAAGATTTCTGTAGAGAATTCCTGCTTACATAACTAAATTAAAAGACTTTAGAGAATGAATAATGAAAGAAATAGACATGTTTAATAGACATGTTTATGGAAACAAATGATAATGGTGAAGTGACTGATATTATACTATGGGATACCTTTAAAGTTTACATATATGGTAGAATAAAATCTTGGTACCTTAAAAAAAGGAAAGAGTGGGACAAAGAACTTTTAGACTTACTTAAAAATAGACATGATAAAAATGGACACAAAACCAAATAAAGTAACACATAATGAAATTACTAAGTTAAATAAAAATACTTAGAAGTTCTGAATCATAAGGTAGCCATAAACCTGGAAAATTTGAAATTACAACCTTGTGCTGTAAATCCTAAATATCTACATAAAACAGCAGTAAGGTCCAGAAAACAAAATAACAAAATCTTATTAATGAGATTAAATATAAATGTGATGGTTCAGTTAAGAATACATCTAACTTAATGGACATATTAGAAGTGTTCAAAAACTACTATAAAGATATAAATAATAACACACCACTTTTGGAGACAGATAATGTAATAAATACTTTTATTCAAGAAAATATAACTACTAAGATGTTGATGCAACAAAATAACATAGTAAATAAACAAATAACACTAAGAGAAGAAAAAGAGCAAATAAAAAATTTAAAAGATAAAATTCCAGGACTGGATGGAATAATTCCTGAACTATTTAAGATTTTTCCTGAATATATAATAAAGAAAATGATGAGTGCCTTTACCATGGTTAAGTACTCCCATCATGGAAATATTCAATTATCTCCCCCATTTTAAAACAAGGTAAGGACCCCAAATCTTCTGATTCATATAGGCCAATTTCGTTACTAAACACTTATTATAAAATTTCCATGACAATATTAGCTAATAGGATAAAGAAAATATTAAGTATTCTAATACATAATGATCAGACAAGGTTATTTCTTCATAGAAAAGTGCAAGATAACATTATTAAATTACTATCATTAATAGACATAGCATGCAAATACAAAAAACAACTATTATCAGCCTAGACATAGAAAAGGCTTTCGATTCTATTAGTTGGTCTTATCTACAAAGAATTCTGATTGGTTTTGAATTCTTTTCAGATTTTGTCAACTTATTAATGAAAATTTATAGTGGGTCACAAGCTTATGTGAAAATCGGAACATATCTATCCTCACCACTAGAAATCTTCAAGGGAACTAGACAAGGTTGTCCTTTGTCACCATTATTGTTTGCTTTTTAATGAAACTTTTTTCTACATATATCAGAAACAAGCAAAATATAAAAGGCTTTCAAGTTAATAAGGACTATTGTCCTAAGATACAATTATTTGCTGATGATATGTTAACATTGGGTGATATTGATGGTTATTTGCATGATGTTATAAATACCTAAGCAAGTTTGAAAGAATTTCAGGGCTTAAATTTAATCATAATAAATCCAAAACATTACTAATTAACAAAAAGATCAACAAAAACCTAAGAGAGAATAGCCTGTTTAATTGGGAGAATGAAGTATTAGAATATTTGGGTGTCAGTATAAAGAGAACATGGAAAGAGTCTGTTAAACCAAACTGCAATAATTTAATAACCACCATTAGTGAACTAATCAAAAGATGGAATAAAATGTTCTTCACAATGGAGGATAGGCTCTCTTTAATTAAAATGATAATTTTACCTAAAATTTTGTTTTATATACAGTCATTGATACTACCTCCTCCCAAAAAACATATTTAAAAAATTAGATTCCATGCTACTTAAATTTTTATGGTTCCCCTAGGATTACATATAAATGGTACATTAGAGCGTGGAACAGTAATGGGATAGCATTCTCTAGGTTAGATCTTTATTCCAGATCAGTTATAATTAATGTAATGTTACACTGGATTTGATCTACCTATATATCTGGCTGAAAAATAATACATGAGATTCATATAACTGATGTCAGATCTATAGAAAATCAATTTAAGGAACAATACAGAATAAGTAGAGTTCATTGGCTTTTACGTGAATTTTATTTATTTAATAAGAAGTTTGATCATTTTTCTTATGGCATTAATCATATATTTAATAACTTTAAAAATATAATTGATTGTAATTACATTAAACAATTCCTATTTCTTATATTCCCTATAACACACTCCCCCTGATTGCCTAGATTATTTCAACATCAATGCGATGCAAAAATTAAAGGAAAATAACTTGATATTCTGGCATCAGTTTATGGAAAATAAGAGTATTACACCATTAAACTCCCTTTTATGTAGATTTGATAATAGTCAAGACAGTTGGTTGTTTATACACTCATTACCGCAGTTTATAGAAAACAAAATGAGAGTATCAATCAACCTAGAGACTGAATCTATACCTAGTTTGATCCAGCTTTTTATTAGGTGTCTTGAAAAGACAGATGATCAAAATAAATATCTCACCTATCTATAAGATACGACATTCTAAAGTTTGACTCAGATTTTTGGAATTATTATGTAAAGATTAATGGAGAAAAAAATATGATGAATCCAAAAAACTGTTATTGAAATCTACGTATAGTACATCTTCTTCATTATATTGGAGATTGTATACATGGAAATTTATGAATAGGCGTTTCTATACTCCACATAAAATAAATCTTATACTCAAAAATGGTGAAAGTAAATGTTGGAAATGTGATGAATTACTAGAGGCCAACTGGGTTCAGATTTTCATTGAATGCAGAAATGTTGTTCAACACTGGGACAGACTTCAGATATTTTGTAAAGGCTTTATGGTCTGATAACTGTCATATTTCTGACTCACTAATCCTATTCAATGATCCTATATCTAATGGAAGGGTCTATATTAGAACATCGAAGTTTCAAAACTTTGAATGTTCTAATATCGAACCCTATTCAGTGAAAGCTGAAAACATCGAACATACAGAATAGCAAATTTTTTCCTAGGGAAAAAATTTGCTATCCTAAAACACATACACACAACACAAGCACACCAAACAAACAGCAATCCACACACATACACCTAAAATCTTACACCTAACCCCACACTAAACTATACACACACCACTAACTATCCACTTACCTTAACCCAAACCCTAACCCTAAGGTCCGTCACTATCGCACACTCACCTCACCTGCACCTTAACCATAACTCACCTACACCCTAACCCTCATGTCCACACAGTTGCACACTTACCTGACTCACGCCCTAACCCTAACTCACCTAACCTGCCCTAACCCTCATGTCCACACAATCGCACACATACCTAACCCATGCCCTAACCCTAACTCACCTAATCCGCCCTAACCCTCACTCACCTAACCCTCCCTAACCCTCACACCCACACAATCGCACACATACCTAACCCACACGCTAACCCTAACTAACCTAACCCACACTCAATCGCACACTTACCTGAACCCGACCCGTAACTTTCCACCACAGCACTGGAAATACCGAAGCAAAAGAAACGGACAACCAAATTTTTTCCCTTGGAAAAAATTTGGTTTTCTGTTGCTTCAATATTTTCAGCTTTCACTGAATAGGGTTCGATATTAGAACATTCGAAGTTTTGAAACTTCGATGTTCTAATATAGACCCCTAATGGAATACCTAAATCTCAGATTCACTTACTCTGGTCAATTCTTGCAATTGCCAGAAAAGTTATTACTTTGAACTAGAAAAGTAAATAAGATTTGATGTTTAAAGAATTTATTAATTTAACAAAAGTTGTCTGTAAAAATGAACTGCAAACCATTTGTTGTAGAACTCATAACATAACTCATAAAAAATAGCATGGCAAAAATTGGAAAACCTTTTGAACAAATGCTGATAACTTCTCATGGATAAAATGATTGTTTATCATGGACGAATGTAAATATTGTAAATAGTTTTTTTGTTGTTTTTTATTGTATTTGTTATATGTACATTTGCATATGTTTATAATGAAAACAAAATAAAAATGTTTTTGGAAAGCTTTGCTGTGCACATCCTGTTACCCCTCTTCATAACACTTCTGTTGTGTCACACTCATCATCAATGGAGTCTCCAGATCTATACACTATGCTCCAGTTGAGGTCTCATAGAGTGCCTATGAGTAATTCTAGTCATTTATCCCAGGATGTTTAAGATTTCCCTGATTCCTTTTTTGATCGAACTGCTTATATTTCGATCTTAGATGTTAGTAAAGTGAGACTTCTTTGCATTTTAATTTTCAGCAGCTGGTCCTTAATATGTGTCATCCTCATTTTTTTTTACTTTTTGAGCTACTGTATTGCATTTGGCAATAAAAGTAAGTTGATATGCATTTGAGTGTTTCTCTAACTTTGTCACTTATTCTCTTCACATCATAACTACACCGGATTCAGTGCTGACTCTGCTGCATATTTGTTTTTTTTTCTTTGTGCATTTCCCTACATCATGCTTACAGTACTGCTATCCAGTGCCCCCTTGTCTATGCCAGGCCTACTAACTACTACAACCCCCCTGAACTTAGTCAGTATCCTGCTGGAGCTGGTCATAGAACCTAAGGGTGTCCTGGGAGTCCTGCCCATCCATATTCCATTCAGGGGGATTTTTCTGTTATTTCCTACCCAATTTCCTTGCCCCTTCCCTGCATTTGATGACTTTATCCTAGGGCTACTCCAGTCATTGGACTATGCCTGCTCTTAGGGAATGTCAGAATGGACTTGTGTTATTCATGGAATATATTAAGTGGTTTATTCTAGATGTGTAAATCCAGAGTTTCCAAGACATGTATTGCAAGTTGTCAGACATCTGTGTTTTGTTTGTGTAACTGGGTTTGAGTTCAAAGATATTTCAAATAGCGTTGTTTATAGTAAGGGAAGTTGTGTATGCCACATGAAAAGATAAGAAGTTTCATGAGAGTGTAATGAAAATTGTGACTGGTAGTGTGCTGTTTTCTGTAAGAGTCATGATACCCTTTGGTCATTGACAGTAATGAACCTGAAGCTAGATTGTGGTAGTCGAGGGTGTGAGCTCAGGATGCAAGGCTTCCCACATAAAAGTGTGCGTGTGCATTTGTGTGTGTGAATGCATCCTGTTTGCATTACTATATGATATGTATATGAATGACTGGTTGCACACATGTGCCAGATATTTCCATGTTCTGGATTATGTTGGAGAGCTCAGACTATGTGTGTAAATGCATGCTGTTTGCATTACTATATGATATGTATATGAACGACTGGTTGCATGCATGTGCCAGGTATTTCCATGTTCTGGATTATGTTGGAGAGCTCAGACTATGTGTGTAAATGCATGCTGTTTGCATTACTATATGATATATGTGCCAGGTATTTCCATATTCTGGATTATACTGGAGAGCTGAGACTATGTGTGTAAATGCATGCTGTTTGCATTACTATATGATATGTATATGAACAACTAGTTGCATGCATGTGCCAGTTATGCTGGAGAGCTCAGACTATGTGTGTAAATGCATGCTGTTTGCATTACTATATGATATATATATATGAATGACTGGTTGCATGCATGTGCCAGGTATTTGCATGTTCTGGATTATGTTGGAGAACTCAGACTATGTGTGTAAATGCATGCTGTTTGCATTACTATATGCTATGTATATGAATGACTGGTTGCATGCATGTGTCAGGTATTTCCATGTTCTGGATTATACTGGAGAGCTGGAGAGCTCAGACTATGTGTGCAAATACATGCTGTTTGCATTACTATATGATATGTATATGAATGACTGGTTGCACACATGTGCCAGATATTTCCATGTTCTGGATTATGTTGAAGAGCTCAGACTATGTGTGTAAATGCATGCTGTTTGCATTACTATATGATATGTATATGAACGACTGGTTGCATGCATGTGCCAGGTATTTGCATGTTCTGGATTATGTTGGAGAGCTCAGACTATGTGTGTAAATGCATGCTGTTTACATTACTATATGATATGTATATGAATGACTGGTTGCATGCATGTGCCAGGTATTTCCTTGTTTTGGATTATGTTGGAGAACTCAGACTATGTGTGTAAATGCATGCTGTTTGCATTACTATATGCTATGTATATGAATGACTTGTTGCATGCATGTGTCAGGTATTTCCATGTTCTGGATTATGCTGGAGAGCTCAGAGTGGAATGATGATTATAGCAACAGTCATATTTTTAAAAAGGAATTTATACCATCCAGTTTTTAAGATGTCTGTTATATCAACATTGAGGTCACTCCTACATCTTGAGTTATTATCATGTTCTGCTAGTTTATCTCCTTCTATTTCATGAATACTGAATAGAAATACAGGCTGATTGTGTTTGTTTTATTGTTTTCAAACTCTGCTCAGCTTCTCTCCCTTCATTAATTCTGAAAGCACCCCTTCATTTTTCTTTGCTCACTAATATGCCTTGAAACATTTTTGAAACAGATGATAATACAGAGTGAAAATATCGGCTATAAATATCTGAATAAAAAAATACATAAACATGAAGAAGAAAACACTAGTTCCTAAACCAGGTTTTAACGGAAGGGTAAAAACATGTTGATGGAGTGTTCATTTTAATTCAAACATACAATGTACAATGGTAAGTCTCTGTTATTTAAAAAGGTTTTCAGTACTTTCTTGTGTCTGTAATACCATGTGACCTTTTATCTTCTGAGAAAGAATTCAAAATATGACCATGTAGCAAAAATCCCTTATTACTGTTGTTAATATTTGTTTTCAGAAGGGATCTGGAAATTATCTATAAACATACTTTAAAAATTGTCATGGCCATTGAGAAAGACAGACATGTTCCTCCTTTGTGATAAGCAGCTCTACTCCGTGGACTGCAAGCATGTTTAAATCCAGGAGCCAGTTAAGTAAACCAATAGCCTGTTTTTGAGAATTTGCTGGAAGAAGGCATTACAGTTCAAGGAAGTAACAAGTTAACTACAGCTTTATTCACATTGGAGCAGAAATATTCCATAGGTATTGGGAAACACTTCATTTTATAGCATGCTATAACATATTTATCCCCTGTTAATCAAGTAATTAATATTACAACCCCAAGTCATGTCTGTCTTAAACCATAATCCTAAGTATTATATAGACAGTTATGCTGATTTCTGATTCTTACTGTAACATTATGTATCCAAGCATTTGACATTTAACATGAGTCCTAATTACTTATGCAAATAATTGTCATTAGTTGAGAACACAAAATTCTAAAATAATATATTTAGCTTGTAGTCTTTAAATGGTGCTCAGCAGTTTTCTTTGAAATAATAACATTTATAAACCGATTATAAGTGTTCCAGGTATTTTGTTGTGAAAGACGCAAAGTTTTATTCATTCCTCACCTGTTACTGCAAAACATTTCATTAAAGTCATGTAATTTCCTTGGCAACCATTCCAAAAGTAATAGTTTTAACTTTAGAGTCCCGTGAGCCAAAGGTTTCAATACCTATTTGTTTGAGGTTGTTTCTAGAATTTTATCAAAAGGAGTTAAGTTTTCTGAGTGAAGTATCTTAAAACAAATGAGGCAAACAGCAAACATACATGGCATGTGGTAAGGAGCCTCCTTGCTTTTTTCAGACACAGACAATACTGATTTTGAGGCAGCAATGGTAAATGGGATTTATAGATCTTACTGAGAGTGGTGTTTATAAAATACTAGTATTAAGCACATAGTTTGATTTAATACTGTGCAGCCCATAATCTAAATTCAGAAGTGTCAGTTTAACATAAGACGCTCTTTTAGACTGTAATGTGAACAAGTCATTGAGCTTATAGCTCAGTTTCAGGTAACTTATCAACCGACTCAGTTTTAACCTGTTATTTAAAAGACATGCAATTAAAAAAAAATGAATACATATAGACAATTATGGCCAGGTTGCTGTGTATTTCACACCAGGTCTGGAAATTTGACCAAATCGTATGACATAGAAATTAGAATAAGGTCTAGCAACTGGGACAGTCTCTGCTGAATGTTCAACTTTATGGACATGAGGAACATCATCAGTTATGAAAGTAGAAGTTAAGACACATTCTGTAACAGAAACATTCCCCCAGATTCTCTATGCCTTGCACGGCATGCAAGATCGGTGTAGGAGCTCTAGCAGGCAATATGTCTGCCTTGAGATCCAAGAACAGCCTACAGGGGCGTGTATGAAAGCCCCTGCAGTAGTCCTGCATGGACTAAGCCCCTGTATGCAAGTCACCCCATTTGCAGGGGAAATCCATGCAAATGAGGTGATTTTGTGATCCAGGAAGCTTGCAACTGGCCGTGCAGGACTAATGCAATCTGCAGAAATGTACTCTGTTAGTAACCGAGTACATTTCTGCAAACTCCAAAACAGAGCTGTGACAGCTCCAAATAAAGGTTGCATATCAATTAGTAAGCATGCCAATGGCCAAGTATAAGGCCATTGGCATTGCAAACAGGCAAAAACATGAAAAAATCATCTTTTATTTTTTTTAGCCGATCTCGGCTGTTTAAGCGTAGGACAGTGGCGAGCAAACAGGATTGGGGGGAAATAACAAAATAAACCTAAATTAAGCATTCTAACTAAAATCAGTATTCTGCCATGCAAGTCAATGGCAAGCAGAAGACAACATGGCCAGTGAGTAGTGGTTGCTAAGGGGGGAGGCTCAGTGTGAGACATGTAACTATGCATTAGCAGGCAATCCTATGCAAATGATGGGAATGATAGTGAATCCCAGTTTTCCCCAGCATGTTAGTCAGGTCCCAACAGTGTAAGAGTAGGAATAGCTTGGTGCAAGCCAAGGAGTTAGGTGACATCATGGGGTGGGTGTCAGGCATACTGTAAGTGGATTGGAGCCCTGTGGTTTGGGTTTGCTCCTAGCTTAGCACAGCTAAGCTAGGGGGTGTGTCTGAAACTGCCTAGCACTTTGTACATTGCCTAAGTAGGTGTGCGCACTATGCACTGGGTTTTAAAGGAAGAAAAAAAAGTTAAACCAGGAAATAGCAGCTCTGTGCACATTTGAGAACTCTGTTTGCACGGTGCACCCCTGGGCTTAAATAGGAAGGCAATGAGAAGGGAAAACAGCAGTAGGATGGTAATCAAGGAGAACTAGCACAGCTGGCAGGTGAATTGTATCAGAATCAGCCAATTACACAGGCTGCAGACCAGCCCAGCCCAGAACACTTCTATAAACTATGGAAACACCTTCCCCTCTGGTTTTTCCCACACTCTACACCACCAGTGTAAACAAGCGGGGAACTTTTAACACTCACAACAGCAAAATGATAAGGGCTGCTATAGCTATCATACAACAACTTGTGGATGAGGCTGAGGGTGGTGAGGATGTGAATGCTGTTGAACAACCCACAGTGAGGAGACGGAGAAGAGTGTACAGACCCAGGGTAACCTACCAGGGGCTACATGAGCTGGAGATAGTGGAGCGCTTTAGGATGGACAGGGACCTCCTACAGCAAATTGTTGAGCTGTGCCGGCCATGCCTGACACACAGAACTAACAGAAGGAACCCATCCCAGTCAATACCAAGGTATGTGTAGGCCTAAGAATACTAGCTACAGGTACCTTCCAAAGGCCAACTCGGGATATGATTTGGATCTCACAGGCATCAGCATCCAGAGTACTCCACCATTTGCTGGATGCCATGTCAGCACATGTCGGTGAGCACGTATATTTCCCCAACACCCGTGAGGTGTTGGTCAGCAATATGCAACTGTTTCACCAAATAGCAGAATACCCTGAGGTAGTGGGTGATATAGACTGCTTGCACATATGCATCAAAGCATCACCCGGAGAGCAGGGTAGGGTCTACATCAACCGCAAGGGCTTCCCCTCCATCAACTGCCAGGTTGTGTGCGATGCCCAGGGCATAATAATGAATGTGTGTGCTGGCTGCCCTGGAAGCTATCACAGTTCCCACATCTGGCATCTGATGCAGCTGTACCAGAGATTTGCATATGGGGACATCCCTGACAGTCACCTAGTGGGGGATGCTGGATACACACTGGATCCGTGGCTGATGATGCCCACCAGAAATGCACACACACCCGAACAAGAACTCCATAATGAGGCACACGCACAGACCAGAATTATAGTAGATCATGTGTTTGGGATGCTCAAGTGATGGTTCTGGTGCCTGGACACACCCAGTGGAGCCTTGCAGTACTCACAGCTACATGAACCCAAATTGTCCTCGTATGTGCCATGCTACACAATATGATCCTGCTGAAACAGTTGCGGCAGAAACAGCACTGGGCAGGGCCACATTACCCCCACCATTGCCAAGGCCTGCACAGGCACAGAGAGACTGGGAGGAGGAACAACCTGAGCCTGCTCCAGTAGGCAGAAGGAGGCATGCCCCATATGCCCTGGCCTTGGCAAGCAGGCAATGCATTGCACGTACACTGACACAGGAGGGACCCAGGGAATAACACCTCTCTCTGATTCTCACATACAGTAAAAGGGATGCCAAACATTACACTATCTGTGTGCAACCATGTGTAGGGAGTTTACTATGTGCATCTGACATAGGCAGCCCAGCAGCACCACCCTCGATACTGGGACACCCACAAGGTAAGTGATTCAGACATGCCAGTTGGGGGGGGGGGTTCACATATCCAACAGCAGTGACAGCCAGCAGGACAGGTGTAGACAAACACAAACAAAGGCTGTGCTATGATCTCTGAATGATGCCTATGGGTAACCTCCCCCCAGGCCTACACAGACAGACTACAGCAGGACAGGCAATGGGATGTCAGTTCTGAAAGATAGGAAATCTGAAACCAATATCTAGGTAAATAAAAGATAAGATCTGTAGTACACTGGTATGGCTCTAGGCAGCATAATATGTAACACTACAGAATGAGTACCTGACATACCAGTACAGTCATAGCAAATGTGTACAAGTGTCAGGTGTGCCCCCTCCATCCTACGTAGACATATAGTAGCAGTCAGGTGTGCCCCCCCAATCCTGTGTAGAAATGTAGAAATAGTTAGGTGTGCCCCCCATCCTATGTAGAAATGTAGTAACAGTCAGTGCCAAGTGATCGATGGATACCCTGCAGAAACAGTATGCTACCTGTAGGTGTACAACACATAGGTCAGCATTGCTGTACAGACTATCTGGACTTGATCCACAAATTCAATACAGATGGGCATACTGGGCATGCTCACACACAAACTCATGAAGGCCATGTCTGCAAACACCAGTGGACCAGACATCTGGCAGTCACAGATGTTAGTGCAGGTACTCCTCAGTATGCACCAAACATGTTTTGCACAAAAGAATATATACATATATCTAAGGACAACACACTATAATAAGCCAAAGGTAGATGTACATAGATGTGTGGAAGAGGGTGACTGTGCCAAGGAGCCATCCAGGCCTGTCCCACCCAGCACACAGCCAAAGGACCACAACCACATGAGGTTCAGATGTCACTCACTGTAGATACTAGTAACCGGTATCTGTCAGCAGTACAGACTATGTGGTGCATGTGCTAGCTGTGCAACATGACTGTACAAAGAAGTAGTCATCTAGTATCTGTATACACATACCTGTGAAATTTGACCCTGCGTGTGCCCACATGTGGAATGTCAACCTCTAGATGAATGGGTTATGGCCCATGCACACACACTGCCTCCCCATAGCCCTACTATGGACAAGCCTGCTAAGGTCATCCACTGTGAAATACAGCTTTGGGAGAGGTGTAGCCCAGTAATCTCCATGGTGCATCCCATAACTGCGTACTGCTGTAGTGTCATAAACTAGTTAGGTAGGAGTTTCAATCCCAGACATGGCAACTGTGTGTTTGTGTGTGTGTCTGCCTGTGTAGAGAGCAATGCTTTTTAGGGTAGTCACACTCCCTACACTTCAAATGCTCTACTTTGGTAAAGCTGCTGATGTCATCCACCTAGAAATACACCTCTGGGAAGGTTGTAGACCAGTAAACTCCATAGCATGTGCCATAACTTCCTACTGCTGTAGTGTGATATAGAACAATGGTAGGGTTCTATTTCCACCCATGGCAGTTCTGGATGTTTAGTGTGTGTTTCAATGTCTGTGTAGGGAGCAATGCATTTTAGGCTAGTCACAATCAGTACATTTCAAATTCCCTACTTTGGCAATCCTACTGATGTCATCCATTGTGAAATACGCTTTTTGGGAGGAGTTCTCCTGTAATCCCCATGGTGCATCCTATAACAGCTCCATGCTGTAGTGTGATATAGACCTCTGTTAGGGGTTCTATACCCACACATGTTGGTTGTGGATGTTTTGTGTGTGTTTCAATGCCTGTGTAGGGAGCAATGCATTTTAGCCTAGCCACACTCACTACAATTCAAATGCCCTACTTTGGCAATCCTGCTGATGTCATCCAATGTGAAATTCCTTGGGGAAGGTGTAATCCACTAATCTCTGTGGCACCTACTATAACTGCATAGTCCTGTAGTGTAATAAACTAGTTAGGTAGGAGTTCTAATCCCAACATGACAGGGTGTGTGTGTGTGTGTGTGTGTGTGTGTGTGTGTGTGTGTGTGTGTGTGTGTGTGTGCGTGTGTGTGTGTGTCTGTGTCATATCCTGTGTTGAGGTGGTTGTGAGTGTGTAACAACTGGGCCCAATGTGGAGCGGATTTTGCAAATTTCTTATATGGTGGCCCTAGTATATATCACAATGTCCACTGTACAGGGATAACAGATGTGAAATAGCTGAGAGGCTGGGGTGCAAATCCATACCCATACATATGACATCAAGGCCAGGAAAACATAGCAACCCCAGTGTTACCCAGAGCACACTCTCAACCCATGTCTCATACTTGCACACACTTGCCTAAGCAACAGCCAATATGTTGGTAGTACACTGCATATTGCCCACTGATAGTAACTATGGAGTGATTGCAGTGGGCTACAGAGGGCATGGCACCCTGTCCATCTGTCCAATAGGCACGTACATGCAGACAATGCACCTTCCCCATGTTCCCCACTGGACACCTGCAACACCTGTGGTGCCATCAAATGTGACCCAGAAAGGACATACCATTCCTGAAGACATGCCCTGTATGGACAGATGCCACTGACACCAGGGAATGTCATTAGCATGCTATCAATGTAGGTGCAGGGTAAACCTGCTGTCCATTACCAGTTCCTGCCCCAGAAGGCCAAGACTGGCACATCTAATGATAATCTGTGTGCACAACATGGGCCAGACACCCCAGGTACAGTATCACATGTCAATGTAAATGCATGTGGGTGGTGTACGCATCCCAGACACTGTCCATGTCATGGACTAAGGACACATACATGGCAAGTGATGCACAGCATTGGCCACATGCAGTAAACACCCAGGTGACTGGATGGTGGATACATTACTCACCTGTGTGGATAAATCCAGAAACTACAGCCCTGAGCCACAATGCAGACCATTGTCTGATGCCAAGGTATACCCATCACCTAGCTTTGTATAGCCATCTGGCACAGTCGACCACCACATACCCGTGAAGAAATGCACCCATGCATGTCAGTACTGGTACCATGTGTGTTTGTGTGTGTGTTGTATGATAGGTATTATCACATTCACACTCACTACAACTCCCATTGGCATACTGAACTATGCTGTCTGATGTCAGACACCTCCCCATAACCTTTGCCCATATAACCTCTGTATGACCCCTGTGGTGCATGTGATACCTACACAGTAATGTGTTGTTGCAATCTCACTAGTGATGAGTTGTATTCCTGGCCCTGCCAAGTGTGTCTATGTGTGTGTGTCCCTGTGAGAGTGTGGCTGTGTTGTCACTGGCACCTGTTCATGCTGACAGGCACGTGTACTACACCTACCATATTGCTACCATATCCCTGTTGCAGATGTCACTCACCATCACATATATGTTCTGAGGGCTCCTAACCATGTTACCTATGTGGCACATCCAATAACTGCATGAAAATGTGATAGCACTACATAGTCATCAGGGGTTTGATACCCTGTGCTGGTAGGTGTGTGACACAAACATGCTTAGATTTTACTCTCCCACCCCTCCCTGACTTGTCTTTGACACTGTCTGCCTCTCTCACTCCCTCTCTGGTGGATGTGGAGACCTACACCTGCTTTGCTTAGGCAGCAGCATGTGTATTTTAAGTGATGCTCATGAGCAACTGATGGCCTCTGCATGAATTGTAGCCCTCCTCTAGTTGATTGAATGTGGAACAGCTGTGGTAACATTTCCATAGCCAATTGCATGGAAACACACTCCAATATCTACGAACATCATGTTGGTGTTGGGCCTTTCCATTCACTCTGAGCAGGAACTCAATCTGTTGTTTGACAAACAGCATCTCAGATGGAGTGGGGATTTACCTATAACAACATACACTGTGGAACCAGGGCAACACACAGAAGGGGGATCTGCCTGATCTGACTACAGACTGTAAATTCTGCTATACTGCATGTGGAGTAATGTTGGGTTAACAAGGTGTGTGTGGATATGGCTGTCCTACATGTTTTAATACCTGCCATGTCAGTGCTATGTGTATGAGGAATCCCCATTTGTAGGGTCATCTGCAGACTGGGCAGTGTGTGGTGCCTTTGGTTTCATGTGTTACCCACAGAGCACCTATCTGTGAACTGCAGAAGGTGGTAGTGTGAGGATTGCAGTCTGTAGATGGTGGAACCTTGACAGTTACTGACTTCATATCCTTCATAGGACATATGTTGCAACAATCCCTGTTACAACAGTAAATGTATGAGGTTATCACAACAACATGTCAATACTGGCCCTGTGTATGTGCTTCCAGCAACACCTCTGTCAACTTTTGTACATATGTCAAGTATTAAGAGGTGCATATGTGCTGTACACCATAATTAGTGACATCATATCTGATAACAAGCCAGTGAAATATCACGACTGCTACACATGTTATGTACAGTAGGGGTTATATTTGATGACATAACCTGGACATTCAGTGGTTTTGTGTACAGTATTGCGGTCTGTGTACTTATGGTGAATGTCGACAGTGTGTGTATTGTTAATATGTACTTAGGCCTGTGTATAGACTGTGGTAGATGTGATTGTTCTTGGTCCCGTCCTATCTGATGTTACATGCTACTCCACTGTATGTTACCATATCGGCTTACATGTTTTTAGGGCCATACATACACATGTCCCATAACAAAGACAGGCATTGGACCACACTGTGTAGTGGCCCAGTATATGTAGGGATTTTGTGTGAGTGGCACATATGAGGATGGTTTTGAACAGATAGTCCATATACTGTATATATAATGACACATGTTTCTTTAAGTTAGTTACAAAATGATAATAAACAAACTTAATAAAAATACAATATAAGGGTAAATAAAAAAAAAAAAAAAAAAAAAAAGTCAGGTTATAATTGAATTCTGGAATTGTGGTGTTGAAGCAGTATCCTAAATAAATGAAAATGCAAAAAAAAACCAGCAATGCAACCTGAATATAGAAAATAACATAATATGCAAAAGAATGCATTATAATTTATTTTTATAATTTAATTTTAAAAGCCCCCCCCCAAAGCCCCAAGTTTAACCTTTTTTCTTTTTTTTTTTCATGCAACCTGTTTTAAAGTTTTAAAAGATAAAGAACCTATGATATGATGAATGATGATGAATGTAATGTAAATTTGGGATGGATGATAATGTGTCTGTTGTATAGTGCATCCTGACACGAAAACTGTCTAGACGCTGGCCAATATAGAATCCTGGATTTAGCATTACTAAATTGACTGCTGACTCAATAGTACGAGTGGAATAACCTCTATCATCCACTGAGGAACAAATCCTTTTCATCCGCACAAACTGTGATTTTGTATCCGAATAAATATGTTGGATGAAAACTATCAGCATGTAGAAGGGTATTATATTGTGAATTTTCTGTTGTGGAGACGGACAAGCATATAAGCCAACAGTCGCCCAGGTATCTTCTCCTATATATCAATCTGGTAGATATATGTGGTCATATAAAATCCCCTTTCCATGTAGCCCATAAAAAAAAGAGCATAAATGATGCACCCATAGCCGCATTTGTAGTTGCCAATAGCAGTTTTTTGGAAATAAAAAAACACAAGGCATTAATACCCGCCCAATGAGGATGCTGGTAAAGCGAGGATACATCAAAGGGTACATAAGCCATTCAGGGTCAATTGAGACTGAGGAGACTATCAAAAAAAAAAAAGTCAGTCGTGTCTGATTCTTCAATTTTCAGTTTAGAAAACAGACAAGGGTTCAGTGAGTGACCCAATGCCAATCAGATCGGTCTGCCATAATTCCAGATTCTACAGCCTTTTCCAAAATTCATTAATTTCCAAGGCAAAACCTGGAGTAGGATTAATACCACCACCGCACTTTTGTCGGAGCAATAATAAATAATATCCATTATAGATATTTCTTGTGTGTGTGGAGTGCTATTTGTTCCTTTAGACATGTTATATCTTTTATAACGCGCTGGAAAGAAAACAGCATGTTTATCCATGGGCGGTTAAATGTAGATTTGTTCACCAGAGGTAATAAAGCTAGGCCCAGTCTTTTTTAAAATAGACCTTGGTCTTTTTTTATAAATGAAATGAAATTGGTACCATGAGATGCAAACCTCCTGTTGTGCTTGTTGCCAATCAAATCACAATCAGAGTCACAAAGAAGTTGAAGCCAGAATAAATGGCAAATGTAATCCTCAGATGAAATTGTTATCAAAGGTATAAATGAAAATAGCAATGTTGTATTGTGCTACAACAGTACTCAGAAAAATTATAATTTATCATTTAATCCAGGAAAACTGTCTAGACGTTTGGCCAATATAAAATGCATGACATGTACATGTGGCAAGATAAATAATCCAGTCTGAACTGCAGTTACCAAAAACTGTATGTCGTATATTTGTCCAGTGTTCCTACTAGTGAAAGAAGTAGTTTTGAAAATATAGTTACGTGATCCATGACCCTGGTTTTTATAGTGTGAAAATAAATTCCTAAAGTTTTGCCTTTCCTATAGGAAAAATAACATTGTTCTATAATCTTCCAACAATGGATGAGAATTCAATATATTTTATGAGTTTTAGTATTGTATTGGAGAAGAGAATAAAATCTCTTGGTTAGATCCATTTGATGACTCTGAAGATCATCCACTGAGGAATTTTCTGTGTGCGGACGTACTAAAAGAGGTTATCCTCCTGTCACAGTGAATTGATACCCCAGATGTAAGGATGCACCCATAGCCGCATTCTGTAGTTGCCAATACATCTTCATGTAATGATGATGGTTGGAAAGTGTAAGATTGTTCCTTCCTAGACATGTTATGCTTTATAGTCAACAGATCCCAAATTGAAGTGATTTACAAGCTTGCCTTAATTTCAGTTGTTTCGAGAGAGCATGTGCTCTGCTGCATGCTGCCTTACGGACAACAGTATGGAGAAGCAGACAACCCAATTTTGGCGCCAAACAGTTTGAATACGAACAACACTGGCGAACCAATCATCACGGAGAAGAGAATAGTCGGGTCCGAGAAAACGGAATCTCAACAGACAGAATACGAAAAAAACAAGGAGAAAAAAACTACAGAGGCTTGAACTTTTGTGCCTTCAATACAGCAGCTGACAGATTTAAGATTATTCGCAGGAAAGTAGCGTTTAGTATATTTTTAGTAATCAAAGTACCTTCTCACGGTTTTGCCAACTTATGTAGAAATGCTTGTAAGAACATGTGAGAGGATATTTAATTTAATTTGTAAACAAACAAACATGTTAAAAATTTTTTTCAAAAAAAAAAAAGCTGAATACGACTCCTGGAATCTATGCTGATAAAGGGGAGTGGTGCTTACTGATAGAATGTAAAGGGTTTGCCGAAGGTACACAAGGGAGTAGAACCCACCCATGAGACCAATAGTATGATGTCCGTGACTTGTTCACTTGCATTCCTAATATTGATTACGGAAATGAGTGAAGGAAGTTTCACGTTCCACAACAAATACTACCTACAGACATGGGGTGTGTTGCCATGGCACCATGTGCGGTTCTGGCATGGGATGGGACCATTGAAGATCTGAGGGATTTTGTGGAGTATTTAGAAAGACAACCACGCTTCTGATTTAGATCTAACTTTATTTTACTCACAAATGATAGTCTGTCCTTCAAATTATTCTTATTCGTGGCTAGAGGCTGTCATTACAGATGATACCAGGGGAATAGTAGGTGATATCGCGTTTGATATATGATATACGCAAAAACAGAGAGTTGTTGAACATTGGCCAAATATATTTTTTTGAACAACGCATGGGTGACAATGATAAGGCCCTAAGCGAAAGAGACTCAGATTATTTTAACTTCTGGTTTAGATATGTATTTCAAAATATAGTCACATAATATATATTTAATCACCAAGACATTCTCAAATACAGCAGAGAATTTTCCTTAGAGTGAAGAGCCAACAATATCTCAGTAGAGAGTGTCTATACACATTTTTTGAGTTTGAGTACATTGATTCATGAGCTCATGTATATACAGAGAATTATACTTATATATATACACATATATGTTGTCTGCTTAAATGTTACATGTATTATATTTTCAATATCACTAATATAGAAATAGCAAGAATTGATGACAAGATGGATGATTTACTATATACACAAGAATCCCTGAGAGAATGATCACAGTAAAACACATATCTGTATCTCCATCTATATTGAATTTTGTTACTTGATTTTTAAGCGCTTACACACTTCACTTCATGATATTGGATGATGAAGAATGAATATTATTTAACATATAACAAATATATTATCAGTCCAATATAAAATAGATCATCAATACAACAAGTTGCTCTTGGATTGATGCAGCATTTTAAACGATGAATGTTATTTAGTATAAAGTTTATATATATTCCATAGATTTAGTTTGTTTAATCATTACTACCAACATGGATGAATAGTTATTAGTAGAAATGACCTAGGATGGAACTAGTCCAAATGAGCTTAGAGTTCATTTAATTTTAATTTTCATTTCATTCTATCTTACTCCATATCATTTTATTTAAATTATTTGAAGGTTTTTTAATACATTAAAAATCTATGCTGATGAAATTATAAGCATTTTATTAGAGAACACTTCATTATTTTACATTTTAAATTTGGTTAATTGATTTAGTACCTAATTATTTAATTAGGTAATTGTTTGATTGTTTAAAATGTTAGATTATTGGAGACATAGTTTGATATATAATGAACAAGAACAGACACGATAGTCCATATACTGTAATATTATGCTACTGTACCATGTGTGGCTGTGGCTGTGTTCACATTGGATGTAGCTATGCACCTTCACACAGGTGTATCTTACCCTGTACTATGGCATGCCTGTGGAGCCTGCTATATATGCAGGTACATAGGAAATGTAAGCCAGTGTCAAGCCAGTCTGCCTGTAGCCTGCACAGGGCTTTGTTACATGCCTAGCAGCTTAGTGTACTTACCCAGTGAGATGTCATGTCCAGATACTTGCCAGATGTACTGCTGCTGGGCCTCCCTTAACAGTCATGTATGATAGACAGAGCAGTGGGATGCTGTACAGATGTATGTCAATATCTAGTGGGTAGTTTGTGGCCATGGCACCTCTGTACCAGCAGTTAGTATGTGTTAGGAAAGACAGGGGTGTGTGAATGCATAACCTATGGGGGCATATAATGGCCAATATCTCTGCTGTAGTCCACAGGAGCATTACGTGCTAGCAGCAGTACTGTACTATGATGTCCTTAGGATGTCTGTCAGTAGCCAATGGCACACATGTGAAAAACAGATGTGACCTCCCATACAAACCATGTCTGTGAAGACAATCACTATTACAGTAGCAGTAGTCTACTAATATACCTGCTATACATACCTGACATCCCCTTGCACTATGAAATTGGGACTATAAGGGCTGAGGTAGGGCTACGCTCCATGTTCAGGACATATGGTGGAAATATATGTATATATAATTATTCAGATGTCTATATAGATATATACACATATACATATCAACATATATAGATGGGTATGTATATGTACATAGATATACATATACACACCCAGATATATACATATACAGAGCATTATATGTCTACACATATACAGATAGTGATACATATGCACATATACGTATATCACACTGCCATTCCTGTCAGCAGTCCACTGCTGTTGTATCCCCCACACATACAGTGGGGCTGGGGCCATATATGTGTGGGCTTCACTACAAAATACATGTGTGCCCTTATGTCCTCCAGAGGCCAGTGCATGTAACAGTGGTATATGGCCCTGTATTATTGAGTCTTGGGGAGGATGCACCATAAATGGCCTAGGCTGTTACAAAGTATGAGGGTATCAGGGGTGGGCTGCCTTAAGTTATCTGGATGTACAGTACCATACAATTCACCTATATTGACATTACTTACATAAATTGGGTTAATGCAGGCCTACTGCCTCCTGCCATGCAGACTGTTCTCTTTGTCAGTGTGCTTGTGATGGTGTCAACCATGTTAGGTAACAGTTACATCCCATTTGGTCAAGTGAAGTCTTTACCACCTAGTGATTGTGTACAGAGTGTAGATAGAGGCTGTTGAACTATACACCTACATTACTTACATACTTACATACTGTTGATTGTTTGGTAACCTGTGGCCCAGTCTGTCTTTACTATTGTACAATTGGAAGGGCTTGGCCTGGGCAGCAACAATTGTGAACCTTTCCAGACTACTGTATTAGTATAACTGTTTCACAGTTGCATTACTCTGTGTATGTGGATGTCAGTGTCTGAACAGCTATATGATATGGCATATAAATCTGTAATAGTACACAAATAAAGGTTTTCCATTCCTGCAAACCTGCGTGTGGTGTTTTATCCTGTGACCTCTCTGGGGGTATATGTTGCAAGCAACGAATGTCATTTGTATGAGTGGCTCAGCCAGTGTCCAGTTGTTAAGGTGTTAACTGTAGGCATAGTGGCTGTTCCATATTGTGTGCATCTTCTACATAACTATCTTACTGTACATATCCCTGCGTGTGTATGTGTAGTTACATATATATCTATATATATATGTACATTATATGTATATATATATATATATATATATATATATATATATATATATATATATATATATATATATATATAATCTCTGTATTTGCATATATGTGTCTGTATATATGTATCCTGGTGATGTTGATAGCTTCCACATTTTACATTTCCTATGGGAGCCAGACTATACTGCATGATATGTTACCAATACCAGCCTGACATCATACAGGTGGGATGTAGTACTGTTAACATCTTGTGCCCATGTTGTGTCAGGTCCTGGTTATGGGATCTGCAAAACTTGGTAGTGTATTGCAGGGCGGACGTGTTTGGCTGTGTGGGGGTGGGTATACCTATTCGTACAAGACATATATTGTTTGGGGCCTCTCAATCCCATTAACGGTGCATGTGGACATAGATGTTTTAGTTAATCTCCCATTGATATCTACACATGTATGTCCATATATACCTACATAGGTATATATCTGCCTACATATATGTAACTTTCTGTGTATATGTAGACATATAGGTGTAGACGTATATATGTGTTGATGTAGCCATTTGCATGTATATATGTTCCTATATATTTATATATATATGTATATATTTATATATATTTATATATAAATATATATATATATATATATATATATATATATATATATAGATATATATTATATATATATATATATATATATATATATATATATATATATATATATATATATATATATATATATATATATATATATATACATATATCAATATGTTGTATCTGTTTAGATATTAATATATTTACACACACACACACACACACACACACACACACACACACACACACACACACATCTAAATGTTGGAATACATTCTCTGTACTGTTTAATAATTGGGATGGATGATATGTTTTTGAAAACATCAGGGTTATGTATGTCTGGCATGGCTTAGTGGTAAATCACTTTGTCTATGGTGTGCAGGGTCCTGGGTCCAAGTCTTACAGTGGCTGTTTATTTTGTTGCTGGGCAGAACATGGGCCATTGGATACAGAGTGATTAAGGCACTTTAAAGCAGTTGTAAGTGGCTTTGCGCGGAGGTAAGCACTGCTAACTTCCTGTTACAGTTTCTTATACTCTGTTAGCTTCTGTATTGCTTAACCTGTGTAGGCATTGCTTACCTCCTCACAAACAGACTTAAACCCACTTACTGCTGCTTAAAAGTGCTTACTCCTGCTTACCCTTATGCTAATTTCTTTAAAAGAGAAAAGGGTTGATAGGAAAGTGGTGAAAAAGGGGCACAAAAAGGGAAAGACAGTAAGGTAAATAGCTAGGGGATGTGCAGGAAGGGTGTAGGGAAGGTCTCTAGCTACCCATTTCTTCTACAGCAACAGCTGTGCATATACACTGAATTTTGGAGGTAGATTTGGACACTCAAACCCCTGGGAGAGGGGTGAGGACAACAATAATAAGCTGTGATGCCAATTAGACTGGATTACATGTGTCCAGTGGACACGTGTGCGAAATGGACAGCTATGTATGGGGCAAGATCTTTTTGTCGGAATAGACTGCCCTTTTTATTTTTTTTCAGGTGAGAGTGGGATGTTGGGGAGGGGCAGTAGGTATATTTGGGGAGGTAGTTTGGGTAGGTTAACAGACAAGACAAACAAGACACATACAGGTGCGGTATATGACACATGGGGGGGTAAACACCTTGATGGGGAGGGTTGTTGGATATCGGAAGCCCACAAGCCCCTTAGTGGTAACAGTGGGGCTGAGGTCCCCACCTATGGACAGTCACCACTGCACCTTCATAGCCCCAAAGGTGGCTGTGCTGCGGGCTGAGTCGCAGAGCCAGGCTTACTCTCTAATTGTGACATGTGGCCCTTGAGCTTGCGTAAAAGATCACCAAACTGCTGATTGATCTCTCTATGCACCATGACCCCGACCTGGTGACAGGTGACAGGTGCCTGTCTGTGCCCACTCCTTGGGGGTGAGACAAGCGCCATCCCCTGAGGCAGTTCCTCCCAATGGTGGTACAGGACCAATGGACTGGGAGGTCCGGGGTTGGGCCCCAGACATGCTGGCACCCGGTGCCAAGGCCAGCTGAGGCGGTACAGGTGGTTCCACTGGGACTGGCCTTCCCAAGCATGCTATACAGTTTAGATTTCATCCTATATGGGTTAGTAATAGTCAACACATTCCAGGGTTAGGTATAACAGCATGCATAGATATTCCCATTAACCTAGACACCAGATACGGAACAGATGCATAGCAAACAGAACACATACATATATGGGACCACAGTGGTAATAAGAACAGCATGCAGGTACGTTGATGGCACCATGTCACTAATGTTGGAATAATTCAATATAGCACATGCATGGGAACCATTTAAATATTTATCAAACAATTGGACATTATCAGAGTCATTATATACCAGTTGGGGTGGGTATGTTGATTATTGTTGGAGATAAGGTGGGGGGAGAGAAAGATGTCAATTAACAACTAGTGTATTCCTGTAGTCCACATTACTTTCCTAGTCAGTGCTGTTATCTGTACCTTACAAGTCTTACTACACTACCTTATAGCCTTAGTTTGGACAGTGATATAGCTGTCGCCATCATTACACCTGAACCGGTTTTACCTGCAGTAGACACCTCTTACCTGGTATACCTGTGGAACTAACTGTTTGTACACATAGGTGCCGGAACCATAGAGCGAGGGGGAGGGAGCGCCCCCCACATTTACAGCTGCAATATCATGTGTGTGTTGCACGCTAATGTGAATTTAAACAAAAGTGTGCGACTACGAGGAAAATGTTCTCGTCATTGCTGCCAGCTAGATTCATCCACAGTAAGAGTGCTCCATTTATCTTACTTAGCTATGAAGGGTTCTGTTTTACTTTAGCTGTGTTTGAAGGCTCTGTTTGTAGAACAGTAAACGGAGCCTTCAGACACAGTTAAAGTAAAACGGAGCCTTCAGACACAGCTAAAAGTAAAATGGAGCCTTTAGACACAGGTAAACTTTACTTTTACTTTTACTGCTAACCTGCCATTACATCTGCTTACAGAGAGTTAGCTTTAGAATTACTTAGCTACTGTAGGCATTTTTTACTGCTGTGCAAACGGGCTTACCCCTGCTTACTAGTGCTTACATATGCTTACTACTGCTTATTTGTGCTTAACTGCTTACTAGTGCCTTATTCATTATGACAGTGACACCTCAAATTTGTATTTACTGCAGTACTCCAGTTCATAAAAATATGTTATTTAGTGGGTTTTGCAACATAAATATTGCTCATAATGTGCTTTGCCATGGAAAATGGAATGTGCTGCATTGGGACTCAAACTGGGAATGCCTGTTCGTAAGGCGAATGCTCTGCCACTACACTATTGCTATGCTGTTTTCTTTGTATATATCTTCCTTGTTATCCTCTTTAGCCATTTAAGCTGCATTAAACATAGCTAAGCGATGGGCACACCAGCGCACCTACAGTTAGCTTTAATCAGATTTTTAAAAAAAGTATAAAAGGGTTTCTTCATTTTATTTATATATACTGTTGCTGTTGTACACAAGGGTGACTGTTGGTAGGGATATGTGGTCACCTGTGAGCGGTGTCACTCATTGCATACCCCTTTCTGCTGTTCTTCATTGCGGGGGTGTGCTTATTCTGAGAGCTCTGCTCTCAGACATGCCCCCTGCACTCTTACATGCTCCATGTAAGCTTAAGAGCTCAGGCAGCATGGCTCATTATTATGCTCCTAAACGGCCGGAATAGTAAATCCGGGGGATTGTCTGAATTGCTTTGAGATTTAGAGTCTATATCACAGGAACAATGCTGTGATATCAATTCTGGTACAGGAAGAAGATGTTTGCCATTTCTCCTGCACTCCACACCCTCAGATTTTACAAAGTAGGATCTTGGCTCAGTACATATACATGTTACTTGACCAATCTGATCAAAACCTTTCACAGTTTGCATCCTCACTGTCTCTTCTTTCAGTGAACGAAGAAATCTGCTCGATTTGTCATAGCTGGACTTCTGGAAAGAATGCTTTTGAATAATTTATCTCTAATTGTTCTCTTGTTCTTAGCTTTAGGCCTCAACAAACTGGAACTAATAGGCAATGTTGTTCTAGTTTGCCTAGATAGAAGTCTCTGAGCAGGCGAGACAAGTATATCATCACGGGATATGTTTCTGAAATTGAAGTATATTTAAAAAGACATGATCATGCTTTGACCCCTCAAGTAATTACTTTACACTCTGTGCTGCATGTTCAGCTAGTCCTGTGGATATTCTGGACTACGAGTAACATGTACAAAGTCCCATTCCTTTGCAAATTTATGAAACAACAGACTGGTAAATTGGGTACCATTGTCAGAATAATTTTGTGGGGACTACCATGGACTGAGAAATGATGTTTCAGCTTGGTGATAAAAGCAGTGGATATTAGGTTAGGTAGTAATTCAATCTCAAACCAGTTTGAATAAAAGTCTACAACCACTAAGTAATGCTGATTGTTCCACTGGAATATATCCGTGACTACTGTTGACCGAGGTAGTTCAGGAACTTGACTTAGCTGAAGTGGTTCTTTTTGCAACTATGGTTTAGTATTATTGCATACTGAACAAGAAGAAAGTACTTAATTAATGTCTTTTACTAGAGAAGGCCAACATACTAGTTCTCTTACTCTTCTTTTGGTAGTTTCAGAACCTGGGTGACCACAATGCAAAATCTTGATATATTCATGTTATAAGGACTCAGAAATAAAAATTCTAGGATGTTTGAAAATAATGCCATCTTCCATCAACATCTCAACTCTGTAAGGAAAATAAGTTTGCACTTCAGGTGATACAATAGATTACTTTGATAGCCATCCAACATTAATGTAGTGGTTGAGCTTTTGCAAAATAGGATTAATCTTTGTATGATCTCTCATTTAATCAAGTCTTGTCATACAAAAACTATGTACTTCCATAATGTCAAAGTAAAAATTCTCTGCATAAACTTGATTTGTTGTATTTCTGGGTGATCTGGATATCGTATTCGCCAGATAAAGAAGTTTGCCTTTTGTATAGACAAATTTGAAGTTGTACTTTTGCAATTTGAGCATCCTTCTTTGTAATCTTGCTGGAGCTCAATGCATAGGCTTCTTTAAAATAGTAACTATAGTTTGGTGATCAGTTTCAGTCTGAAAAGCTTGACCATAAATACAATCATGAAACTTTGAACATGCAAATACTTTTCCAAAAGTTCTTTCTCAATTTGAGCATATTGCATTTCAGTTTGGGTAAGAGTTCAGGATGCATAGGTTACTGGTCTGCCTTCTTCAAGAATAACTGCACCAAGACCAAATTTTGAAGCATCACAGGAAAGAGTTACTGGTTTATTGACATCATAGTTACTTAATGTAGGTGGGGTGGCAATTTTCTGCTTAAGGTCTTCAAATGCTTTCTAATGCTGTTCCAGTGAAGTCCATGTGACATTTCTGCACATCAGCTCTCTCTCAAAGGTGCTGTCAACTCACTGAAGTCTGATATAATCTTGCCTAAATAGTTGACAATACTATGACAACATTGTAGATCCTGAACATTATCTGGTGCTGACATCTACTGAATGGCTGCTTACTTGGACAGGTCTAGTTGCAAGCCAGTCTAGCAAATAAATGACCTGCATATGTAACTCCTGGTAGTCTGAATTTGCACTTCAGAGGATTGAGCATTAAGTTCACTTCATGTGTTCTGTCTGGAACTTTCTTAATGTTTCTGTCATGCTCTGCCTAAACATTGCCTCCAACCAATAAAACATCTACTATTATAATACAAGGATAACCTGAAAAAAATTTGCTGCATTGCATGCCGAAAGACAAGACTTCACTTGCAGAATTTATTCCAAATGGCATCCTGAGGAATCTACATCTGCCAAATGGGGTACTGAAAGTAGTTAATAATGAGGATTTGCTATCAAGCATCACTTGCCAGAATTAACTGTTTGCAAACAAGACAGAAAAAACAGTGGCATTTGGTATTAGGGCTCCAACTTCCTCTACTGTACGCATTGAATGATGAGGTCTTTTTAATGCTTTGTTGAAATCTCTTGGGTCAATACATATTCTGATTTTATCTGAGCCTTTTTTGTGAGCTGCTACCATAGATGACACCCATTCTGTTGGTTCTGTAACTGGACAAATTACTAAATTACACCTTGCTGCACCATTTTATCCAACTGAGCTTTAACGTCATTCTGTATAGCTATTGGAACTTTTCTTGTTGATCTGACCACTGGACTTCATAGAATACACAACTGAACGTTTGCCCAACTTGTCATTGAAAACATTAGCATACTCTGAAAAAATAGCTTCATTAAAATTGGAATTAGGATATGTGCTTATATGATGAACTTCTTTGGTAAAAGAAAGCGAATTATTTCTCATGCTGTCTCTGAGACCCAATAATGACTGCACAGGTCCTCTGACTACATAGAATAATAAGCTGTAACAGTTCCTAATCAAGTAACATGAAAGCACTACTGAGCCTTCAGTTTGAATTTCTTCACCTCCATAAGCAACAAGATTCACACAGCTAGCCATATTAAGTCATTCATTAGTTCTCAGCTTACCAAATGTGTCTGCTGACATAAAATTACACTTTGAGTTCGGTGGATTTACCATTGATCTGGACAGTACAAAACTTTTCACTTTTTGCCAACAATTTTACTGCACCAACCTTTTCACCAATTACTGATACACCATCTATGTAGAAAGTAGAATAGCAGCTGTCTATATGATCAGCATGCTTTTTTGAGTGACTCTTCTTTATAACTGTGTGAGGTTTACTTGATTTGCAAAACTTTTGAAAATGATTCCATTTTTTACACTTGTGGCATTGTTGACCAAATGCTAAGCATTTTACTCTTTTAGACTCATGATTGGCACCACAATTGCGACAGTTAACAATAAAGCTAGATTTGGGTTTTGCTGACTCACCCTTGTACTGCAGTGAGCATGTCCTTTTCTTAGAACTTGCTGGAAAACTACTGGATCTCCCAGGAAAACCCACAAGAGTTGCAGCTGTCATGTTCTTAGGCCTGCTTCAGCTAGCCACATGTTGCATGTTGTCTGCATTTGCTCTGGAGCCTGCTGAAGCCATGCTCTTATCACTTACAAGCATACTTGTGTGCCTTTCTGTAACTTCACGGATTTGAAAAATCTCAATAGCCTTGCTCAGCATTAAATCACTGTCATGAAGCAAAATATTGTTCACTGCAGCACTATTAATACCACACACAAGCCTGTCCTTTATCAACTCATTTTTTAAGTCACCAAACCAATACATTTTAGTTTTGTTTCTCAGGTCAATAATGTAAGCTGCAAAAGTTTCCCTTGGTTTTTGATCTCTTGTGTAAAACAAATGCCTCTCTAATGTAATATTTGTCTGGTGGGTTACAAATTTCCCCAAACGTGTGCTTCAAGCACTCAGGGTCTTCCCTTGATTCAGTCTGTACAACAATATGAAGGTTTTCCCCTTCTCCTTCATATATTGCTGGTACATACACAATTGAACGGTCTCTTTCAATGGCCTCTGACTCAGTTAGGTTTAGCAAAATGAATGCCCTGGTGCATGGATCTTTGCTAAAATAAGCTGCCTGTATATAAATATTGCACTCTTGCTCAAGTATTCTCCTGTTCTCTGCAATATTCTGATCAAACATTAATGGTGATGATTTTTGAAATCCATCTGCCATATTAACACATGCCAATGATGTATTTTTGCAAGTATGTACAAACACACACACACATCTACATATGCCAGAAATTTATGCCAGTACTTTTAACTATGCCCAATATGACAACAAGCCTCTGAATAACTGAACTTTGCAAAATAAGTCTCTCTGGCACTGTAATACCGAAATCACTGCACTGTAAGAAATATTTCAAAATAACTGCACTGGGCAGAAGAAGCTCAGAGTAAGAAGCATTTAAAAGAAACTGCACTTTTCAAATAAGCAGTACACAGCACACTGAAACTTTTCCAAAATTGCTGTACTTTGCTAAATAACTCTTTACAGTGCAATAAACACTCTGTAATGGTGACACTTTGTGAATAGACACACCCAGCACAATACACTTTTCAAAATGGCAATATTTTGACTGTGCTTTACAAAATAGTTGTACTTTGCATATGATTAAACTCTTCGGAATAAATGCACAGTAATAAGCATGCACTGTAAGCACTTTTACACACTTTGAAATACTTTGAAAAACTCTAGTTATGCCCTGAATAGAATGCAAAATAGTAGTTATGCCAAAAACACAGTACTTTGCCAAAAAACATGCAGTTCTTGCTTTATTTATGCTTAAGGTGCCGTATTTTCTCTTATTATATTTGTTTTGCTCGTTTAATCTTTCTCCATGCCCATTATACTTTTCTTGTGCTTGTTTTACTCTAAACATGCTAATTTTGCTTTAAACATGCTTGTTTTGCAATTCCAATGTAATTCTGCACTTATGTGCTTTTCTGATAATTGTTTTTATCAAATATATTAACTTTAAACATCTCGTTTAATTAATAAACCTTTTGTGCCTCTTGCTTATTTAATAATGCAGTTTGTGCCCTTTTAATGCTCTGTTTTCACTTCTTTTATATAAAATAAGTAATTTGTGCAAGTTTTCATTACCTTCAGCTTATTTCAGGCTCTTTTTCATGCTCGTTTCTCATAGTTTACCTTCACTGTTAACTCTGCACCTTGTAGCTCTGAAAAGCAGTTTCTGGAATCCTGGTTCTGACACTGTCACTCGTCCAGTCAGGATAAAGTAGAAGAGTCTTTGTTGGTTCTGCTCAAGCAGCTTTATTATGTGCAAACACATCAGGATTGAGGCTTAATAACTTTAACTTAGATACATTTATAAACAAACTAGCTGTTACACTCATACATGCTCACTCTCTGGGTGGACTCTCAAAATGGCTCTGAAGCTAGCAAGTGTTTGCTATTTATATGCAAATGCTAACCTTGAAATGCTTCTTAAAGATATAGTACACACACACTATTCTACACCAGTCAACTGCATATATTGGGCAGTGGGAGAAAACCACAGTACCTGGGGCAAACTGATGCAGACACAAGCAGAACATGGAACCTCCAGATTCCAAACATAAGTGAAATAATAAAAATAAAACAAATATACATGGGGAAGAGACAATGGTTTATTGAAATACTAACTGCAGGTAAACATTTTGTTAACTTAAATAATATAATTTAATTTGACAAAAAGCTAACAAGTGATAATTCATTTAATTAGAAAAAGAACAATCATATCATACACTTTAACAATTTGATTGATTACAAATCCATGATGATGTAATGAAAATATACAAGGATCGGATCTATGATTGTAACAATTTTATTATGTATTTGAGACTTAGATACCAGGAAATTCACCTCAAAAATGAATCTTGAGAGGTGAATCTTAGCATCCATGAAGAGAACACATAATAACTGGTTACAATCAGTGAGACCCAATCAAAACTTTTTAGTGCATGGAATTACAGATAATAATAATAATAATAATAATAATAATAATAATAATAATAATAATAATAATAATATAATCTGGAATCTGACACAACTGTACCAGAGATTTGCCAATGGGGACATCCCTAATGGTCACCTAGTGGGGGATGCTGGATACGCACTGGAGCCGTGGCTGATGACACCCATCAGAAATGCACACACACCCGAACAAGAACTCCATAATGAGGCACACGCACAATCAAGAAACATTATTGAGCATGTGTTTGGGATGCTCAAGTCATGGTTCCGGTGCCTGGACACATCTGGTGAAGCCTTGCAGTACTCATCAACTACATGTACCCAAATTGTCATGGTATGTGCCATGCTCCACAATATGATCCTGCGAAAACAGCTGCAGCAGGAACAGCATGGGGCAGGGCCAAACAGCCCCCCTACCATTGCCAAGGCCTGCACAGGCACAGCGTGACTCGGTGGAGGAACAACCTGAGTCTGCCCCAGTAGGCAGAAGGAGGCATGCCCAGTATGCCCTGGCCTTGGCAAAGAGGCAACGCATAGCACATACACTGACTCAGTAGGAACCCTGGAAATGACACCTCTCTCTGACTAGCACATACAATAAAAGGGATGCCTAACTTGACACTACCTGTTTTCAAACATGTATAGGGAGTGTACTATGTGCATCCAACATAGGCAGCCCTGCAGCACCACATGAGGCATGATTGCCCTATTTTAAGCAATATAAAGCAGTGATAAGCACATTTTACCACTATTTAGCATATATAAGCACAATTGCATGGAGCTGCGTGCCGTGCAAACTAGCGCAATGTTGGGTAACATTGGTCAGTGTTGGGCAAAGTCAGGCAAAGTCGAGCAAAGTCGGGTAAACATGCTCACACCTGCTTTACAGTTCCTTAACCAGTCAGGTCTGCCCAGCAGGAAAATAAAAAGCAGTGACAGGGCTCGAACTCAGGATACTGTGCACTATAGTCACAGTATTGAACCACTAAGCCATAACAGCATTTCACTGACACAGACACAGCAGGGCAATTGTAGACTAACGCAAACACAAACAAATGCTGCATCATGCCCTCTGAACTTCCCCCAGGCCTATGCAGACAGATAACAGCAGGCCAGGCAGTGTGATATGGGTTGGGTAGGCTATGAAGTCACAAAATAATATACGTGAAATTGGAAGCTATGTTCTGTAGTACAGTAGTATGCCTCAAGCCAGTACGATAGGCAACAGTACAGACTGAAATGGAGTACCTGACAGAGCAGTGCAGGCCTAGCAAATGTGTATAAGTGTCAGGTGAACCCCTCATCCTATGTACACCCACAGTAACAATCAAGTGTGCCCCCTGGGTAGAAATTTACAAATAATAGCTGTCCCCCCTGTATGTAGAAATGTTGATAAGTCTATGCAAAGCGACTCATGGAAGCCCTGCAGGCACAGTGTGCTTCCTGTCGATGTACAACACAAAGGGGAGCCCTGAAGTAAAAAACAACTTGATTTTTCACACACATATAGTATATATGTCCATACTGGGCATGCTTACACACTTCAACAAATTTAGCAAATTTCAGTCAGCAACAAACTGAAAGGTCATACTGGGCATGCTTACACACTTAAATAAATGAAGCAAATGTCAGTCAACAACATACTGAAAGGTCATACTGGGCATGCTCACACACTTAGGCCATGTCTGAGTACAGCAGTGGGCCACACATATCTGGCAGTTGCAGTTCTTACCCCAGAAACTTGTCACTATTCACCAATCCTGCCTTGCGCACATAGTTATATGAAAACAGACCCATATAATATATTGGACTCCTGTCATAATCAAACTATGTACTACAAGTACTGAACTTGTTCAGAGAAATTGAAAATTCAAAGAAGATCAATAAATCACCGATCAGTATCATCAATAATCAATGAGCACTCCTAACATTATCCAATCCATGTTCTGGCAAAAATATTGTCAAAGAGTCCATAGAGAACCATGAAGCTTTCTTTCGCAATGTCATATATATCAATGTAAACACATATATGTTCTGAGTCAGTGCAAACTCTAAATGAATACATGTACATGACTGACACTGCCACATCTTGTCAGACAGGTTCATACATATTTACCCCCCTCTCACTGACAAAAGGGCCCATTATCATACCTGGAGATTGTGAAAACACAGAAATCACATATACAATGGTTAAACAGCACTTTCTAAACCTAAAAACACGGCGTCTATGGGCTGACATGGTTTCCCTAGCTGTGTCATATGTGAACTCCAAAACAAACAGACCCTGCACCTGAACAGTCTGTTGAGACTCATCCTCTGTACAGGATATGAAACTGTTGAATGCGTTACAGCAACATTTGGCACACTCCACAAGTGTTGGTGCAAAACAGACCATAGGAACTATTGTCTTATAAGCTTATTAAGCCTGATCTGCAAGGCCATGGAGTCCATCATGATGGAACTCATAAACAGAGCCTACAAACACCCAACCCTACCAATTTCGGTTTAGTCAGGGGCAGATCATGGTTCCTAAACCTGCTAGACTGTTTTCAAGGCAGTCACCCAGGACACACATCAATGAAATGAGCTACACATGTCCCACATAGACCTTGAAATGCCCTTTTCCAACATCCCAGACACATGTCGTATCCACAAAATCAGCAACCAGTGCATAAGTATGTATGTCATCTGATGGATTGCCAACTGGGGCACAGATAGATCCCACAAGGTAAGAATTGTGGTCTCCTGTTCAAGCTGGTAACAACTGCTGTCCCCCATGGCTCAGTCCTGGGACCCCTCCTGTCTGGTGTATACTTTTCAGAAATACTGTCAAACACACAAGGGCTATGTTTAGAAAAGTTTGTGGATGACTGCAAAAAAGTTGTCATAATTGATGTTTGGGACAACAGAGACATCCTTAAAAAGGGTCTCAGTCAGACATATGTGGTGTAAAATTCATGGCCTCGAGTTACAGTCATACAAATACCACATAGGTGCCAACACCCTAAATATGTAGGTGATAACAAGGTATCTATGGACACATATGGATAGTCATCTCCACTTCCAGAAACATATTCACAAAGTGGTTAGAAAATCAAGCTATGTGTTCCCACAAACTGCCAAAGTCTTTGCATGTAGGTCAAATGAGGTTCCCTCTACTCATCAGTCATCAGACCCGTCAGAGAGTACCACAACACACTTGTGATGAATCTGACTGTGCACCCTCAGCAGCTGGAAAGACCACTGAAGTACTTCAACAAGAGGATTACTGGCCTCAAACAGTTGCCCCATGCAACAAGACTGAATATACCTCAAACTGTACTCTGTTGCCTACTGTCTACTCAGGAGATCTCTGCCCAACAGACAGGTCCATGTCCAATGCAGAACTGATGTAAATGCGCTATCTGAAGTAAACCCAAGCTCACTGTACCAAATGCTCTAGGGATATCATCATCACAACATTAAATAGAACATGTTGGAGGGATACATGACTAACTGACAGACTTCCCTTGCTTTGGAACAGGCTCCCAACCGACATTAAGCTGAGACCCTCACTGACACTCTTCCAGAGGAGCCTTGATGAGTGTATGTGAAACTGAACTGTCACACCATGGATCACTTCATCAGCTCTACTACACAGAGGCCTAGGGAATTAACTCCATGGGTGGTGATAGCTGCACACTCTGGCCATACTAATATATGCCTTCAGGCAGATAGCCTATTACCTACCTATGTACCTCTATATATGTAGGGGGAACACAATATAATCAGCCAAAGATGGATGGGCAGAGATGTGTGTAAGAGGGTGACCATGACAGGGAGCCATCTAGGACCAGCACACATCCCAATGGCACGAAAGACATGAGGTGCACATCTCTTCCACTGTACATAACAGCCACCAGTATCTGTAAGCATTACAGTGTATGTGGTCCATGTGCCTGCTGTACAACATAACTGTACAATGAAGTACACATCTACTATCTGTAGACATGTACCTGTCACATAGGTTCATAGGTATGTAGTAGACTATCTCCACGAAGGCATATATCAGCCTACACAAGTTGGGCAGCTTTCACCACACCATTGGGTAGTCTCCTAAGGCCTAGTTCTAATAGTTAGTACCCTAAGCCCCTTTCTAGAGGGGCTGCTGATGTGATGCCTGGCATGAATTATCTGTTTCCCATCCACTCATCAAGGTTCCAATTGAAGAGTGTGAGCGAGGGGTTCTGTCTGATGTACATTGGGACTCTGTTCCACAGTAAGGCAAGTGTCTTGGATGGTACTCTATCCCACCAACATGTTGTATTCATAGTTCTGATGAGGTTCATATCCCTGGAATGTGTAGGACGACTCAATGTTGTTATGTGTAGATGGAGCATGTTCAACAGTTATTTGTTGGACATGGCTCTGTATGTTAGGCAGAGTGTGTCTCTGAGTAGGCAGCACGCAACGAAGAACAGATTTAGTTTTACCAGTTGTGTTGCATAACACAACTGTTTGAGGCCAGTAATCCTCTTGGTGAGGTACCTATGTGGTCTGTACAGCTGCTGGATATGCTAAGTCAAGTACATCCAAAATGGTCCACTGTACTCAATGATGGGCCTGATGATGTAAGAGTAGAATGCCAGCACTACCTCTTTGGATCCTGATGCAAACCCTTTGTTGATTAGGTGGGCCACATAGGATTATCCAATCACTTTGGCAACATGGTTGTCAAAGGAAAGATGACTATGTACACGTGTCCCCAGATCCCTTATCACCTTGTCATTTTTAAGGGGGTAACACCCATGTGGTAGTTTGTGGGTATTGTGTTTTCAACAAAGAGGATCACTATACATTCCTCCACATTGAGCTTGAGGCCATGATTCTGACACCACACATCTGTCTCATAGAGTCCCTTCTGGAGAATATGTCTGTCTTCTGGGGAATCTATTATGGCAAACACTTTACAGTTCCCAGCAAACTTAGTCAACCACATCTCTCCTTTGTTGGCATGTACATTTGAGAAGTCTATACCAAACAGGAGTGACCCCAGGACTGAATCCTGGGGGACACCAGTCGTTACTGGTGTAGAGTCTGACATGTAGCCAGCAACTCTTAATGTGTGGGATCTATCTGTGAGCCAGTTTGCAATCCATCTTGTGATGTATGGATTCATGGCCAGATTGGTGAGTTCATCTATGATACCTGACTGGGGAATGGTGTCAAAGGCCTTAGTGAGGTATAGGTAGGCTGTGTAGAGCTCATTTCAATCATCTGTAGCCTGGGTAACTTTCAAAGAAATCCTCCCAGTTCAGGAGGCGTGGTCTGCATTTGATGAAGCCAAACAGGGTGTGCTCAACTGTGTGAAGGTTCCCAATCTCTGTATTGTTGACTTCCATTATGATTGACTCCATTGCCTTGCAGAACACACTCATCAGGCTCATAGAGCATGAATGCCAAGGGGTTATTGTGGCCCCACCCCTGTGGAGTGTGAAGAACATTGCTGTGCAACATTCTATGGGCACATATCCTGTACAGAGCATGTAGAGAGAGGTGTAGGTATCCTTGATGAATATGGATACATCCTCACACTATGTGCTATGATTCAGGTTCTGATGCTGGAAGATATGGATTGAGTAGTATCCTGGTAGTGCTAGTGTTCTGGAGCCTTGAATTAGGTTACTGATACTGCACAGATATCAATATTCCCCATAATGAGAAGTGCCTCAAGTGTGTGCATCTTGAGGCTGAGACTTCTGGCAATGAGTAGCATTTAGCTCACTTTGTGGTTATTTGTGTTGGTTATGGGGTTTGGTTTGCCCTGCATGACCGGTGTTCCACACACGTCCTATCTGACCATAAGCTAATTACCCTACATATCCACATCCTGGACCCACACCCCCATTAAGGAAACCATGTTAAAAAATGTCTCCAAAGCCAACTTCATGCTTCTTAAGACAGAAGTGCTGAACTGCAGGATACCCATGCAGATGGACAATACAGTTACAACTACTGAATCCTTCACAATTGCACTTTATAAGCACTTACATGACTACATGCATCATGCTATCCCAAACAGAATCAAGACGCTATCCTCTAAGAAAAGGAAGCCAATCTGGTGTTCCCCTGCCATAAGCAAACTGCACAACAGAAGGAAAATACTGTTGCAAAAGAGGGTAAAATCCCATGAGGGGAGGAGCTCCATGGTCCACATCAGTAAGAAGCTGTGATCCATGATAAAATCCTCCAAAGCTAGTTATGAAAACAAAATCGACACTGATTCTAAAGACAGCTACAAAGCATTCTATAGCTATGTCAAGAATCTCAATGGCAACACTCACATCTGCTCTGAGTTACAGCACAATGGCACTAAATATACAGACCCAACTGATATTGCCAACATCCTGGCAGATAGGATCAGTGCTAACTTTACCCCCCTCTCACCCATGAAAGAGCACATCTCTATAACGGAAGACTGCAAAGTTGCTGTCATCACAGCTGCACAGGTAAAAAACTCTCTCCAAAGCCAGGAACACAGCATCCATGGGACCAGATAACATCCCAGGCTGTGTTCTACACAAACTACAGAACGAACAGGCACCACACCTACGTACCATCTTCAGTCATAGCCTCGCCTCAGGCTTCGTGCCTGCTGAATGGCGCACAGCGACAGTTATCCCACTACACAAGGGGGGAGCCACCATGGACCCCATGCACTAGCACCCCATTAGCCTGATGAGCCTGCTCTGCAAGGCCATGGAATGTATCATCATATAACTTATAAAAAAAGACATTGGTAATCTCCAAACTCTGGACCACAACCATGTTGGGTTTGTAAAAGGCAGATCATGTCTCCTAAACCTGATAGACGTCATTGAAGCAGTCACCAGAACCATAGACAAGGATAAGGTGGTACACACAGCCTATGTAGATCTTGCCATGGCTTTCAACACCATCCCCCACTCTGGAATTATAGATAAACCCACTAAACTAGGTATAAATTGCTATGTCACAAGATGGGTTGCCAACTGGCAAACTGACAGTATACACACTGTGAAAGTAGCAGACTCCAAGTACGACATTGGACCAGAGACAAGTGCAGTACCACAGGGTTTAGTCCTGGGTCCTGTCCTGTCTGGTAACTACTTCCCTGAAGTAAACTTTAACATGGAAGATCTGTGGCTAATGAAGTTTCCAGATGACTGCAAACTAGGAGCCATAATCAAAGCTACTGAAGATGTGGACATCCTACAAAAGGATGAGACAGATGCCTGGTGTCAAAGCCATAGCCTCAAGCTCAATGCCAAAAAGTGCATTGTCATCCCCTTTGGTAAAAACTCTGTAGCCATGAACAACAACATAGACGGTAGTATACTTAATACTGAAAGTGTAATAAGAGACCTTGGGTCACAGGTGGACAGTGGACACACCTGTGATAATCACATCCCTGCAGTAGTCAGGAAATTCTTCTACATGGCACACCTCATCACAAAAGGTGTCTCATGCAGAATAGAAGAGGACATTGTTCCGTTCTACTCATCACTCACTAGATCCATAATAGAGTACAATGCTCCTTTTTCTATGTACCTCACAAGACATCTACAACAACTGAAAAGCCTGCAGAAATACCTCACAAATAGCATTAGCAGCCTGAAATACATGCCATACACAGACCTTCTCAAAATGCTCCAGCTGTACTCTCTCGCATATCACCTACTCAGAGGTGATCTCTGCCTAACATACAAAGCTATGTCAAACACAGAGCTGTTGGACATGCTCCACGTAAAACACTCACAATCCCTCTGATCTTTGGACCCAAAACCCAGAGTGAAATACAAAAGGAATTGGTGTATCCATTTACCTTATGGATACCCACACCTTCAGGTTAGTGGCACAGCATGAGGCCTTGGAGACCATACAAGTGCAACTAACATTGGGCTAAGCTGCTTATCAGATTGTAGCCTGCTACAGATCACCTACCTTGTCTCAGGAACCTCACTCAGTATTCCTGAGAACAGTGGAAAATATAAAGGTCCTACCAAACACCATTATATGAGGAGATTACAACTACCAAAACACTGACTGGGAGAATTACTCGTGTACAACTTCCTTTGCCCAATGCTTCCTAGAGTTTAAAAACTCAAACGCTCTGGAACAGCTGGTCACCATGCCCACTAGAGGTGACAACATACTGGACCTGATCATCACCAACATGGGGTACCAGTGTTCCACAACAGAGATAAACCCCTCGCTGGTAATATCAGATCATAAAGTTATCACACTGGCCATCCACATCATGCCCCCCCCCCCACAGTCAATGAAACCACTGTGAAGAACGTTTCTAAAACAAACAGCACACTTCTTAAGACCAAAATGGAAAGTTCAAAAACACCCTTGCTATAGGATAATGCTATACAATCTGCAGAATCATTTACAAGTGCATTCTATGAGCATCTACAGGGATGCATGGATCGAGACATGCCAAATAAAACCAAGCTACACTGCTCCAAAAATAGGAAACTAATCTGGTGGTTGTCACACATAAATAAGCTATACAACAGAAGGAGGGAACTAACACATGATAGAGCAAACTTCACATAAGGAAAGGCATCAGTGATCATTATTAGGAAGAAACAATGATCACTCATAAAATAATCCAAGGCCAGTTTCTAAAGACAAATTGCCAAGGAATGTAAGAATAACAGCCACAAAGCCTTTGTTAGCTATACCAAACATTTAGGTGGCAACTCTCAAAAATGCTGTCAGCTACTGCAAAATGGAAAAAAGATACACTGAACCAACTTACATTGCCCACATCCTGGGGGACAAGTTCAATGCAACCACCCCCACATCACCCCCAAAAGGCCTGTGTCCATCCCAGAAGAATGCAGAGCACCAGACTTCATGGACATGTAGGTAAAAACAGCCCTCTCCAAAGCTAAGAACACAGCATCAATGGGACTGGATGGTGTCCCAGGCTGCGACTTTCACCAGCCTCAAAAGGAACTACACCCTCACCTACATTCACTGCCCAGACTCAACCTTACCATAGGCTATGTACCCAAAGAATGGCATAGAGCAACAGTCATCCAGCTCCACAAATGGGGTGCCACAACAGAACCAGGAAACCATTGCCCTATTGGCCTACTCAGCCTGGTCTGCAAAGCTATGGAGCAAATTATCCTAGAACCCATAAACAGAGACACTGGGGACCTCCAGACACTGGACTCTACCCAGCTTGGCTTTGTTTAAGGTAGATCCTGGCTAAACCTAGTTGACTTATTTGAATCAGTTACCAAGGACATAGATGGAGGAGAAAGTAGTCACACAGCCCACCTGGACCTCACTAAGGCCTTTCGACACCATTCCCCACTCTGGCATCATGGATAAGCTTACCAGCTTGAATTTTAACAGCTATGTCACAGGATGGGTGGCCAACTGGCTCACAGATCAAACACACATGTTCAGAGTTGCGGGTGCCATGTCCGACTCTAAACCAGTCACAAATGGCATCCCACAGGTATTGGTCATGGGACCCCACCTGTTCAGTAGATACTGCTCAGAGGTACAGGCAAGCATGGGAGGAGTATGGCTGAACAAGTTTGCAGATGACTGCTAACTGTGGTCCATAATCGACTCCACAGCTGACACAAACATCCTACCGAAGGGTCACCAGATACCTGGTGTCAAAACAATGCCCTCAAGCAGAATGCCAAATAATGCAAAGTCATCCCCTTTGGATAAAAGAAAGTGCGCACAAATTACCACATAGGTGGTAATCCAGTATGTACGGAGAATGTAATTATGGCCCTGGGGACCCAGGTAGATAGTAAACTCTCCTTTGATGATCACATTGCCAAAGTGTTTAGAAATTCCTTCTATGTAGCCCACCTAATGTCACACCACTTTGTCTAGTCTGATGATGTCACCATCCTACAAATATACCTGTGGAAAAGAGAACTCCCGGTAATGTGTATAGCGCATTGTGTAAATGTGTACTGCTCTAGTATCGTTAGGTAGGGGTTTGAATCCTGCACTTGACAACTGTATGAGAGTGTGTGTGTGTGTGTACTTCCTTGTAGAGGAGCAACCTCTTTGGAGACAACTACAACACCTTAAAAGTGGTATACTTATCTTTGTCAAGTCTGATGATGTCACCATCCTACAAATATAGCTATGGAAAGGAAAACTCACAGTAATGTGTATAGCATGTTGTGTAAATGCGTACTGCTTTAGTATCATTAAGTAATTAGGTAGGGGTTTGAATCCTGCACTTGACAACTGTATAAGAGTGTGTATGTGAATCTATCTCCTTGTAGAGGGGCAATCTTTTTGGAGACAACTACAACACCTTAAAAGTGGTATACTTATCTTTGTCAAGTCTGATGATGTCACCATCCTACAAATATACCTATGGAAAGGAAAACTCCCAGTAATGTGTAAAGCATGTTGTGTAAATGCGTACTGCTCTAGTATCATTAAGTAATTAGGTAGGGGGTTGAATCCTGCACTTGACAACTGTATAAGAGTGTGTATGTGAATCTATCTCTTTGTAGAGGGGCAACCTTTTTGGAGACAACTACACCTTAAAAGTGGTATACTTATCTATGTCAAGTCTGATGATGTCATCATCCTACAAATATACCTGTGGAAAGGAGAAATCCCAGTAATGTGTATAGTGTGTTGTGTAAATACATACTGCTCTGGTATCATAAGGTTGTTAGGTATGGGTTTGAATCCTGCACTTGACAACTGCGTGTATGTGTGTGTATCTCCTTGTAGAGGAGCAACCTTTTTGGAGACAACTACAACACCTTAAAAGTGGTATACGTATCTTTGTCAAGTCTGATGATGTCACCATCCTACAAATATACCTGTGGAAAAGAAAACTCTCAGTAATGCGTATAGTGGGTTGTGTAAATGCATACTGCTCTAGTATCATAAAGTAGCGAGGTAGGGTTTGAATCCTGCACTTGGTGAGTGTGTGTGCCACATTTGGTTACTGTGTTGTGGATTTTGCTTTTACTACTGTATGACATATCACAATGACAACAGTATGTGCATTGCACGTCAGGTAGCTGTGTGGCAATGTGACCTCAATTATTTCATAGGTGAGAACCCTGCTTTCTCCAAGAACACATCTGTTATCTTTGCCAGAGTGTGCTGCTGCTTTCCAGACCTTAGGTCACATCTGTTTGCTTGTGACAATCCCAGCCACTGCAGTGATCCCTGGCCTATGTCATCCATGTCACACACTCATTACGGTTTCTGTTGAATAGCGTGAGTGAGGGTTTATGCCTGAGGTATATTTCAGACCAGTTAAAATGCAGCAAAGTCTGTCAATGATGGCTATTCATTATAGGTGTACAACAACCTTTGTGGATATGCATTCAGACCCCTTATTGCTTATTTGATTCACCGAGGGATTTCAAAATACCTTTGGAAATGTGATTATCAAAGGAGAGATGATGTAACACTTGGCTGTATGTGCACATCGGTACCTGTCAACATGTTGTGGGCTACTACCTATGTGGTACTGTGGGGATAATATGTTTTCTAAAGGTGGATGACCATGCTTTGGTTGGCTTATAGCTTTACAGCATGGGTTTGACAACAGGTATCTGTCTGTATGATACCCTTGTGGAGGATGCATGTGGCATCTGGAGAATACATTATAGGCCACAGTATGTATTTCCAGACGTGGACGGACATAACACTACTGTGTTTGCTTGTACCTAAGTGAGCTATATGGCAATCAGGAGTGGTCCCAGGAATGGGTACAGGTGAACACCACTGGTTACTGGCATAGTATAGTTCCTGAAGGGTACAAATGTTACTGTGTGTCCTACATCTGTGTGTCAGTTATCAAGACATCATCTAACAATTGTTTATGGTCAGGCTGTTGAGGTTATGTATACTACCAGAATGCAAACCAATGACAGATAGTAACAGTATCACCCACAGCACAGTGTCATACACACATGTGTACCCAAGTTCCAAAATGTGTGTAGTACAATGCATACTGGCCACCAATAGAAACTTTGGAGTGTTAACACTGTGTAATACAGGGCATGTCACCCTGCCCATGTGTTCACTATGCACGTACATGCAGGCAGACAGTGCACCTCCACCATGTTCACAAATGTACACCTGCAAACCTGTGCTGCACACATCCCACACGTACTGTCCACTCTCACATGCTGCCAATACTACACACATCAGCCAAGTGGCACGTGGGTGGACAATACACTATTGGGATTAATGCATCATGCCTACTCAGCTACACCTTCAAGGATATCATTACAATTTACTGCTGACAACATGCTAACATTGTTTACTGCTATAAAGTCACCCTGTGCATCAGCATCATGTTAGCCTGTTCCTGCATCAATGTTACAGATGACAGGAGGTGGCACAGGTTTCATCATATGCACAGGGTGTGTTGTTGGTTTGCCAGAGGCCTACATTGAGCCATACACTCGACATGTATGTGTGTGTGTGTGTGTGTGTGTGTGTGTGTGTGTGTGTGTGTGTGTGTGTGTGTGTGTGTGTGTGTGTGTGTGTGTGTGTGTGTGTGTGTGTGTGTGTGTGTGTGTGTGTGTGTGAGGGCTAAGAGTACTGGTATGGGCCAATGTTGATGTAATGTGTTCGGGTATAGCCCTAGGTGTCTGGTTTATGTGTGTGTGACTGCATCCACACAGTTCCACCATGTGGCTGCTATATACGGGGATTTGTGGGACAGCCACAGACTCTACCTGCCAGGCTTTACAGATCACCATCTCTAGCCATGGATACGGTACCTGTGCCTGGCAGGGGTGCTACTGACAGTATCAGGTACTAAGCCAGACTAAGTACTATCTTCAGAGGTAGACATGTGTACACTGGACCCAGATCCCTGCTGGGACTGTCCAGAGCCACGTGCACATGGTCTTCTAGGATGGTCTATGGACAGCCCACCCCCAACATTGCTGGGTCTGGTACTGGCACTACGGGAGCAGCTATGACTTGAGGGACGTCCATGGCGACTGCTAGCTGCTGATGTTGCTGGCATACGTCCACGTCAACGTCTCAACCATCCCGCACTGTCCTGACACATGGACATGACATTGTGGAGGACATCTAATGTCTCACCCCAACGTCTATCAGTGACCTCAGTGTAACTACGGATGGCACCTGCTAGGTCATGGATACTGTCATTTAAAGTGGTGTTATGTGCCCTCTGTGCCCTTAGTCCCTGTCTGGTATACCATTCCATATGTGGCTGTGGCTCCATGACAGCCTAGATCATGTGTGAGGTTGTAAGACCTGTGGCACATCTGCCAGGGGCATGATGACCAGCAGTGCTCTGACGAGAACCCCTGGACATCTGCCTATGTGGTACCGTTCCAGACCTCTGGGTATGGCTGCTGTGTCCGGATGCATGTGCCATAGGTACCACACTGTTCTGGCCATTGCCGACTGTACATTGTCCCTCAGCTAAGGGCATTGGTGATGATGGATGTATTGGCAGTATGACTGTGTGCATGGATGGGGTGGACAGCTATGTACTGTCGATTGGTGGCCCAACGACAGACCCTGGCAAACATGCCTATGCCTCAACACACCTATCCTCATTATCACTATTTGTGTTAGTGACATCAGGTTCCCTGCTGCAGTAAACCAGTCTAACCTCAGCAACTGTGAGAGGAAGACAGGAACATGCTTTACAACCTGTACATGATGTCAGTACACATGCACACATAAACAAATGCACACATGAACACATGAACACATGTACAAATGTACAAATGAACACATGCACACATGAACACATGAACACATGAACACATGCACACATGCACACATGCACACATGAACACATGCACAAATGAACACATGCACACATGAACACATGCACACATGAGCACATGCGCACATGCACACATGCACACAAATACACTCCTCACTAAAGCAGACACACACACACACACACACACACACACACACACACACACACACACACACACACACACACCACCAGCAATCCAGAACATACTTAATAGCAGTTGATGTTGGGGCACAGTATCACAAGACAAACAGTCTTATCACATGCAGGGTGCGTGTTGCTCAACAGCATGCAGTGCGAGTGTAGACAGTCCTTGATAATAACAGTATACATGGCTTTGATGCATGTGTGTTGTTGTTCAGTGATTGGCCTCACCCTGGAATGCAATGTGTACATGAACACAACATTGCTGTTACAAGCTCTTCAATGTGCTGTGCACCATCACTCACAGGTATACATACCATGGCTGGATGTTTATCTATGTGTCACATAGATATCCATTGCTGATTAGAGCATCTGTGTCTTTAGCAGATAATTGTGGACACAGGTTTAGCTCATGCATGCTATGTATACACACAGGATGAGTGGCGCGTGTATACCTGATGGAATACCATTGCTCAACATAGCCATTGTACAGTAGTTATGGTGAGTGTAGAACATATTATGGACTTGCCAGTGTCAGCCATGACATGGAATGCTACAACACAACTGCAGCATTAAACATCACACATACCCAATGTGTGTCATGTGACCTATACACTCAATAGCATTACAAGACATATATGTGTCACTTTGTGCAAATGGTGATTGCTATGCATATTGTGTATAGGTGCATATGTTTGCACCCACACACACAACATTGAGGTGTATAGCAATGAATGCTATGTGTAGGACTGTGGTTACTGTAACTGGATGGCGTGTAAGTACCATGAGCCATCATCATGCAGCATCATTTGGTCACTCAAGGCTACTAATGTGTACCAGACCGGCAGCTATCACACTGTACCTGAACCGCAGTACCATGGCTACATTCACCATTTCACAGCCAGTTGTTACATGGGTTTGTAAGGTGCCCAATAGGGAGCATTGCCTAACATGAATGTGTTGTGTGTTGAAGAGTGTCACACTGCTCCATGATAGGCCTCTACCCCTCAGGTATATTATGTCTGCTGTGTGGATGACATTTGGGATACTGGAGTGTGACCTTACAGCGTGTGTCTGAATACGCCATGTGTAGCATATTAACATGTACTGCGTATGATGTTGTGTATGTTGTGTGCATGTGTATTGACTGCCTAGCCAATGTCCATTATAGTGTAGCCACAATTGTTTGGGATGCTCTGTGTATTGCATGTGTTTGAGGCAGCCACTCACGTTACTGAGATGTGCATAGTGTCACAGCAAACATGCACAGCATGCATTATGCATAGGTGTGTTACATGTGTACATGGCCTACACCTCACCTATGACATGCACATTTTATTTGCAATATTAAATGTAGAACACACTCACCAGCATGGGTCTGCTGCCTTGCTGTCACACCAGAGGGACCTACAAGGATATGAAACAGTTTGTCAGTGGCAACAACTGTGGCATTGCTACTGTGGGTTTTCAATCTTACAGTAGCAGAATGGTTGACAATCACAGGCCTACACATCATGTTCCAAATTATCAGTATTGCACAACACCAGGCTCCACATCTTCTAACTACACAGCACACATCTCACATATGCATGATCTAACAATAGAGGTAACAGTAGTCTACATATATGCCATGTTACCTGCACACTCCATGTGAACTTGCTGAGGGGCTCTGGCCTCCATGATGATACAAGTGTGCTGTTGCTGTTGTTGGCCAGGAGCCCCCAGGCTCAGGAGCAGCTCCTCCACTCTGGTGAGGGGGGCTGGGTGATAACCCCACCACCTGTGGCAGGCTGTTGCCTACGGACATCAGACGCATGCTGCCGGACATGTCTAAGTAAATCACTGCAGTGTTGGCGTACTTGCTCATATGTCCAGTTATGCATGCCTATGTCATTTATCCTATGGACAACATCTTGCCACAGTGCAGTCCCCTCATGCTGATCCTGGCTGGTTCTTGAGAATAGCAGGGTGTAGTTTTGGATGAGACTGGTGGTTAGGATTTCATCCTCTGCACGTCTATAGGTAGGGTTGTGATGGTGGGCCATGACCCTGGAAGACAATTAAACAATATGTGTGAGCAAGTCATGTGGCACACTTAACATTCTACAGTACAGATATCACTGAACTGCCATAAATAGCAAACTATTATCTGTCAGAGGATACACACTTTCAATACCACATATCAGTGCTCAACCCAAAACTGCCTGACAGTGCCTGACATGCTCTATATATTAAAACATTTTCTGCACAGCAACAAAGAGAAACCACTATGTAAGACTATGCAACAGTACATGGCACACTGTATGCGAAACAACGCACCACCTAGCCACAGGAGGTATATATCAAGCTAATGCATAAAGAAATATGTAATCCATTGCAATGATTGTAAAGTCCAGTTACAGTATTACCAGTATACCACACTAGTTGTTGATGGAAAACCCCTGTCTAAAATATGTGCACATTCATGAATATAGGTGGCATACTGCTGTACTAGACTATACATGTTGCTAGATATGCACTTATATCCTATAACACACTTATGACCAAGGGCATGTTACAGGCATACCCACACACACATCAGACATACAAACAGGACACTGAGGTATGACAACCCAGATGAGCTTTACATGTGTACCATACAGTACTGTGTGTCAGTACTTACAAACCCTTATGCCTGAGGTATGTAATCTGTGAGGACTACAGGGAACACACAAAACAGTGTTTCCAAGCAATGTGGACATACACCATACTGTGCTGTTTAGGCCTACAGCTTCAGGTAGTATTACAGTTTATACAGAATTTGGATTCACCAGCAGTACCAGTCAATAAGCATACCTGTACTGCTTTATCCTCCAATGGCACACCCAAGTTAACACCAAGGGACTACGTCAGATCATATGCCATACTGCTTTTTCTGGCTAGCAATAGCATACACATCTTTTGCTGGGATCAGAGCTAGGACACATAATACCATGACAGAAACAGTTTCCCACTAAGCTATCCCACATATACACAACTGTGACACATTCACCAACACGTTCACCATCACACTCAGTCAACCTCACATAGCAATTATTGCAACAAGTGCATGTGGGTGTGTATTGGTTCATATGTAGGTAATAGGCTATTGGCCCTAGGGCCTATAGAAGCCTAGCCAGATGGTACCCTGGCCTTTGACACCCAAGTAATTAAATTTCATGTGCCCCTGTCAAGCAGAGCCACAGAGGTGATTCCCAGGATATATTTCCTATCTCCCATCCAATCATCAAGATTATTCATGATGAGTGCTACTGAGGAGCTTTGTTTGCTATTGATAGGTAGTTTGTTCCAGACTATGGGATGTCTCTGAGATAGGAATCTATCCCTCCAGCATGTTCTGTTTATTGAGGTGACAAGGTTTAGGTCCCTAGAGCGTGTAGCTCATAGGGATTGTGATCTGTTTACGTGGAACATGTCCAACAGCTCTGGGTTTGACATAGCTTTGTATGTTAAGCAGAGGTCACCTCTGGGTTGGCAGTATGCGACAGTCTAGCTGTGGTTTTGTAAGACGGTCTGCATAGGGCATCTGTTTGAGGACAGTAATACTCTTTGTGGGGTATGTCTGTGGCCTTTCCAGTTGCTGTAGATGTCTTGTGAGGTACATACCAGAAGGGACATTGTACTCTATAATGGGTTTTGTGAGTGATGAGTAGAGGGGGAACACTGACCTCTTTTTCCCTGGATGACACAGCTTTTGTGATGAGGTGTGCCATGTAGACAGATTACATGACTAGTGTGGCACTGTGATTATCAAGGAGGAGACTATTCTCCACTTGTGTCCCATGGTCTCTTATCACACTTTTGGTGTTAAGTTGACTATCACCTATGTGGTAGTTCATGGGTACAGAGTTTTTAGCAAAAGGGATGCCAATGCAGTTCCGACATTGAGCTTGAGGCCATGGCTTTGTCGCCAGGCATCTGTCGCAGTAAATATGACTCTGTCTCTCTCTCTCTCTCTCTCTCTCTCTATATATATATATATATATATATATATATATATATACATACATATAAACATCCATTGGTGTACATATAGATATACATATAGGCACATATACAGTCCACATTTCATGGTGGGAATATCACTTATGTGAAGTATGTGAGGTATATAGTTATGTAATGATATTGCACAGTCTTGTGCGTAATGCATTGAAGGTGTTCTCAGCCCATGTGGCTTTAGCAGGCCTCACTGGCTGCAACACTGCAAACCTAACAAATCACACCCACAGCGTTTAACCACCGCATGTCATATACCATGCATGCTGTCTTGTTTGCCACACACTACAACCTACATACAAATATGCACATAAAGACCTTCACCAACATAAATATGACCTTCCTTCAGAAAATGTTGCAGTATGTCCCTTGCTCTATGCACATGTACAGATGCTAATATATCTGACACAGACATATCTCTCCGTATGTGTGTGCCATACACACACAAGGTCCACACTGTTGTAAGTCCCTGGACCTCATGGCTGACCTGTTGGGCCTTGCTGCAACATAAACAGGTGTCACGTGTGAGCACACAGTAATATTAGAGGGTGTATACATAGCTGCAAATGCTAGATTAGCATACTAGCCTGGTACAGCAGTTGCCAATGCTAAGCTACACGTTGATATGACTATCATGCATGTGTTACTCTGTCACATCCATGTTTATATAGCTGAATGCACTACTCCCCCTAACAGCCATTGTCCACAGTACTGTACAGAACACAGATAACATGGATCAGATGTTTGACATTTAATGCTGAGCTACATATATCACAGTTATGTCCTACTGCACACAGCTACACACTGATTTGCCCATGGCAGTAGTTATGCAGAGCATCTGTGCATAGATACGTACTGCTGCCACATATTGATGTTTCAAAGTATGTAGAGTAGTCTTCAAATACATCTACTACATGCCAGTAAATACATATCTGTTACATACCTTTCCTTTGTATGTGTTCGTAGTTTTCAGTTCAGTGTGTCTTTGCCTTTTTTTTTTTTTCGGCTGGTGTAGGTGGGTGTGTGTGTGTCTCTCTCTCTCTCTCTCTCTCTCTCTCTCTCTCTCAGTATCGGCAATGGGATGATTGCATGTGTGGGCAGCAAGTACAGCCTGCTTTTATAGGTATCTGCACATGTGCATGTGATGGCCTCTGCACCAATTGTTGGCCACCATTTGATAATTGCATGCAGCCTGCTGTGTGGTAATTGCAGTACTCACTGTCATAGCAACCCAAAGCTATAAATTGCTATGTCAGGTAGGCGTAGCCCTTTCAGCTTTCCAAAGTGGGGCCCATGCTTGTTTGCTGTGGACACCGTTGTGTAAGTCAGAAGGTTGGTATAGTTCTTATATCTGAAGCTAGGGGTGTAGCCAGTGATTTAAATGTTGTACTCAGACCTGAATGTTGCCACTTCCAGTACACAGTTGTCAGTGAAGAATTGTACTCACCCCTACAAATGCTAACACAAGATACATGGGAGTATGTAGTTTCTTTTCTACTTATACAAATAACTGCCATACAAAAGTAGTTATTGAGATGTATTCATTTGGTACATGAACAGT